>NC_143135.1:22335000-22650000 GCF_059928025.1 Delphinapterus leucas
AGCAGTAACACAGGGAAACATCCCTTTCCTCTGCTGGCCCATTCTATGGGGGCCCATCAGAGGTTGTGTGAGTAACTCAGATAAAATTCTAGGATTCTCACACCTCTCTGTTTTCTGCACCCCAGTGGGTGGCAGTGGGGACAGTGAAAAAGATGGAGAAAACCAACAAAAAGCATTTCCAGAGCTCCTAATTATGTCACATGTACCATGCTAAGCAGATGGCACAAAGCGTCTTGAATTCTCCAATAGCCTCTAAGGTAGGAATTTATTTTGTAGATGAGGCGACTGTTGCTCAGAGCCTTCCCTGAGGCCATACACTGGCAGATCCCACCTCAAACAGAGGCCCACCTGAACATCAGGCAGTGGTACCCCCATTCCCACAGGGGCAGGCAGGTAAGGTGAGTGAGGGAAGCATATGGGCACAGACAGTGGGGCTGCAGCAAACTCCACTGAAGCCAGAAGCCAGGCCTCGCTCCCACTGACCAGTTCCAGATGCAGCGTTGCCCGATGTAGGCTTTCCAAAGAGGCCTGGATCTTTAGGTGGGATGTCCAGATTTCCAAACACTGTGCAGGCTGACCACTTCATGGGCCAATCCCAGAGGTTTCTGATTCACTACTTCCCTTCAACTATTCTTCCTGCCCCCAGAGATGAGTCTGTTTCTCAACTAGAGCAGACACAAGGTATCAACACACGGCCAGGCAGAACAACCTGGGCCAAAAAGAGAAGATCTCGCCTGCAGGCCTCCCAAATGAGGGCCCTCAGAAGACAATGCCCCACTCATTTGATGATCTGTTCATGAATCTACATCCAGGAGCATCAGGCCTAAATCTGGACAATGCCAGGCATGTGCCTCTTGCAGCCCACTTACTGTGTGTTGAGGAACATGGGAGGCTCAAGTTCAAGTCCCAGGTCAGCTACTAACTAGCTCTGCGACTCTGGGCAAGTTATTCCAGTCCTCTGTGCCTCTATTTCCTCATCTGTAAGATAGGGATACAGTGGCACCCGGCTCATAGGGGCGTGGTGAGTTTTACAAGAGTTAACACACAGAGCCCGGCACGCACTAAATAAATGTTCTGCTGACGTCTACTGTTATTATTACCGCACAGAATCTTGACTCAGCCTGGTCCCTTCTGCCAGCCTGTGGGTTCCATCCGGCCTCTCCTCTCCTCTCCTCCCCTCCCAGCTCTGCCCGCAGCTGTGGGTCCCAGTACAGTCAACAGACTCCCTCACAGAGCTGGAAGCATCTGAGGTGGAGCTCCCTTCCGGGCCTCAGACAGCCAACTGACTCAGAACCAGGACGTTTCAACTCCGACCTGTCAGAGACCGAGCTCAATTCTTGGAACCTCCTCTTTCCTTGAAAATCTCTGGGGTTTCCTTCATGACACCTCCCTCCCAACAAGAACAGAAGCAGGGTGGTTGGAGAGAGAAGGAAAATGTGAGTTTCCTGCCTCAGGCCAGCTGCAGATAACTCATCTCTGGTTTCCGGAAACCTCATCTCTGAGCATTTACTTCTGTTGAGAAAAAGAAAAAAAAAAAAACCAGGAAGAAGGAGGGGTGAAAGAGTATGGAGAGAGTAGTGGCAAGATCTTTATATCCTCACTTGCCCTTTCTACCTGATTCCCACCTGTTCATCCTGCAGATTTCCAAGGAGGCATGGCTTTCTCCCATATTTAATCATGTGCCCAGCCCCTCACATTCCCCAGCACTCTGGGTTCTGCTACCACCCCACTTAGAGCATCGTATGATAACTGCCTGTTCAGTTCCCCACTCACTCTGCCGCAAGTTCCCCAAGGGCAAGAGCAACCCACCTCAATGGCTGCCCCAGAACCTGGCCCAGTACCTGGCAAAGTCCACAAATATTCACTGATTAAATGAAGAAAAGCATCAATGACCCCTCCCTCTACACGTACCCCCCCCCCCACTCCCACCAGCCAACCAAAAAGTGAAAGCACTTTTCAGAAACTACTTGCGTAGGTTCTTATAAGAACCAGTACAAATAAATCATGGCTTTCTCACGCTTTCCTAACTCTCTATCATCAGTGGAATAGTTGCCGAAAGGCATGTTTAGCAAGAGCATGCTTCTGTGTCAGAGTTTGGCCACTTTTCCTGGGAAAGCTCGTGAAACCCAAACCTCTAACAGAGACTTGTGCCCATTGCCAAAATGCAGCCACGTTAGAATTGAGGCTAGAGAGGGGCGTTCAAAAACACATCGATGCCCCATAGAGAAGTTAAACCAAGAAGACACTCAGGTCCAGCCCACACCAGTGCAGACGGACACTCAGGGCGGGCAGAATTGTAGATTGTGATGACGAGGGATTTCACTAGAATATGTCTATTCTGAGGGGTGATTTTCAATAGAAAAGATTCTGATTTATGGTCTTCATATTGACAGACCATGAGCCCTGACTTTAATTGGGGGAAAACTGGCCACTTGATTGAGGTGTGACATTCCTGATGAATTTGTTCTTAAAAGGTCTCCGCACCTAAATAGACATTTCTCCAAAGAAGACACACAGATGGCCAAGAAGCACATGAAAAGTTGCTCAACATCACTAATTATTAGAGAAATGCAAATCAGAACTACAATGAGGTATCACCTCACACCAGTTACAATGGGCATCATCAGAAAATCTACAAACAACAAATGCTGGAGAGGGTGTGGAGAAAAGGGAACCCTCTTACATTGTCGGTGGGAAAGTAAATTGATAGAGCCACTATGGAGAACAGTATGGCAGTTCCTTAAAAAACTAAAAATAGAATTACCATATGACCCAGCAATCCCACTACTGGGCATATACCCAGAGAAAACCATAATTCAAAAAGACACATGCACCCCAATGTTCATAGCAGCACTATTTACAATAGCCAGGTCATGGAAGCAACCTAAATGCCCATTGACAGACGAATGGATAAAGAAGATGTGGTACATGTATACAATGGAATATTACTCAGCCATAAAAAGGAACGAAATTGGGTCATTTGTTGAGACATGGATGGATCTAGAGACTGTCATACAGAGTGAAGTAAGTCAGAAAGAGAAAAACAAATATCGTGTATTAACACATATATGTGGAACCTAGAAAAATGGTACAGATGAACCGGTTTGCAGGGCAGAAATAGAGACACAGATATAGAGAACAAACGTATGGACACCAAGCAGGGAAAGCGGCGGGGGGTGGTGGTGGTGGGATAAATTGGACGATTGGGATTGACATGTATACACTGATGTGGATAAAGTGGATGACTAATGAGAACCTGCTGTATAAAAAAATAAATTAAATTAAATTTTAAAAAACCCAAAATTAATGAGGAAATAAATCCTAATGAGAAATGGGGTTAAGATCATGTGGAGTTAGATGACAAAAATCCTATATCCTGGCTTCTGCATCAGGAGGTAAACTGGCTCACTGTGAGCAAAAGTTGTTCTTAAATTAATATTTAAGAAAAAGCATGAAATTTCAGACTGCTAATTTTACCGTAATTACCATGCATGTTATCGCAAATGTCCTTATTTTTTTAACCTGTTTAATTTATTATTTTTGTAAAAAATCTGAGTAAATTTGGTGATCCAGAAATATGTGCAATTAACAGCAAAGGTGATAGTGAAGGACTCTTAGCTCCATCCATAGGGTGTGGACAATGTATCAATGGCATATTCTATTATGTTCTTTCAACAGCTATATAAATATACCAGTGAGATTAGACCACCACTTCCAGGGTTGTGTTCAGAAGCATATCTGTTCTTGGCAATAATAATGGGTAGCGTGAGAACCACATTTCCATTGTTAGCTTGAGGAACACTATATAAGGAATTTTCTTGTTTTCTAAAACACATAATATACACAAGCATATTGTATCCTTTAAGTTGCTAATTAATGTGGACACAAGTGCATGGAAAGGCATTATCTCTGTACCTCCAATAATTTTCATTTCAATAAAAGTGTAAACTATGGCTGGACACTTTCCAGTCTTTTTTTCAAAAAAAAAAAAAGGTCTCCGCATCCTTCTCTTGATCTAGTAATGTGTTTTAGAAGTTGAACATCCTTAGTCCAGAGTTCTTCCTCAGAGATACCCCAAAGTCTATCTACTTAAGTTTAAACTGAAGTTCATTTTTAAGGCATGGAGACACGTCTGAGAAGAAAAGATCAATTGTTTGTAACGACTGCATTTCAGAACCCAGTTATATAAAGCTTACCTTCCTGGTCATCCTTTGCATTGGCTAATATTTACACAAATTCATATTTCCCAGGGAACATACTAACTCCACAGTTAGAAAGATGGCCAGGGCTGGCTGGGGTGACCCGGGAAAGCTGATTTAGGCTTTGACATTGGACTTGGATAATCCATCAAAGTTTATTACTGTTTGGCTGGAGTAGAATGAAGAACTGAGAGAGTCATTTCCTCTTGTTCTTTCCTCTGCAGAAAGGAGAAACAGCTGGCTCTCCTTGTAAGAACTTAGCCTCACCCACACTTCCAGGCCAGCACATTCTTGGAAGGGCCTGTCCTGGACCTCTCTAGTTCAAAGTCAGCTCACCTCATTCAAACAGCTAGAGAACTTTGTATACAGTACTGTTTATGGGGCAATTCATCACACTGCCCTGTGCTCTCACGCATGGTACTCAGCCAGCATTTATCACTTTATTATTGCTCAAGTTTCATAACAGGAATAATAATGGCTAACATGTATTCGGCACCAGATCTTGTAATAATGACATTTTTAGCATTATCTCAGACCTCCCAACCACTATGATGTTCATGTCATTATTATCTCTGTTTCATAAAAGAAAAAACAGAGATTGATAAATGAAGTAACTTGCCCACATCACACAGCTGGTCTAATTTGGATCCCTAGTCTCTCTGAATCCAAAAGCCACTCTCTTAACAAGTTAAACTATTCTCTCGAATCTGGCAGGGATCTTCTTGCACATAGAACTGTCATGATTGATTGAAAAATGGGCTTGAGATGAATAGCCTTCTCTCCTTTGGCATCTTCTTCCCTCATCCCTACCGCCTCTGCCCCTCACCCCACCTGGTCGGGCCTCAACGCTGGCCAGTTTGCCGTTGTGTTCTGCGAACAGGTCTTTTCACAGAAAAAAGAGAGTGAGGAAAAACCAAAACCTGTCTATTTAAATGTAACCAGAGAGTAGTATGTCTGTTTTGGTGTTTTAATTACTGAAATAAAGGCAGCTGTGTTTATTCCCATGTTGGCTCTTGCAGACGTGGGTTCAATTTATTTAACTTGGGACGACCAGGTCATACATATGCCTGGGATGTGTTTCATGTTCTCAGTTATACTCTGAGTGTCTGTGCTGGGAAAGCCCATCTCTGTTCTAACCACCATCCTAAAGAAGGACAGAGGGCAGACGGTCCAGGACATGGTCATCGAAGCTCTGGCTTTTGACAGCTTTGAGCTGTTCACATCCAGGCAATTACTTTCAAACCCCAACCATATGTGTTTCTCACTAGCCTGAAAATTGCTCCAAACATAGAAAGGAACATCCAACAGCCCCTGCTAAACCCAATACTGGAAAGGAGTGTTGGAGGAGTGATGTGATCCTTGGAGGGATGTTAAGAATCACAGCACATGGTACAGATGGAGTCCCAGAGGCCTTGGGAAAGGAACAAAGGCAGAAAGAAAGATCAAGACCATTGGCTTAACACTTCTTCCAGCCTAGAACCTCTCTCTCTGACACTACGATATAGTGTAAAGAGCACAGATTCCACTGGGGACTGAATTGTGTCCCCTCACCCCCCATATGTTGAAGCCCTACACCCACAATGTGACACTATTTGGAGGTGGGGCCTTTGGGAAGTAATTAGGTTCTGATGAGGTCATGAAGGTTGGACCCTCAACACTCATGTTGGGATTAGCATCCTTATAAGAAGGGACACCAGAGAGCTTGCTCTCTCCCCATCGCGTACACAAAGAGGCCGTGCGAGGACACAGCAAGATGACGGCCAGGAAGAGAGCTCTCACCAGGAACCCAATCTGCCAGCACCTCGACCTTGGACTTCCCAGTTTCCAGAACAGTGAGAAATAAGCATCTATCGTTTAAACCTCCCAGTCTATGGTTACAAAAACCATTCGGCAGCCTGAGCAAACTAACATAGGTGCCTACGTCAGACAGGGGTTCACATCCTGACTCTATCGTTCATAGCTGCGTGACCTTGGACGAGCTACTGTGTTTCTCTTGCCCATCATTTTTGTGGATAAGCTATGCACTGAGAACAGTGATTGTCTCTCAGGGCTGTGAGGAGGGCTGAATATGATGTATGTGAAAGGTGCCTGGCACTTTTCCTGGCACCTCCATCCACGTCAGTTCCCTTCTCCCCCACTTGGGTGTCCTTAGCGCTAGAATCTGGGACACGACACCCCATCAGCGATGCTGCCCCATGTATGCTATGGCCGATCTCATAAATGGGCAGCCCGTTGGTCAAATTCAGCCCACAGATGTGTTTTGTTTGGCCTGTACCAATGTTTGGGGACATTTGGATTACTTATCTACATTTAAAAGACAAAATTTCACATAAAAATCTCAATTTCTGGTTCTTCTTGAGAAATAAGATGGTATGTCACTGGACCTGCATTGTTCTGGGCAGGGGGGGGATCCCCTTAGACAGAGGGTGAGCTCTCACCTCCACTCTCCAGGCCGGCTTCACCCACTTAGACCTGCTGGGTACCTGCGGGCTTCTGAGTGAGCAGCCCGGGGTTAACAGGGCTGTTGAAATCTAGCGTGGCCCGTATTTTTCCTAGCTGCCCACAAAGGTTTTAAGTACAATTTCAGGATCAGTCCCCTGATGTGAGGAACAATTAGCACGTTCCTGAGTCACCGTTTTATTTATTTATACATCTATTGTGAGCTAAGGAACGTTCACGGAAAAGACGGAGATCTTAGTTCTTGGAGTAAAATTCAGCTCTTGCAAGCTGGGGGGTTGGCCGACCCAACTTTGCCCTTGTCACTCAACATCTCAGGGCCTCAGTTTCCTTCTCTGTAAAAGAAGGGCTTGGGTGAGATGATCTCTATTGTCTCTTTCCATATTTGTGTAATTATTAGGCGAAATTCAAGTGCCTGGCTAGAAATTTAACACAACTCTGTTTGCTTCCAAGCTCTAAACGTTTTAATGAAAGCAGAGCTCTTAAAACACCTCACTGACCCTTAACACAGGTCTTAACTAAATGTAAACAAGACCTGAATAATGGCCTTTTTTAATGTTCTGCCCATTCCAGGGTTAGGTCTTCACCCTTGATGTTCTGCACTTAACACACCCAAGAGGAATGAACACCAGGGCATTAAAAGACCTGATGTTCAACCTCCTGTCCCAGGAGACCTCGGGGCTCTGGGCCCTGATTGCCTCTCTGCCCGCATTTCACCAAAACACAAACCCAACCGCACCACCACCCAACCTCCAGTACTCTGCGCACGTGGGCCTTCTTTCAGTTCCTTGCTCGTTGCTACCACTGGACCTTTGCACGTGCAGTTGCCCCCACCTGGAGCCCTCTTCATCTAGTTAATTCCCACCGATCCTTCAGATGACAGCACAAGTATCACATCACCATTCCTGGCCTCCTTGGCAAGATCAAGTCCTACTAACGTACACTTTCATCACATCAGCTGTGTTGTAGTAGCCGTCACAGGTGCATAATATTACATTTTACATGTGTGATCAATTGACTAAAGATTATCTCCTCAACTGAACATAAATTCCAGGAGAGCAGGGGCCACATCTGTCTTTGCTCATTGTTGTTTTTCCAGTGCCTGGCTAATAGGGAGGCACTCATATATTTGATGAATGAAAGAACAAGTAGTGGACACTACTGGGAAGATTCTCGAAGACATTAAACTCCTCAAGGACCATGTCTTATTGAGGGTTTCATCACCAAAACCTAACAGCAATGACAGTAACGATGATGATAAGAGCCCCAAGTACCAAATACTTGGTGTGTTCCAACCCTGTTCTTACAGACTATTTACGTAGTAACTCAATAACTCACAAGAATCTTGTGCATTGGAAGTAGGTGCATTTCCTATCTCTGTTTCACAGAAGAGGAAACCAAGGCACAAAGAAGTTGGCGAGCAACTTAGTAAAAGGAAGGATAGTAATAAAATCCCAAGCCGTCTGCTACCAACTGCTAGGCCATCCTGGCCTAATATGGCACCTAATAATCAAGCAGGGCACAAGAAATGTTTACAGAATAAATGGCAGCTACTAGATGTCAACCCTCTACCCCCTGCACCCCAGTGACCCAAACATACATTATATACATGGACAAATGGACGAGCCCTCTCTGGAGCAGAAGTCTAGACAGATAAGGGCCTCAGAACTGAACAGTCACAAGAGTCTCATTAAATCCAACAGAAGCAGCAATAGGAACGAGGCAGAGAACAGAACTTAAGGTAAAGCTCCTGGGGGTGGGGTAGCTCCTTGCACCCCAGCTCAGGCCCACGGTGGGAGGGTCCCGGCCTGGCCAGCCACATACCTGATGTTTTCGTTCAGTGTGTAGAGCTCATTGCTTTGCAAGCCGCCCCCTTTAAAGACATTGATCACGGCAGTCTGGACGCTGCAGGGAAATAGAAACGATCCCTGGTGAGTGGATCTGTCTCCCTGGGGCCATTTCCTCAAGCAGCTCAGAGCTGAAGGTGAGTGGAAGGGCCGGGAAGCCTGTGGCACAAACACGGCCATGTTTTCTATCCCTGGAATCTGTCACTTCCATCTGAGGGTCCTTGGAGAGGAAGGGAGACTGAGGCCAGGAGGACCCAAAAGTAGGCCCTCTCCCCCCGCCCCGCACTTTCTCGCAGGCTGGCAGCCCTGCTGGGGGGCGGCCTTAATGAAGGGCAGGCAGTGGGATCTACTCTCAGGAAACTGCGTGGCCACCACCGCTGGGCCTGAAAGAATCCCCAGTGGCAGTAACTGCAAGCAGGAGACGACTCAGGTCTGGGGTTCTTTCACTCAGGAGACCTGTCTTCACAGGGCAGCCTGGAGACCCAGGGCCAATAGGAAAGGATAATTCCTTGCCTTTTTAAAATTTTTAATTTAAAAAAAATTTCAAATATGGATTTTAATTGTCCTTGCCTTTTACTAGTACCCTCTGGGAAGAGCTCCAGAGGGGCTAGCCTCACTTCCCCTGCCACTCCCACTCCTGCCACTGTCTAGGCAGAAGGGTTAATCCATTGAGGGGCCCAGGTAAGTCTTGACTCCACGTTCTCTGGACCCCAGCCCAACATTTCAGCAAGGAGCTGATCACAAGCTTGTCTTTACCAAAGGTTCTAGGCCTTTTTAAATGAACAAGCCTCCATTTAACATCAAAACATTTCGGACACCTCCTCCCTCCCCATCATAAGGGTTGGGCATTCAAAGAAAAAATCCATAATAATCCAAATGACAAAGAATTCCATAATGCTTTAAAATAATGATGCACTGATTTATCCAAAAAGGAGCCACACAGATTTGAAAAACAGCTCAGAGAAGGGCGAGACATACAACGGATTCAGTCTCTACTCAGTGCTGGGTGCACAACAGTTCAGCTGAACGCCTTCCAAAGGCTAAGTGTCTCCTCTCCCAGCCACCTGTGGCTCCCAGGTATGGATCACCCCTGGTTTACGCTGCTTAGTTAGCTTTTCACAGATACTGTCTTAGCTCTCCGAAGGGGTAACAGGTGACTTGAGGTTACTTATATGTTCCCACCCCCGGGTCCTCTTACAATTGGCGTGTGACTAATGGGCATGAACGGTAACTGTAAGTTCTGATCCAACTGTCCCGGGCTGGTTAACTGACTCTGAGAGCCCAGAGGCCCCCAGTGGTCCGCTTTCCCTCTACTAAAACAAGGAAAGCTGGGGAGAGGGAGGGGGAGAGGGACAAATTAGGAGTATGGGATTCACAAACTCCTATACCTAAAATAAATAAGCAACAAGGATTTACTGTATAGCACAGGGAACGATATTCAATATCTTGGAATAACCTATAATGGAACACAATCAGAAAAAAAGAAAACTGAATCACTTTGCTGTGCACCTGAAACTAACACAACATTGTAAATCAACTAGACTTCAATAAAAAAAGAAAAAAATATTTTTTAATAAAGGAAAGCTAATGGATACAGTTGCCGTAGGGAAAGCACTCTCTTCATCAATCAACCCTATACTCACGACCTTCTGGAGCTGAGATATCAGGAGATGCTGAAGCTCAGCCAGCCCCTGGCCCTGCTCTGGTGCTGGCAGTGCCCCTCTGCCCGCCCGTGCCTCCTGTACCTGTTCCAGGCCGAGTTGGAGCTCAGCTGCAGAGCCTGGCGGGCTGCCTGGAAGCGGGGCAGGTCGCTGAGCGCCGGGGAGCTCATGAAGCGCGGTCTGGGCCTGCGGAAAGAGCCCATCTTGGGGAACTCGACAGGCAGGCTGGGGGCGAAGCTGCGGGTCATAAGTCCAGGTGAGGGGACGGCTTCTCCTCTGGACCTGAAGGTTCCGACTGCCCACCCAGAGGGCTTCTCCCAGGACCGCTTTCTGGCCCTCAGGCTTTCTCAAAACCACAACGTGAGCCAACACCTGAAAAGAGAGGGCAGCTTTTGTTGAAAACGCCGAGGCTGAGCAGACCCCAACTTGGAGGAAGTTGGCTGGGGCTTCCTGGCCAAACTATCCTAGAAACAATTGCAGGACCCCACAGCACCATCTATACCCTGCGGGGTCCCATTCACAAGTGTTTACAGGCCTCTTGTTAGTTTTGGTCACTTCCCAAAATGGGAAGCCAGCGACAGTGGGTTGAGGCCAGTCCTACAGAAAAGTGATTTCTAAGCTGTACTTGACTTGGTTCCCATGCGCGCTCATCAGAGTTTGGGTGCTGGCTGGGTTTCTGTAGACCCCACGGTGCTGCGCGTTAAGGGATGGCTTTTTAAAGAACAGAGAACACAAGAGTTCCTTGTTCTGGCACTGAAGACCGTCCATGACATGCCCTGACCACGGCAGCCCATGTGTATTGCTCAGTATTTCCCAAAGTGTCAGTACCTCTTCACTCAGGCTCATCTCCTCACTCTCTCTTACCTGCTGTTCATTCATTCATTCCATCAGAACATATTTATTGGTTACTATTTATTAACCATGTGAGCTGTGGGGCATCCAAAGATTTCTAAGACCTAGTCCCTGCCTTCCAGAGGCTCGTGAGGAAGATGACTGGTCATGTATTTGTTCACACAATAAATATTTATTGAGCACCTACTATGCTCCAGGCACTCAGGTACTGGGGATACAATGGTGGCCCTGGAGAATATGGTTCCTGCCCCATGGAGCTCACAACTGGCAGGCAATGCTCCATGCCAGGCTGACTCCCTCCCAGGCTTTTGATTGTATCTACCGTTTCCCTTGCCCAGAACCCCCTCCCTCTTCCTCTCTGCTTGTCTAAATCTAACTTACCCTGAAGGGTTGCGTTCAAGGATACTGTCTCCTGGAAGCCTTTAAGGCTTCATGGTTAATGGCAGTGACTTTGAGTGAATCTGGGTTTGAGTCTTAACAAGGCCACTCCCAAGCTGTGTGACTTTGAGCTCATTAAGTCTGAGAGTCCACAGCTGTTAGCACTGCCAACTTCCCAGGACTGACGAGAGAGGAAATGAGATGGTGTGACATGCCCAGCAGAACAGCAGACCCAAGGCTCTCAAGCATCAGCTGTTTCTGTTCAGACTCATCTCCTTCTTTCCTCGGCACTTTTGAACCTGTCTTTTCAGTCTTTTCATCTTTAGTGAGCCTCAAGTCCAAACTGACAACTTAAAGTGAGTTTTGAACCTGGTAAGAGTGAAGGACAGAAGGAAACCACCAAGGTCATAGTACTTTTTCCTTCCAAGGCTTTAAGGTTTAGCCCAGAAGTATTCTCACTGGCACCTCTCTCACCAGCTTACTCTGCTATGACCCCGAAAACAATGCTGAAAGAAAAAGACATTCCAGCCATAAATGCCAACTTTCAGGTTGGCAGGAGGGGTAGGTTCTGCAGGTCCAACTGCAGCGTCAGAAAAAGGAGGAACCAAGGTGCCTCCTTCTAATGAAACATGCTGCTCTGGTCAGAAGGGGAGTGAGGCTGCTAGATGGGCACGGAGGCCGTCCATCCAGAGGGTGTGGGCGGTGCTAGCACTGTGGCACAGTGACAGTGAACTTGTAAAACCAAGAGCCAAAAAAGGAATGACTCCGCCCACCTCTTACAGTTTTTTAAAGGAAAGCAGACTTGTGTCCCATTTTCTTTTACAATCTCCTGCCCTTCGACCCATTCTCAGACTGAGCAAATAGTGACTAAACTTTACCAGTAAATGCTGGGGAAGTTGTAACAAGCCCGCTCAGTTTCAGAGGGTCTCATACTTCCCCAAGTGCCCCTGCAAGGTGGAAAGATCTGTGCAAATCAGTGAGTGAGGCAAAGAAGTAATACAACCACAGAAGCCCCTTCGGAAGCCTGAAACTAGCCGGCTTTGGGATTTGATTTGCCCGGTAAAGATCACACTATTAAGAGAGGCTCTGTTTCACTGCCCTTCTTTAAATGGGCCTGTTAAGTGCAATTCATCTGTGTAATTACGGGCTATTAACTCCTTTTATGAGCATCCTAAACTCCACGTGATGCAGTTGCCTCCCACTCAGGGGCACTTGTACGGGGAAGTAGAAAGGTGAGCAGAACGGATCGATCAGGGGTTCAGCTTCTGGCTTCCTGTTGAAACACCACTTCTCCAGGAGGCTGGGCGACACTGAGGGTCCCAGGGTGGGCTCCCGTCCCCACCCTGGCCCCACCCGACTTCTCAGTTCACGCCTCCCACCAGGCCGCCTGCTCCAAGCCATGTGTGCATCCAGCAAGACGCATGGGCAGACCCATGCACACACGTGACCTTTTTAACTAAGGGTAATTTTCAGCCAAAGGGATGATGACCACAGCCTCCTCGGCCTTGCATTAGCCCCACAGTAACACACAACAAGCAGCACCTCTGACTCATTCGTCGCCGGCAAAACCTGCCACCCTCAGATACAGACAATGCAAAGCTGTCTGGGTCTCAACAATTCTCACTTCTGGACGGAGTCAAGAGGACTCCCCAGAGCACGCAGAGGAAGCTGCTGGGCGTGCTGACAAGAGCAGTCTAAAGGGAAAAGCTGACACACCCTGCATCCACCTGCTACGGCGCTGGCTCCTCAGACATGGGTTTGTCCTGACCTAAATAGGACAAATCAGAAAGTGACAAGACGGATGGGGCTTTGGGGTGAAGCCAGTCCACCCATTTACAGGTGACAAAAGTGAGGCCCAGGGCTTCCCTGGTGGCGCAGTGGTTGAGAGTCCGCCTGCCGATGCAGGGGACACGGGTTCGTGCCCCGGTCCGGGAAGATCCCACGTGCCGCGGAGCGGCTAGGCCTGTGAGCCATGGCCGCTGAGCCTGCGCGTCCGGAGCCTGTGCTCCGCAACGAGAGAGGCCACAATGGTGAGAGGACCCCGTACCGCAAAAAAAAAAAAAAAAAAGAAAAAGTGAGGCCCAGAGGAGCAGGGAAACGTCCAATGTGTCTGAGGTAGGAGAGAGCCAGGACTGGCTAGAACTCAGGTTCCCTGATTCCCATCTAAGCCATTTGTAAACTCCTTGAAGATGGGCATCGGGACTTACTCATCTCTGTTACCTCAAGCCTAAGCGCAGTGCTCAAGATAAAAATGAAGAAAAGGACAGCAGCTAATAAGGCACCACTGCCTGCCTGACATGATGACAAGCACTGTCACAGTAGGGAAACTTACTCAGTAGGGAAACCCTGGCATCAATGCTCATTCTGCCACTCACTGATTGTATGAGGCAGAAAAACTGGCCCCCAAAGATATAGTCACTTTTTAGTTCTTAGAACCTGTGAATATTACCTCGGGTGGCAAAAGATGTGATTAGGTCAAGGATCTTGAGAGAAGGAGCTTAGCCTGGATTATCCAGGTGGGCCCATAAATACAATGACATGTATCCTGATAAAAGGGATGCAGGAGATGGGAGACAGAAGAGGAGAAGGCACAGGTACACACAGAGAAGGTATGAAGATGGAGTCAGAGACTAGAGAGATTCAGCCACAAGCCACCTGTGTGACCTTGGCAAGTTTCTTGACCTCTCTGAGGCTCCATTTCCCCCTGCAAGAGATGAGCTTGCTAGCATGACAACCTCAGGGTTGAAGGAGGATAAAGTGAGTACATATTTGTAAAGCACTTAGATAGAACAGCGCATAGCAAAGAGCAAATGCTTCATAAGTGCTTGTCAAATAAATAAAATAACTTGTTATTTCTAAATCTCCAAGCAATGACAGCAGTAGACACAGAGCAACACTTCCTCTAGCTTATGGCGACCTCACAAACATCTGGAAAATACTCCACTTGGGAGCAGGCCAGGCCTCTGAGCTCCCATGGTGGTCACAGTGCATTAGGGTCTTTGGTAACTGACGACGTTATTTTTTGAGGCTTGATGCCTCTCAACTCCTTTCCCGCAGCGTTCTTTCTGGGCTGCAGCGGGGGTGGGTGTTGGTCACAGAGTAGTGAAGCAAGCTAAGAATTACCAGCCCTTTGGCCCAGCAGTTCCACTTCTAAGAATGCACCCTACAGACATGGTCACATGTCCCCAAAGACTGGCAGACGCGCTCATTCTTTGCAGTAACGAAAAACTGGAAACTACCGAAGTACCCACCCAAAGGGGAAAGGTTAAATCAAGCATGGTACCCCCTAAATGGAAGAGTTAACATACCATTAAAATTAATGCGAATGCCTGTAGTTCTGAAGGAGCAGTGGTCACTAGAAGCTTTGGAATCAGACAAACCCTGGCATCAATGCTCATTCTGCCACTCACTGACTGTATGAGGCAGAAAAACTGGCCCCCAAAGATATAGTCACATTTTAGTTCTTAGAACCTGTGACTATTACCTCGGGTGGCAAAAGATGTGATTAGGTCAAGGATCTTGAGAGAAGGAGCTTAGCCTGGATTATCCAGGTGGGCCCATAAATACAATGACATGTATCCTGATAAGAGGGATGCAGGAGATTGGAGACAGAAGAGGAGAAGACACAGATACACACAGAGAAGATATGAAGATGGAGTCAGAGACTGGAGAGATACAGCCACAAGCCAAGGAATGCTGGCAGCCACCAGAGGAAGCTGAGAGAGGAAAGAAATAGATTCTCCCAATGCAGCTAGAAGTTGGTATACTGTGAAAAAAAGAAAAAGAGATTCACCCCTAGAGCCTCTGGAAGGAGTGTGACCCGTGACACATTGATTCTGGACTTTTGACTACAGAACTGTGAGAGAATACATTTCTGATGTTCTAAGCCACCAAGGTTGTGGGAATTTGTTATTGCAGCAACAGAAAGAGAACGTACTCACTGTGTCCCTGAACCGCTCTAAACTGCAGTCTCTACATCTAAAACACGGGAACTTGGAGAGTTGTGGTGCCGATGAGAAAGATTATCTACGAGGCGCTTGGCGTGGTTCCCGGAACTATGCAGGTGCTACCACAGGTGCAGTGGCGGTTCAGAGCAAAGGGGCCAGAGCCAGGCCCCATGTCACCACTTCCAGCCAAGGCAGGCGATTTCGGATTGGCGGGGGGCTGGATGAGACGATTCAAGTAAGGCTTAAAATAGTCTTGGTATGCGGCAAGTGCTTGATATGTGCTACCTATTGTTTATTTTTATTACTGCCACCATCACTGCTGTATTAGCCTGCTCAGTCTGCTATAACCAGATACCACAGATGGGATGGTTAAAGCAACAGAAATTTATTTTCTTGCAGTTCAGGAGATACAAGTTCAAGATCAAGGCGTCAGCAAGGTCGGTTTCTCCCGAGGCCTCTCTCCTTGGCTTGCAGATGGCCACCTTCTCCCTGTGTCCTCACGTGGCCCTTCCTCTGTGTATATGCATCCCCTGGTGTCTCTGTGTGTCCAAATCTTCTCTTCTTATGAGGACAGCAGTCAGATTGGATTAGGGCCCACCCTAACAAGCTCATTTTAACTCAGTCACCTCTGTAAAGGCCCTATCTCCAAATACAGTCACATTCAAAAGTACTAGGGGCTAGGTCTCAACATATGAATTTGGGGGGGACACACTTCAGCTACAACCACCACCATCATCATTGTCACCGCCACAAAACCTTCTTTGCCTAAAGTCTCTGAGTTACAGAAGCCACAGTGTCTCAGTAGATATTCCCTTGTGAAGGACCGATGAGGTTACTAACATTTAGAAAAAATGTGCTTCTAAGATGGTTTAAGGGGTTAAGTTTTGGGTGCCGGAAAGCCGGGGTCCTGTGTCCATGAAGCATGAGGCAGTTAGAGGGTTACTAGGTGCTGCCGCTGGCCTTGCTCTCCCAGGCTCACCGCACAGGGGTCTCTTTGGAAACCTCTGCACTCACGATCCAGAATGTGTTTCTTGGAGAAAAAGAATGTGGTTTCTTGCCTTCTCCTCCCAGCTTCCAGGGCCAGGGCACGGGGAGGGGTTGCAGCTTTCGGGCCGGGCCAGTAGGCAGAAGAAGGTGGTACGCTCAGTGGAAAATGCAAATGAATTCTACTAAGGCTCCAACCCTCGACTCTGAAAAGGGAAGTAGGACCATGGCACAACTTAAAATAAAGAAGTGGGTGGCTTATAATGACTCTGAGGCTTCCAGGAAAAAGCCATTCTGAGTGTAGATAACAAAGAAGTCAAAGAAAACTGGGTACTCAGTCTGATGTGGCCGCCCAGAAAATGGAAAACGAGGAGAAACCAGTTCCCAGGGAAACCAGACAGAAAGCCCATCTGACACGTCCCCCCACCCCCACCCCCAGGAGACCCCGCAGGCAGGAAGCCCAGTGTGGAGCTCCTTCCCTGGGACACAAACACAGAAATGAAGAGGCAACGTCCTTAAGCTGCGTCAGGATTTAGACACTGTCTTTCAACTTCACCCGTCCGTTCTCTAACTGTGGCCAGAGAGATCTTTATAATGATGAGAGTGGAGAATGACAGCACGTTTGCTGAGGGCGAAGTAAGGTGCAGGCACTGGACATGTATCATCTCGGTGTTTCTAAAATAAATTTAGGGGATCTTGACCAAAAACCTTTAATGATATAGATTAGAACAGAAAATATCAGAGTGCACTGCATTTGGGAGAAACGTGTATATTACACGTGTGCTCGTACTGAGTCTAAATGTACCAGTATTTCCTACTGTCTGTAACATTCAAAATGTTTGGAAAGCCCTGTGTGCCATCGCCATCCCCATCTTACAGAGAAGGAAATGGAGGTGCTGCTTAGGACAAGAACCCGACAGCCCAGTGCCTGTGATGCTTATGGCTGATGTTGCTTCAATGACATCAAAGGCTCCCCACAGGTCTTAGAATAAATCCCCAAACCCCAACCTCACACTTTCACCTCCCTTCACTCTGCATGCCAGCTCATTGACTTTCCTTCCCACTCTTTCCTGCCCCAGGACCTTTGCACATGCTGTACCCTCTGTGTGAAATACTTCCCACTCACTTCTCCAGGCTCAAACCTATACACCCTTTATTGTCTAAACTTCCTTTGCTCAGAAAGGCCCTCCTCTCCCTCCCCCATGATCAGGTCACATCACCCCATAGAGCACCCTCCTCACCTCCTTTGTTGTCGTATCACAATCTACCTCAATAAATCACTACAGAATTGTTTCTTATTGTTTTTATGAGGTCCATAAGGTCAGGGACTATGTCTATCTTGTTCTCAAGTGCATCCCCAGAGCTTGGTATAGTGCAGGAATTCCACAGATATTTGATAACTGAGCAAATGAACCAGCCCCCTGAGAGGTACTATTGCTGGGAGACACAGAAACTATAAGCAAGTGTCAGCTGAGGATACCGACACCTCAAATTACATACGGCTTTACTGTATGAAAACATCCTGGTATTGAAATCTGACAAACGCGGGTTCAAATCCAGCCTCTACAATTTATTAACTGGGTGACCTGGATAAATGGCTCAACCTCTCTGAATCTCAGTTTCCTCATCTGTCAAATGACTGTGATACTTACCTCGATGTTGTTAACATTAAATGAGACAGCCCAGACCATGGCCTGGCCCACAGTAGGGGTCCCCCAAATTGTAGCTAGTATTAAAATTTTTATAGAACACTGCTCTTCACGAAGCCCTCATAGGTCCCAAAAGGTGACACCCAGCCATGGTGTGGGGCAACAGGCACTCTCACGCCCTGCTGGAGGGACAGCAGTCTGGGGCAACTGCTATGGAGGGAAATTTGACAAGGTCTACCAAAATAACAACGGCTGTACCCTCAGACACAGCAAGTCTACTCCCAGTAATGTTATTCCAGGCATGTCAAGTGGCTTATGGAACCAGGGTTTTTACTACAGCCTTCTTCATAACAGCAATGGGTTGGGAAGACCCTAAATGCTCAGCAACAGAGGACTGACTATGTCAACTATGGTATCCCATACTCTGGAATCTAAGAAAGAAGGGGAGAGACGGGGATGCTCTCCAGGGGACACGCTGAGTGAAGCGTGTTGAAAAGCTAAACATAGAATAATTTGTATATTAGGCTCCCATCTACATAAAAAAGATGAAAAAGAGTATTTGCATATTTCATTGCATGAGCATAAAGTATCTCTGAAAGGACAAACCAGGAACTGGTAACACAGGTTTTCCCCGGGAAAGGAGCTGGGTGGTAGGGATACAGAGGGCAACACTTTTCTCTATAAACCCTTTTGTACCTTTTGAATTTTGAAACATGAAGATGCATTACTTATTCAAATAAATAAGTAAAAACAACAGTGACCACCTCCTACTTCCCTCCCTCCTCCAAAAGTAAAAATCAGTAGAACTTATGTGATTTGTTCAAAGTCACTCAGCTATCGGGGGGAGTCAGGATTCAAACCTGGCTCCTGTTCCCCAGTGCAGCCCTCTATCCATAACTATCCATTCACTCATTCATTCAACGCAAATTTATTTATTCAGCACACTTACGCTATAAAAGGAGCTGCCTTGTTAGGAATACGTGGGCCAGAAAATAAACCCTGGTAAGAAAAGAAGATGAAAGGAAGAACCAATTTCTTTCCGTCTTTGCATCATGCATCACAAACAAGCCCAAAGGGCTGAGCCTGGCACATCCCAGAGAGTGGGCAGGACCAACCCAGGCTAAAGGAGCCAGCCATTGCTCAATCCAATCTGGTTTTTGCCATCTCAGTATAAAAGCCCAGCAGTCCCAGATCTGAATTTTCGAAGAGAAGCCCCAAATCCAGACTTCTTAAAATGTTGAAATCACTTGATATGAAAGTATTGGCAACTAATTCACCAGGCCGACTAACACTTTGGGGGCCTCACATATAGGTTGGTGACCTTTATTTTATCCCATCGTAACTATGACCACCAAACCTTCTCACACCTTTTACCCAGAGCCTAACGGGGGTGTAACGTAAGCCAGCACTTACCCAGCCACTGTGGCCTTGGGTAAGTCACTTCCCTTCCCTATATCTATTGACTTCTCAGCTAGTTAAGAGTTTGGCTTTGCTGATGGCCATGATAACCTCTCAGCATCACCAGCCATGCATTCAGTCCCTACCCTGTAAGCCACACAAAAACTGGGTGCCTTTGACAGACTTGGAGGGGGATCAGACCCTGACACAGTGCATACACAGAACCAGCCCTCAACCAATGCATCAGCTCCTACCTGCCACATCATCTAGTTGACCAGCCTCTTTAACCAACCAGTTCTCTCTCTTATCTCACTCTTACCCCATCATCAATTCCTCGGTAGAGCCACAAGCAACCCCCCACCCCCATATCACATAAACACCGAGGTATACTCTTCACCAAGGAGAGCCAGCAGCACCTGGGATTTCACTAAAAGAAACACACACCAAACAGAACCCTCTAAGCCAACCTAGGAAGCCAGATTTGAACTACCCAGCCTCCGCCCATGGGATGGAAACCAAGTCAGAAGTAGGTTTTTAAGAGCAGTGGGACCATTTTGCAAATCAATTGCCTGCCGTGCCGATTTTACTATTGGTGTTGCTCCTAAGAATATACTAACCGTCATCAGAGGCTGGTCATGACGGTGGCATGGTGCCGAGCCTCTACGGGCATCTATCACCTTAGTTCATTTCCACCCTAAACCAACCTACAGGAAGTAGGTTTTGCTATTCCCATTTTGCAGAGGAAGAAACTGAAGCCTGGAAATTAACTTGCCCAAGGTCAGAAGACTACTAAGTGGGACCAAAAGTCAAATCCTACCTGATTCCAGGGCCTGAACTCCCAACCCTCTGTTTTAACAACATTTCTGTCGGCCACACAGTCACCACCCATGCCTTCCCTTCTCAACCATCACCCACAGCTTCTTACCAGGTTCAGGCAGCCTGTATGCTCTGTCCCTTACAGGAAGGAAGCTTCGTTTCTTCATGGTACCGTCAAGCGAGCTGAAGTCATTTTGTTTACTTGTTCACTGTCTGACTGGCCCTGAGAGCACGTAAGTTCCTTAAAGACCTGTAAGACCTTGCTTGTCTCGTTCACTGCTGTATCCCGCTATGAGCACAGTGCTGGGCACATAAAAGGTGCCCAGTAAATAATTTTGAATGATGGGATGAAATGTGGACTTCCAAGCCAGCAGAAAGAGCAGCCCTCCCATTTCTGGGGGACCAGAAAAATGCCCTTCCTTCTGCCTGAACTGGGGTCCGCCTTAGCATTATTGGACCTGGGTCACGCGGGCACAGAGTCCTGGGTCTGCACGCTGGTCAGTGGATCCTACAAACACAGCACACTCGTTGGGATTAAGGACAAAACTTCGCAACTTTGAGGAGACAAAAGACAGCCGAGAGACAGACACTCCCACAAACAAGAAAATGTTAAGGGTCAAGTCTGGACTATGGAAAAGGCTCAACAGGAAGAATGAGGCAAGTTTCTCAGCGCTCCACTGGAAACCGAGCGCAGACAGAAGAGTCTGGGAGCCTGAATTTGTGCAAGAGTAAATAGCGGCATCAACAGGATGCAGGCGCATGTTTCTCTGTTTCAAAGTGTTGCCTAAATGTCCACAGGACTCAGAGCACTGATAATTCAGATCCATCTAGAAGTGATTATTTCATCCCATCATCATCACCCAGGCCTCAAACCACAGTATAATCACCAGAAAAATCCCCTCCTGTGATACAAGTCAAGCAAAACTGTGGGGAATAACCACACATCTTATCTACTCCTCTATAAGCCTCACTTTGAAGAGGGAGGTTCTTGGAGTGCAAATTGTTTGGGTGTGGCCTATAAACACCATCCAGAGCAATTCTGCAGTGCCTCCCAGATGATAAACCAAAAGGCTAGACACCAGCAGTAGCCGAGACCGACCGTGATGTCTGCAATTACATCGCTGACATGGAACATACATAAATCCCTGGGGGGTGACAGAGCGGTCAAAAGCTACTGTCTGGCAGCCAACAAGAGTTTTCAGTGTGGGGAAATGTGCTCTAGATTAACATGTGCGATTTATTAAAAATTAGCTTCACTCTCCCGTTGCAGAAACAGGATGGAGTGCTTTTTCGTAAGAAAAGGAGATGAAGGGAAAGGGCACTTCTTCCTATGTCATGGGGCCAAGTGTAAACAGCACTGGATAGAGAGTCAGAAGCCTGAAGGGGCTCTTGGGATATGATCATTTCAGGGAGGTCATGAGTTCGATTCAAGTTCATGCAACCACCACATGTTAGAAGGTCCGCTGTGTGCCAGGATCTAAGTAGAGGAAGCCATATGGGGCAAAGAAGAATAAAGTATCTGCCCCCAAGGGGCTCAGGGGCTCGCAGGAAATACTCAGAAGTAATGTTATAAATGCAAGTCGACACTGAGGGCTGTAACTGAAGATGGACAGTTGAGACAAGATTGACGCACAAAGGTTAAATCACCTTCTCCAGTTACAAAGTAAAGTTAATGAAAGGTCAACCGAAAATACATGCTCTCCATTTTCTTGTGTTTCTCTAAAGAATATGGGCGCTGGACACTGGAAAGGAAATTTGGGGAAGGAAAAGCAAGCTTTCATAGGTAAAGCTCAATGAGTATCCTTTTTTTTTTCATCTGTGACAGAAAAGGATGGGACAAAATATCGCATTTTAATAAATAGCTAGTGAGCATCCACTACCCAGGATGCAAAGATGAGCCAGATGTTGTCCTACCAGTGATAAAGAAAAGAGAAAAAAGGAATAGTAATTTGGTCACGATGAAAGAAAAACACAGGAAGGCCTAAAGCTGAGATGGCAAACTCAGTGCCTACAGGGGCCAAGGCAGAAAACACAACCACGCTTAGAAGACCAGGTGGGGACCATACCAAACTAAAGAGAACATTCAGTCTTCTTTTTGTATTTTTAAAGAAAAACTGGAAACCTGTGTTTATATGTCAAATCGCCCAATTTTTAAATACTGGAAAAAATAATCATTTTTTTTTTTTCAAAACACGACTCAAACCAAACAAGACGTTTCTGATGCCAAAGTTTGGCTCCCGGGCTGCCAGTTTTTGACTGCAGAAAAACACGCACAGCTCCTAACTACCAGCGCTGGAGGAATAACGAGGGAAAAGTGTGGAGGTCACTTAGGCAGACCTGTGGGAAGATGAATCCAGTCCCGGGAAAAATAAATAAAGTAATTGAACAAATAAAATAAAACTCCAGGGGCCTGTGGTATAACACTCACCACTGACATCTGCACAGCACTTTATACAGTCAGCCTTACATATCTGCGGGTTCTGAACCCTCGGGTACAGAGGGCCGAATGTAAAGAACTTGAGCATCCTTGGATTTCGGTATAGGGAAGCGGGGAGAGGTCCTGGAACCAGTGCCCTGCAGATACCGAGGGATGACTGTAGTTTCTAAAGCTCATTTTCATGTCACCTCAGTTGACCTTCCCAACAACCCTCGGAAGTAGGCATCATTATGACCTCTATCTTAGAAGTGAAGAGTTTCTGGTTGGGAGGCCAGAGGAACAACTGGTCCCACAGCTATGGAAGGATAATAGCACCACGACTCAAGTCTGGGACTAGTACTTTTCCAGAATTTCAGAGAAGAACTCCAGACTATTGTATTTTCTAGACATCTTCCAGGGGATTCTGAGGTACAGCCAGGATTGATAACACTGTTCTAGGGAGGACCAATGTTCTCAACCAGGGGTGATTTTGCCCTCCTCTCCTCCTGCAGGAGACATTCAGCAACGTCTGGAGGTATTTTTTGGCTGCCATACTGGGGAGGTGTGAAGGGTACTACAGGCATCTAGCAGGTAGAGGTCGGGGATGCTGTTAAACTTCCTACAATGCACAGGACAGCTTCCCACAACAAAGAATTGTCCAGCCCCAAGTGTGAATAGGGCCAAGGTTGAGAGACCCTGGTCCAGACTCTAGTGCCTGGCTACATAACCAGCAACCTGAGAATCAGCGGAGTCAGCATCACCTGGGAGCTTGTTAGTCATTCAGGCCCCAACCCAGACCCACTGAATCAGGTTCTGTGGCTTAACAAGATCCCCGGCCGGGTATGCACTTGGAGAAGCACTGCTCTAAACCACACTTCCTTGGCCATCACAGAATTTTAGAATAGGAAGGAACCTTCGCGGGAGACCAATCTCCTTATTTTGTAGAGAGGAACACTGAGCAACTGGCCCAGGGTCAGACAGCTTGCCCACAGCAGAGTCGGGATCAGATTCCAGATCTCAAATGCCCGACCTGTGTTGTCTCCAAGATGCCAGTTAGGACCAATGTGTGCCCTCTCTGAACAACTGTCCCCTCTGCAAAGTTGATTCCAACCTTTGGGGGTGTCTTGGGGGCTTTTCTGAAGCCTGAAAGGAATCGATTATCCTGTTGGTCAAGTTTTTTTTTTTTTTAATTATCTCAGAACACTGCCAAGGATTACCATGTTCACCCACTACTTTTGCATCCAGATATTTTACAATGAAAGTGGCCATACAGCTGCACAGTGGTGGGCTCCAGCGGCCAGCAAGCTGTAGTGGAGTTCTCCAAAATGACAGTAGCAGCTGACGTGCTCTCCCCCAAAGACATCTGGGGAATGATGCTGAACCCGTTCCAGAGGAGTATTTAGAGTTCAACAGCAAGCGTAAAAGGGTTTACACGGAGGATTTACGCAGCTGAGGTCACGAGTAGGTTGTAACAGGGTTTGAGGCAGCTTAGTTCAGAATAATACAGACACACATCAGAGGCCTTGCTGGATTTTTGCCCCCAGTCCTTGGGAAGAAGAGGAAAACAAATTCCTTCACGTATTCTCCCAGGCTCAGCTTAAATGGACATATACTCTAGTTTCTGAATGGCCAAGGGAGCCCCTAAGTGTCCCCTTAATCCTAGTATTTGCTAGAAACCTAACTGCTGTCACAGATGCCTTCAGCAAAACACAGAACTTGGCCTGTGTCCAAAAGAACCAGCAAAGTTGAAGGAAGTTCTGTAAGAAACGAGAGAAGCAAGAAACTGGAGGTGTTGCTGGTGTTTGGTGATCAGCTAAAGTGAAACCAGAACACTGATGAGTGGCTGAGAGAAATCTCACATTTACACCCTAAAATTGAGGTGAGGGAAAGAGAATGAAAGCTTAGAGGTAAATACACGCTTTTTGTAACATATGATTATATGCAAAATAAATTGTACAAATAATTATGAGAGGCTGTTTGGGCAGTGGCAGGGGTAGATGTCGACCTGGATTTTCCATAGGCCATGGTCAAGAGGGAGAGAGATCTCTCCAGAACCCTTCTGGGCACAGTTCACCATAAGCACAGCAGGGCTGGGAAGAGGGAGAGGCGAGTGAGGCATCTCTCTCAGGGCCACGCTCTTGATGTCTCACTTGCCTCAGCTTAGTCCCAGCCCCAAAGCACACACACCACCCACTTTGATAAAGAACACTCATATTTTTGACTCAAAGCTTCCACACAGAGTAAAGGTGGCTGATTTTCATTCTAAGCCTAACTTTTTACTACAGAGAAAAATACGCGAGCCATACTCCACTCTGAAAGCCTAACATAGGTGTCTCTACATTTCTGACAAAGAACTCGGTTAACTGACTCGCTCTCCAGCCAGCCAGGGCCGGCTGAACCTGGCTATGAGCTTCTGCTTTTTAACCAAGCCACTATATAATAATATCATTTATTATCCTGTTACAGAAATGTAATATTTTTTAAAGGGAGGAGGCAGAGAATGTCCTCCACACATTTGAAGAATACATAAAAAGCCTCCAAACTTCCAGAATATGTTAAGGCTGCAACTATCAGAAGGGCCAAAAAGAAAAGAGAAAGAAAGAAAAAAAGTCAGCTTAAATTTAATAGACCGTTTAAATTCCTAGTTGATGGTAATTAGAGAGCAAGCAGTATTTCTTTAAACGGCTGCTAGACAGAGCTTAATCCAATTTAGATAATCACTAACCTTCGCTCTTTTATTTTTCTTCCTCTTTCTCTTTCTCGCCTCTAAATGAAATCCAAGGATTGATCTACAAAGGCCATAAACTGGCAAAACGTAAGAAAAGAATAAAGAGAGAGATTGGGCAACTGTTACCTCAAAGAGCCGAGTCCAATTAAAATGGAAACAGGTCTCACGGACTCCCTAATTTATATCGACTATAACCTGGGGTTTCTAACAAGGCCTCTTCACAACAGAAGCCATGTCAAGGGAGGTGGCAGTACTTCCTCCCCCATTTTCCCCTCTCAGCACCTTGTCGGGCAGGCTAATCACCAGGTCTTGCCGAGCAATGTGACAGCCATCCCCAGCCAGACCAATGCCAGTAATTCTTAAATTCACAATACCTTATGGGCCTCTCTTCTTCTTCCATGGGATAACTACTGTCAGAATTATCCAGACTGTCCCTTTAGTTCGTCCATTGTTCACCCAACTCCTGTGCCCTCATTTTAGTGCTACCACACTGCTCTGATCCAGAAACTTCCATGTGAACAAGTAGGACCTTCTTGAGTACTTGGGACCCTGGGTTCTTCATGGAAGGCCTTCAAGGGTAGATGTCAAAATGAACTAGAAAGAACAAGGGGCTTTAGTTAATAGCTGTGTGACATCAGGAAAGTAATTAACCTCTCTGAGCCTTCATTTTCACATCTTAAAATAGAGAAAAGAATAGCTACCTGCACAGTTGTTGGGAGGTTCAAATAACATTACCATGGCTGGACCTGGCTCACAGTTATTGCCCAGTAAATAAGTTGGCTCGTTTAACTGTACAAGTTTCAAGGTAAACCTTGCCTTCGATCTTCAGCCCCTGACAAAAGCGTAAATAACTCAAGTTCACCTCTGATGCCCCATTATTGCTTTGTATCATCTATGCTCCCAACCTCCTTCTTAGCTCCAAAGGGGAATCTTCCCTTGTAAAACAGTACCTTCTGCTTAACAGGGTACCACTGTCTCTGTTGCAAAATTACTAACCTCATACCCCACACAAAGCCCACAAAATACTTTATTCCCAGCTTTCAGCAACTGAAATATTAATTCCCACTGACTTGTTCACAAATGATACTTTCTATAAGCATTGCTTTTAGCAAGCATTTACATTTTGCACGTACAGAGGCAACTCTAGGGAATAAACTTTCAATGATGAACGCTAAACACAGTAGGGATCTTTCATAGGACCTCACACTCTATTTCTCAAATCAATTCTGTATTGGTCTAGCTCTGCAAAAAAAGATGAACATGAAAAAGGCTACAATTCAAGAAAGATTTCAGTATATTTTACCTTGTACAAGGGCAATACAAAAGGAATGACCACAGCGGATTATACACATGCACACCTACAAATTCCCTAAGATAGAGAAATCATTAAGAAATCCACAAAGCCCTTACTGATTTCAATTTTCTGCACATGAATGGTCTAAATGTTGCACATACATTGTCGATGAACGAATTGAAGATTATGACATTAGCTCTGGATTTCCAGCATGAAATTTTCAGATAGCAGAGTGATAGTTTTCTACAGACAAGACTGGGATTATTTTTTTCAGTTATTGAGCCACTCTGTGATATTATGTGACATTTAAAGAAAAAAGTCACCAAGTTAATCAACTATAAGATGATCTAATTAACAACTGAGGCCCTGAAAGGAAAGACATCTCCATAACAGGCTGGCACTACAAGGCTGCAGTAACAGATCTGGAACCCATTCTCAGCTCCACCCCTGTGTGTGTTGCTTTGGACAAATTACTTAAGTTCTCTAAGCCTCAGTGGGCTTATCTATGTAATGCGGATATGATAGTACCTATTTCATCATTGTTTTGGTGCAGATTATATAATATTATCAGAGTCTGTTAGTGCAAAGTTTAAGACATATTAAGGCCACAATAGGCGCTTGCCCCCCTTTTTAAAATAAAGGGAGCATTTTTGTAATGTTCAAACACAGACCATCACTGAAATTTCACCCATTGAAATAAATACACAGCCATGACCCTCTGGATCTGAAAGAAACGAGGTCTCCTTGAGAAATAATTTTGTCTATAAACTAAGCCCTTGAGAAAGAACCCAGTCAAACAAGCCTATTTCTAACGCCTTTCTTTTTTACACTACTAATGGTTCTGGCTGTCAGAAGCTTCAGTAAAACACTGAAAGGACAATGGTTGGAGCTGAAAAAACCAAAGACAACTTTGTGGACTGACCAAGCATTGTTTCCCTTATCTGCTACATTCTACAAAAACACTCTGAACAGCACCCTTGGTCAGATTCTTGGGCTGAATGCAACCAGAGAAGACGGGCCAGCCAGGTTCCACAGAGAGGAGGGCTGCACTTTCCTCAGTCTACTAGGAACCTCATCAGGGGCTAAATTTAAAATGTGGCTAAATTAGTTTCTGCAAGTTCCACCTCTCCTCCTGACCCTCTTGCTGCTTCACGTTGTCAGTAACAGCACCTTCCAGCCAGAGAGCAATTTACCAGGGCGCAGCACCGTGAAATATTGCACCATGTAGGCCAGTGAAATGTCATGACTGCACCCACGATGGTCACTAAAGGGCAGTCTCTGAGGCTTGATCAGCGAGCACCCTTTGATGGGGGAGGGGCAGGGGATGGAGACAATCTGGAGTTGGCGTCCTTGACTGCTTTGGTCCTTTGCAGTGGGTCATTTGGATTTGCACGTATCGTCTGGGCAACAGGTCCAGAACTCTGCCCCAGCAAGGATGCCAGCAGACTCCGGCCCAGAACTATTTCCAAGCGAGTCTCCGGAGCAGACCTGCCCCTGAGCCGCCTCGCGTAAGCCTTCCGTCCTGTGGGGCGCATCGCAGTAATTGAAACCTTGCACTCCGCAGACTGTAGTGCGTCTATAAATACTCACCGCCTTACTGCTGACAAACAAAACGCGGGCTCCCGGCACCGCGGGGGAAGAGGCGGTGGCATGTGACCAAAGGCAGGTGGGTAGAACAAGGGGAAAACCCTGTTGCCAACCACAGAGGCACCCCACAGCCGATTCCTGAAGCACGGTTTGCAAGTAACACAACCTGGTCTGCCCTCGGACGGCCGCCCCTCAGAAAAGGGGCGGAAGGCTGGGGACAAGAGGGTGCGGGCTTTAGGGGCGGAGGCTCCAGGGCGCCCCCTGTGCGCGCAAGGAGCTCTGCGCGCGCGCACAGTAGGCGCACAGGGGAAAGCCTCTCCAAAGGGAGGTCTGGCGGGAAAGGTGAAGCAGAAAGGGAATGCCGCCGGCGAGGAGAGCCGCCCGCCCCGCCGGGTCTCCGCAAGCTGCGCCCGGGCCCGCCCAGTCGGCAGAAAGCGCACGTCCAGCGGCGCTCGGGACAAAGCGGCTCACTTCTCTGGCCTCCCCTCCCACGCCTCTCTCCGGAAAAGGGGGAAATGGCAGGAAAAGATGGGGTGTTTCGGGGCGCTGAATCGCCCGCGCCCGAGTAGGGGCAGCTCTTTAGATCTGCCCCTCAGGCCAAAGAGGAGAACGAGAAAGACCGACAAACAAACTTTCTTTTTCGATCTCCTGGCACAGCCTGGGTCCCAGGATCGGCGGCGTCCCGCGTTCCACCCCACAGCGATCCCTCGCCCACCCTAAGGTGCGGACGCTGGGCGCATTTCCCGCCCCCCCCACGGTGGTCGCGAGCCCCTTCCTCTGTACACGCCTGCAGCGTCCAATCGGAGGATCCTTAACCACGCGGGGGCCCCCACCCGGTTCCCCTCAAATGTAACGCTTTCCCCAAGGCCCCTCCCCGTGCCCCGCCGGATTGTGCCCGGTGTGCCCGGCGATTTTGTTCTCGATCCCGTGCCACTGCTGAGCCTGACTCCAGCCCCTCCCGAGTCACCTCGAGTCACGCATACCCTCAGCTCGCCTCCGCCCCAGACTCCGCGCGCCCAGGGAAAAGTTTCCGGTCTTCCCGAGAAAGTTTTCTCACCCGAGAGCAGTGAGCGACCTGGATGGCTCTCGCCGCCGCGCTCTGCTCAGCCTCCTTCTCTCCCTCCTCTCCCGGCTCTGCCCTCCGCGGGGTCCGGTCCAGACTCAAGTCCTCTCCCGCGCGAGTCCACAAACGCGGCGGCAGCGGAGCTCCCGGAGCCGAGCTGGTGACACGTTTCCCTCCTCTCTCATCTTACGACCTCCTCCTCCCCCCTCCTTCCTCCTCCTCCCACTTTTCCTGTCCCGTGCTCATCGCTTCAGTTTCTCTCCAACAGCCCCCATCCCAGCCCCACCTCACCCCCTCTCACTTCTCCTCCCCAGCAGCAACCCTCACCTTGCTAGGGAGGGGGGCAGGGGAAAGGGGGCGCCTGCGCTTAGATCCAGTTCAACAATTTCAGGAAATCCAGCGCTTTAACTTGAAAAGCTGGGGAGGATGCAACAGGTCATGGGAGCTTGGCTCTGCGTTCCCCTCGCACAAGACGAGACCCCCCCACCTACCTCCACCCCTACGAAGAGAAACTCTACCGAGAAGCCAAGGGAGTGATCCAGGGCGCACTAGAGAACTAGAGCCTGGGGCTTTTGTCGTTGCTTTAAGGAGCAGTCCTGAGGCTGATTCCTGGAGAAGCTGTTTTAAGTGCATCAATGAAAATATAATTCCAGTGAAGTCTCTCACTTAGATTTGCAAAACTCTCTTAAAATTCCCCAATTCTCTTTCCAACGGAAGGTTTAGTGAACTGGAGGGTCCTTCAGAGTTTGAAACAGCAGAAAACCAACCAATCCCCAAATTAAAAACAACGAAAAATTATTCTCAAAACTTTTTTTATTTTTGCAGGTGTTAAGAATTTGATGCAGCTGTTTTCAGGACTTACTGGCTTGCATAATTTCACCCTATGGCTGAGCAGGAAATACTTTACAAATGCTGCCCGTTCACACATCACACTTAGGCTTTGAAACCACAGTGACATTTACTGAAAAAAGATGTCTTTTTATGTCAAAACTGAGAGAAAAAAATTCGTGTTTATTTTGATCACTGTGACCTTACAAAACCGATGTAAGGGTGGCTGGTCAGAGTGTGCCCAAGGAGGGTTTCGTGAAGCTCTGGGTGCCCCCCTCCCTTGTCCAGTGATATCAGATAAAGCTAAAGTATTCTCAACAAACCCCAGGATGATAAAGAGACTTTAAACCTCATCCCAAGAATCAGAGACAATGAAAGGCACTGGACAAAGCACGTGCCTGGGAAAGAAACGCTTGAGAGGGCAGTGGTCAACGAGGAGACTTGGGAGATGCGTTGAAAAGCAGCTGTGTTGCGCATTTGAGAGCCAAAGCCTAGAGCCAAAGCCTGGAGCCAGAAGGTCAGGGTTAGTCGACCACCATCTCTTACTAGTTGCATGATATTAGCCAACTTACTTAACCGCTATCCCTTAGTGTGCTCCTATGAAAATGGGGATAAAAGTAGTAGCTAGCTCAGGGTTGTTATGAGGATTTAATGAATTTCATACGGAGAAAGTGCTTAGAATCTCTGCTGGGATTCAACAGATACTAAGCTATTATTATTACTATTATTATCCTGCAGGTCTGGGAAGTGGAAAGGGAGTCGTTCAATGAGGCCTACCCTATTCAGTCTATTTAAAATTGTAGCTCACTCTTCCCTCCCAATCCCCTTCATTCAACTCTACTCTTTCTTTTTTCCATTGTGTCTATCACCTTGTAACATTTTATGTGATTTACTTTTTAAAAAAATTTATTGTCTCTCCCACCACCTCTTGTTTCTGCGCTAGAACATCAGCTCTACAAGAACATGGATTTGCTCTGATACTACTCAAGATCCTAGGAGAGTTCCTGGCATATAGTATCTCCCCAGTAAATATCATATGAAAGAATACGTGAATAGATTTCATTTAGCAAATTTATGCTATGCTGACTTCATGTGGTGGGTTGGACTCTGTGCAATAAGAAAAAACTTAATCACCAGGCTATCCGAGGATAAAAGTGGCTCCCTTTACACTCCCTGTAAAGAGAAGTATTCACAATATAGGCGATGCCAGCTTGGTGGGGATGCCATAAAAGAATATTCAAAGATTGGAAGGGAGGTTTAAAGAGGTTAAACTCTCTTCTAACCCTAAGGGTTTTGCTAATTTTGTGAACAGGATTTTCTTAAAATAAGAAGGAGCCAACATTTTGGTGCAAATCAGAGAGAGCTTTGCTCTAAGGACCATTAATACCAGTATATTATACTTGTCACCACCCACATTTTTACCAAGATTCTAACTAAATATCAGTGGAACATTGCTTTTTCTTATTAAGAAATAGAATTTTGTTAGAAGAAACCAATACAGATCATGCTACTTAAATATTCATTTATGGAGGAGGAAATTCTAGTTCTTTATTAGATATATCAGTCACACAGCTTACCATGGCTACAGCCTCTGAAATGGAAGTTGGCCCAATCAAGGTTCCTGCTGAAAGGGTAGGCCTTAGGCAGCCCCAGTGGTCACTGACCCAAATGCAGCCAAACTCTGTGATAAGCTCCTCTGAGAAACTCTGGCCTGAAAAGGTACTTTGGGCCAATCAGATTCCATTTCAGGAATGTGAAAACACACACACACACACACACGTACCTAGTATCCAGAACAAAAGCTGAAAGGTCATGGCTTTATCTGAACTCTAGTTTCTAAAAACTGTCTGTAGACTAACTAGATATATATTAGATGTATACTGTTTGAACCCCATGGTGTCAACATTTTCTAAATTACTTGCCAACACGTAAAAAGCAGCAAACTTCATGCAAAAATGTGGATTTTCAGCTTGCCTTGAAAAATCTGGATGGCCTGGCATTGTCCATGGTGCAGGCCCGCACAGCCACAATTAGCTGGTGCGACGGTGCTTCTTTCCTGTTAAACAGGGCATGCACTTTCCAGTTTGCCACAAGCCCAGCCACTCCCTACTCTCTACTTCTCTTGTTCCCAGCCTGCTTCACCCACTTCCCTGCCACCCAGATGCAGCTAGAAAAGGGATGCTGGCATATAGTTGGAGGGGCAGGGGTGGGGGAGGGGGGCAGAGGTCTGAGTCAGCAGACATTATGTAAAAGGATGGCATTGGTTCAAACCATTTTTCTCCCAGCAAGAGAACGCCTTTATAAACAAACTTTGCATGGAATTGCAGAATTTGAATACTACTGAGGTGAAGGAAGCTATGGGGTAGGTAGGGAGGCAAGTGGGTGCAGGGAGCAGCAGAGGCCCTCACTAGGGCTGCCTTGGGATCAAAGCCACCATCCAATTCTTGCTCTTCCAGAGGTCTGTTGTTCCTACTTTTCCTTTGTTCCCATGACAATGCCTACCCCTCCCAATCCATTACTCATTTCTACCCCCCCAAGCCTAATCAGACCAAGTTTAGGAAGGGTTAGATGACTTGTCTAAAATTATACACAAACAAGGAAGGACAAAGCAGGGACCCTTAATGCCAATTCAGGACTCCTGTTCTATACTATACTCCCTCTTGGTCTCATTAACTGCTTTCCTCTCTAAATAATAATTAAAATTACTTCAATTTGCAGAAGCATAGCATGTAGTAGCTTAAGGGGCTAGTATATAATAGGTATGAAATAAGAATCTGCTGAATTTAGGTGTTTGAGCTCTGATCTCCAGTTCAGACCTCCTTCCATGACACCTCAGGGTCTCATATCGCATCATAAAAGTATGCCAATGAAGAAAAAAATCATCAAATCATTCCATAAGTTTTCTCCTCTTTATAGATAGAAAGCTGGAGGCCCAGAAAATCCAAGATCCTTTGCTAATGGCTGGTACAGAGCTTGCGAGGAGCACAGGTAGTTGCCCAGGCATATGCAGTTTCGAGCACATAGTTTTTCAGGTCCTTGGAGCTCTGGTCATAAAATAAGTTAATGTAGTTACTCATGATAAATGCCGATCTAGATACAGAACTTGCATAAGCCCTCAATATATGTCCACAGCACTGCACCATCCATAAAAACAGGACCATTTGAAAAATAAGCTCAGCATCTGATCTAACACTGGGGTATAAAATCAGTGACCTTTGGCCTAGCAGGAGGACTTAACACGTGAATGAAAACCCTTGCTCTCCTTCTGCCCTCTCTTTAACTTCCACAGTAAGAAAAACTGAGAACCTTGAAGTTTGTTTTCGGGAAGAATTTTGGATGATACAAAAAACAATTGTTTTCATTCGCTTCATTCTTTGTTTGATAGCAATGGGCTGTTTCTGGTGTGTTGGGTTTTTTCTATCAATTTTATCCTTTAGTATTGGGAAGTGCCTCTCCATTCTAAAGGGGTTGGTATTTAATTCAGTCTGAATGTGTTTTGAGAATAAGTTGAATGAGCAAATCTTAAAAGTGAAAAGGACTTTAGCAATCCTACGTGAATTTTCCCCAGATAATCCAGACTTCAATTATTCCTTCCCACAATTCCAAGTCAGTCGGTTGGTCGACAAATATTGAACCATCACTTATTGGTGTCAGGTACTGGGGATGCCACAGTGAGCAAAAAAGACAAAGTCCCTGCCATCAAGAGGCAGAAAACAAAAAATAAACGTGGAAACGAACACATAAAGGTAGTTTCACATAATTTCAGGTACTGATCTGTGCTATGATGAGGATAAAATGGGGTATTAGAATGATTGGAGGGAAAAAAAGAAATACTTTATCTTTGGTTATCATGGATGGTCTCTCAGAGAAGGTAGCTTTGGAGTTGAGATTTAAATGATGACAAGAGGCAGCCATAGGAACAGAAGAATGTTCCAAACAGAAGAAAAGGTCAGTGTAGAGGCCTTGAGTCAAGAAGAAGCCTATCAAGTTAGAGGGATTAAAAGAAGGGCAGTATGGTTGAAGCCTAGCAAACAGGTCCAAGAAAGAGATCAGGGTCAGATCATATGGGACCTGGTAAGTCATGGTAAGAGTTGGGTCACAGTGGGAAATTATTGGAGGGTTTTAGGTAGGAAGTAATGTGATCTGATTTCTGTATTAGAAAGATCCCTCTGGCTGATATGTGGTTCATAAACTAGGAAAAGTGAGGGCTGGCAGTCCCTTAAAGGAGGTGGCCACAGTAGACCAAAGAAGAGATGATGATGCTTGAATTAGTTTGAAGCAATAATGTTTGTAAAACATTATAGAATTAAAGATGATGAGACTTTCTGATAGACTGGATGTGTGAAGTGAAGACTACCATCATGGGTGGTACTTCCATTTTTTTGTTTGAGCAATGGGGTGGATAGTGGTACCATTTACTGAGATGGCAAGGACAGGATGGAGAGTGAAGTTAGAAGGAGAATTAGTAGTTCTGCTTTAGCCATGTTATGTTTGAAATGCCTGAAGTGAGAGCCAAGCAGAGATGTTAAAGAGACATTGGAATATATGAGATGGCATTGAGGGCTAGAGAGAGAAATAGGAGACCTTTCAGTGTATATAGATGGTACCGAAAACCAAGGAACTAGGTATGATGCCTTGGACAGTATGAATGGAGAAGAGAAGCCAGGAAGAATAGAGGAGTCTAGTGAAAGAGGAGGAACCAGCAGAATAGAAAGAAATGAGTTGCTAATGAGACAGGGAAATCCAAGGGAGTGTGATATAGAAGCTTCGAGAAGATATTCCAAGAAGGAAGGATTGATCAAGTATGTCCAGTGCTGTCAAAATGTCGAGTAAAATGAAAACAGAGAATAACATTTCTTTGGCAAAATGTAGGTCATTGGTGACCTTGATAAGGGTCCTTTCAGGGGAGTGGTATGGAAGGAAATTCCATCAGAGTGGGCTGGGAAGAGAAAGAGAATTGAAGAAATGGAGAAAGGGAATACTTACAACTTTTTCAAAGAGTTTTGCTATGAAGGGGAGCAGAGAAATGGGGCTGTACCTGGAGGGTGCACGGTCAAAAGATAGTCTGCTGGTTTGATTGATGGTTTATTTTTAAATGGGTGATAAATAGCAAGGCATGTTTTAAAGGCTGATGAGAATTATCCAGTAGAGAGGGAAATTGATTTATATCCCTACACACATTTTGGTGGGAGGGGATAGGGAAATAAATGCTCTTGTTGAACACATTCTCCAAACGTGGCACCATTTAAACACATTTTAAATGCAATAAATTGACATGTTGAGAATATGACGAAAAGATGTTAGAGGAAACCATGTGGAAGTAAGATACTGACATGCACAGGGAAGGTTCTCACATCAGAGCTTCTGCATTTCACAGCTGCAAAAAAACATCAGTCCCTTAGACCACAGTGCGAATGGTATCTTTTAGAAGTTGTGCAATATGGCAGACTTAACCTTAAGACTGTTTGGGCTAGATCCTCTACCAACCAACCACTGGTGCAGACCCATGCCCAAATTTTCTTTGCAGATTTAAGAATCTGACTACATACGTCAACCCACTCACCACTGGCACCTCCAAAGATGCTGTCATTGTATTGCCCGATGCACCTCTCAGAAGGTCTTTTGCGTCCAGAGGCAATGGAATACATTCATGGTAAACCATATACCCCAGTTTTCATGTCACAGTGTAAAATCTGCACACACCCAATCCATCTCTGCACCTTCAGGCAGAACTGAATTATAAAAGTTCCAAATAATCAAAGTTGTTCCAAAAATAATTTTTTCTTTTCCTCCATCATTGTAGCAGGCATTTGAGAATGCCTGCCCAGACCATACTCCCTTCTCTAAGAACCATCACACTCAGATTCTGTGGGACAGGGCAGCAGATCATCCTGTGGCTTGTGACAGGTGACTGGTCCTGGGAGTAGGCGGATGAGCAGTGCCTATCAGGCTGGCCTCTAAAAATTCAGACTGAGGTGCCCAGATACCACATAAGTCAGCTTCACGCCTCGCACAGCAGGAGCTGGCTGCACGTGCTCCTGGCTTCCTGGAAATGCTCATACCACTCTATGCCTTCAACATGAGAAGCCAGGGCTCAAGATCACCATTAATCCTCCAGACTGCCATCACCACATTTGGTCTTTCCATTCCCATTTCTGACCTGTCTCCCAGCCCTTCCCCATTCCCCAAAGCCTTCTGTTGTGTGCTCTGGAACCCATAGTCCATCATCAGCAAGATCCCCTTTATGTTCAACTTCTCTGAACATTTCATTAGCCTTTATGCCATAACCTTGTAGTTCTCAAGCATTTGGGTCTCAGGACCCCCCAGAAAACTTTTGTTTGTGTGTGTTATATCTATCAATACTTACTGGATTTGAAACACAACATTTAAATTAACTTATTAATTTAAAATAACTATAGTAAAACCATCACGTATTTTACGAAAAATAACTTCACATATATGTATCTTTTTAAGTCACAGGAAGAATGACATTGTTTTACATTTCTGCAAATCTCTTTAACTTCCAGCTTAATGAAAGACAGCTGGATTCTTCTATCCACTCCTGCATTCAATCTGTTGTGTTATCACACATCACGTAGCCTCTGGAAAATTCCACTGTAGACTTGTGAGAGAATGAGAGCAAAAAGGCAAATAATATCTTAGTGTCACTATGAAAATAGTTTTTGACTTATGGATCTCTGACAGGGTCTTGGAGACTCCCTGGGGTTCCTGAACTACACTTTGAGAATCACTATTCTAAATGAACACTGGTTCTCCCCTGAGGGCCTTGCCTCCTCCAAAGTCCTCTCAAATGGGGGTGTTTTTTCTCCCACACTCCTTGTATCACTGAATTTTGAGGGAGAGTACTTGTCTTCCTTGTTCCTTACGCCACTTCCAGACCATAGTTCCTCCTAAAAATCCCATCAAACCATCAGATTATTCTACCCAATTTCCTTCCTTGTTGTGGTCATTGCCGTCTCATGGGTTATCCTTCTCTTTCCTTGAAGCTTTCACTCCCAGTTCAAGGTCACTCTCTTAGGTATTGCTCTTGGTGCTTTCAATGTCCATTCAATGTCCATTGAAGAATCATCTTGGTGATTTCAATATCCATAGATAGAATCCTTCCAGTATCCTCAACGCTCAGTTCCTTGACCTCTGCTCCAATGACCTTGTCCTTCACTCTACCACAGCCACTCACTCTCTTGGTCAACCTTGACCTTGTCATTTCCTATTGCCTGCCACTCTCTCCCACTCTCTAACTTTCACTTCTCTCCCTCTACTTCCCTGACTCCCATAATTCTTCAACTCCCTGGGATATACTACATTTTCATGGCTCTCAACCCCTCAGGTCCTCACTTCCCTCCTCATTCAGATTAGATTCCATTATTATATTAACTTCTTCACATACGCCCTAGACTCCCTTGCCCCTTTCTCATTGCATTGCTTTGCTGAGCCAAAGTTGTTCAATCCAATTCTCCTCTACTCAGTGCCTACATCAGTATAAACAGCTGGAGAAATACAGGCAACCGTGTGTTCACACCTACCACCCTCCTGGGCCCCTAACGCCACTCAGCACCCGCACCAAATGTCTCTAGTCTTTTCACACTTCTACTGTCTCCCACATTCCAAAGTTTTCTTCCTCATCCTCACTCTTATCTGAGAACCTTCATTCCTCCTTTGCACGATAATATAAGAACATCTAATAACAATTTCAATAATGCTTTGGACTGAATGATTATGTCCCCCCAAATTCATATGTTGAACCTCTAGTTCCCAACGTGATGGTATTTGGAGGTGGGGCCTTTGGGAGTTAATTAAGGTTAAATGAGGTCATGACGTTGGGGCCCTCATGAAAAAACTAATGCCTTTATAAAGAGAGAAAGAGACACAAAAGCAATATGTCTTTCTGTTTCTCTGTATTTCTCTGTCTCTCTCTCTCTCAAAAAAGAAAATCCATTGGGCTTCCCTGGTGGCGCAGTGGTTGAGAGTCTGCCTGTCAATGCAGGGGACACTGGTTCAAGCCCTGGTCTGGGAAGATCCCACATGCCGCGGAGCAACTGGGCCCGTGAGCCACAACTACGGAGCCTGCGCATCTGGAGCCTGTGCTCCGCAGCAAGAGAGGCCGTGACAGTGAGAGGCCCGCGCACCGCGATGAAGAGTGGCCCCCACTCGCCGCAACTAGAGAAAGCCCTCGCACAGAAACAAAGGCCCAAAACAGTCAAAAGTAAAATTAATTAATTAATTAATTAAAAAAAAAAGAAAATCCATGTGAACATACAGTAAGAAAGCAGCACCTGCAAGCTGTGACGAGAGCCCTCACTAAGAATCAAACCGCTGGTACCTTGATCTTGAACGTCCCAGTCTCTACAACTGTGAGAAGATGGATGTCTGCTGTTTAAGCCCCCCAGTCTATGGTATTTATTACAGCAGCCTGAGCTGAGCAACACACATACCACCACTGCTGTACCTATGCACCTGCTAGACTCTGTAGCCATATTCTGCCTCCCTCCTATTGCTGGAGATGGACTGCCAGTGCCAAATCTGAGGCTAAACCCTCCATTGTGCAACTGATCCCATCCCCCCACATCTCCTAGCGGGGTGTTACTCCACTCCCACCCTTCCAGTTTATGTAGAACAAAACAGCTTGAAAGATTTTTCCATATTCATTGTCCCTAATATTTATTCTCTTTTTCTTTCTTTGACCCTCTCCAATCAGGCTTTCATCTTCTCCATTCTGCAGAAACTACTTGTCAACATTGTCCATGATCTCCATGTCGCATAGGAACTCAAATACTTGTTGAAGGAATGAATGAATGAATTCTCAGAGAGTGAGGGTTTCCCAAGAGAAAAGTCACACATGTGTGTGCGTGTGCACACACACACACACACACATGCACGCACAGATGGAGGGGGAGGGGCAGAGAGAGGGAGAAGGACAGAGAGAGAGAGAACTCTTCCTGGCCCCAGCTCCCACAAAGCCTGGCTTGGCTTTATGTCTTCGAGAGGCCTCTTTTATTTAAGAGTGGCGTAGGAGTAAGGCTGTCCTTTGCAACACAGGTATCTTGACCAGAACAGTCATCTCTTCTAGTATTGATATAACCCAAATCTTACCATCAAGAAATGCTTCCTTGTGGGGAAGAAGCCTAAACCTTGATTTAGACCTAGTAGCATTATTTCAGGGCAGTTCCTTAATCCGTGAGAGTCTCAGTTGCAGACACAATCTGGTTTTCAGGGATTTTATAAAGTCTAAATGAAGTTTATGAGAGTTATGTGAAATATTTGGCATAGTGCTTGGCACACTGCAGTACATTTTTTTAGTAGCAATAGAAAAGCAACGAGGCATCATATTCAAAACAGGAGATCTTGTGTGTTTATTGTCTATAGCGTTTGTTTCCCTAGATAAATAATCCCAATTCCTTTATGATAAAGCCTAGTATTGAGCTTGATTCCCAGTTTGATTCACATATATTTCAGCCTTTCTTTATTCTCTAATGTTTATTGTATTACTGCAATACAAATATACTCTTGTATTAAAAAATACTGTTGAGTATAAAGGAGACTTCAACAAGTGGTCCAAGAATATGGAAATCAAATGGTAATCCTAAAACATGACATTCACATGCTCCCCACTTCAAAAATAGATAAAATAAAAACAAGGAGCAGAATCACATAAATATAACATAAGGACATAAGATAGTAGTCTTCATTGGTTATATACAAAGACAAATGGAATAAGTAGGAGTGTGTTTATGCTTATTCTTTTCTGTTGGGGTAGGGGAAGGGAAAGGAAGAGGGGAGGATAAGAAAGGGAAGAGTGTGGAAGAGGAGAAAGAAAAAGACAGGGGGAGATAGATGGTTTTGGCCAGTGAAAGAGTTCCGGCCAGGAGAGTTCATCTAGGCTATAGTCAAGAGGCCTGATGAAAAAAATCCCTCAAGGCAATCTATCCCCCTTTCCTCAGAGTCAGTGCCCATCTCTCAAGTCTCTAACCACAAATTCAGTGTCCTGGGTAACAGGATGCAGCCGCAAGATGTATCCCATCAAAGTAAGCTTCTGGGGATTGACTCACGCTAACTAAATTCTCCAGAGCCTGATGTATAAACTAACATACTAATTAATATGTAACCAGTAATTTTGGTTTCTAGGACTCTGCCTAGAATCACATTGATAAATTTTCTCTTTTTCCTGCATTAGTAGGAAATTTATTCACTTTCCATTTTAATCTAAATCTTCCTCTGCACTATGGAATTCCCATTATACCCTAAACATTGCATCCTGTGCCACCCTCTTCCCTCCTCCCTCTCTTCTTCTTCCCTTCCTTCCTTCCTTCCTTCCTTCCTCCCTTCCTCCCTCCCCCCGACACAAATGTGGAATCTACAGTAACAACAGTTACAACTGATATTAATATTAATTGCAGACATACGATGTACTGGCACTGTGTAAGGTGCTTTACAAGCAGTATCTCACACCTCAGACAACACTATGACATAGGTGCTACTATTACCCCCATTTTACAGATGAAGAATTGAGGCTAAAATGAACACTTTAGTCCTTTCCCAAGGTCACCCAGCTTGTCAGAAGTAGAAATAACCACAAATTACAAGGTTTTCTTTCCCACTGTAAGTTCCTCCCTACTCTGAGTCATCTCGACCTCCCAATTTAGGGAGAGGAAGTTACAGAGCTGTTTGGGGAAGACAAATATTCTCATCCAAACCACCAACTGTAGGGAGGTTTTCTGCTGGACATGGGAAAGGAGAATTCTGCAGTAGGAGAAAGTGGGCAGAGCCAGGATGCCCTGTCCCTTTGGACAACTGTCCCTAGCAGCTGGGTCAAGGTGAGCCAAGCCAGCACATGGATGGCCGTGGCTCAGAGAGAACTCTCTGTTCATTCTCTGGCATTAAGTGGGGCAGTTCTGATCTGACATCACTCAATGTCTGTTCCACTTCTCCTAAGTATGGTACTCATGTTACCAGAGTTTGGGTGTTTCAGCCTGGCTTTCATCAGTGAAGTCTAACTTAGGGCGTTTCTCAAGCTCTCCTCTGAGGAAGAGTAAACCACAAGCTGTTGCTAGTGTTACTGGAAAAAGGTTCTTCACTCAAATAATTTTTGGATATATCGTGCACACAGTATCATAACACGCATCTGTATGTTAAGAACTTGGGGGCGGTCGGCAGGAAAGAAACGTTCAGTAATGTAACTTCTTTTCATGGACTACTATTAAGAGTCTAGGGATATAGTTTTCCACAGAACACCATCGGGAAAATGCTGTCCTAGACAGGAGAACTGCACGTCAGTCAAATTTGCTTTGAAGAGGTCCCAGAGCTAAATAAGATCAACGGGAGTTCTTAACGGAATCTACTCAGCCGACTTTGCTTTCAGTTTTTTAATCTCTTGAATGACTAATCTACGGATAGTATCCAAATTTACAGGCAAAGTGTCTCCCTCCTTCACTTTCCACTGCAGAAACCAAATGAGTAACCTTCACAATCATTCCCTCTGACCCGCCTATGCATCTCATCTGGGCTGGAGAAAAGAATAAGACCCAGCCACCTCCTTCATGAGAAAGGCTGTTGAGACCCGATGGAGATGTGATCAAGGGCATTTGATCGTAAATTAGCACGAGCAGCCATATTTACTGAGAGCACACCAGGTACCGGGCCCAGGCTAGGCCCCCAGCAGAGAGTGGGTGACCTGTTTAATTGTACAGCCTGCCTGTGATGCCTCACGGGCCTGTCCATTTGGGGAATACCCAGAACCTAGCACTGTGCCTCCACTGAGTAGACACTCAATAAATATTTATTAAAGGAAGGAAGGGTGGGAGGAAGGAAACAAATTGAGGTTTGGAGATGCTAACTTGCCCAACATCACACCTCTAGCAAGCAGGAGAGCCAGGATTTAAATGCCAAATGGCTGAGCTCTCCCACATCTGACCAACCGCCAAGCTTTTTGTTAATTAGCGCACAACCAGCTTTGAGGAGCTGGTGTGAGGCTCTGGCCATGTGTGCTCTGTGCATTAGCTTTGGCATTACTGTAGTTTATGCAATCAAAATTGCACTTTTTTTTGGAGTGCCTAGTAATAACAGCTAAAATTTATTGAGCACTTACTATGTACCACTTACTACACTGAGAACATGACACAGCTCATTCCCCATGACATCCTAAGAAGAAAGTACAATTATAAACCCATTTTACAGATGCGGAAACTGAGGAGCAGAGAGATTTAGATGACAATCTCTAATTAAGTGGTGGAGTCAGGATGTGAACTGAGGCAGTTTGACCCTCAAATCCCTGCTTTTAGCCTCTTTGCTACATCTATTCCCTCAGTCCAATGACAGACATCCCAAGAGAAGGAACAGACAGAGGCACATACCACCCAAAGCTGGATAATTAAATATATTTATTTTATTAATTTAACCCTGAAAAATGTTTACATATTTCTAAGCACATCACCAGTATCAACTCATTTAATTCTTATAATACCGCAAAACAGTATGAGGCTGGTACTATTATTATTTCCATTTTGTAGATGAGAAAACTGAGGCACAGAGAGTTTAGTGACTTGGCCAAAGTCACACAGCAAGTGACAGAGCTGGGAGTCAAACCCAGGCAGTCTGGATCCCTAGTCCTTGTGCTTAACCCCTATGGGGTGCTGCCCAATGGGAACAGGCAGACACCTCATTTAAAAGTGAAATACCCTCCCAAGACCAGTGGCTAAAATGATCTCGAAGAGGAACTCAGAGCCATCTGCAGTCCTGGAAGTTAAACGGGGGCCAGGGAGCTTTAGATTTCCTGGCTGAAAATGTTTCTGCTCATCCTACTAGAAATTAATAGCCGATTGTTTTTTGTATTCCTGCAGGAGGGGTGGGCCATTCTCCCTGGGCCCCCGCTGTTTCTAGAAGAGTAAGCTGTCAGCCAGCGTCAGCCACGTAAAGACTGGAAGGTGAAGGGACCAAATCTCTTTGTCGAGAGAACCCGGCAGAGATGGGTCGGCTCCTGCTTTCTGCTGGTCTAGGAGCTGGGCCCCTTCCTCCTCTCTTTGCAGGAAACCTGCCTTGGGTCAGTTCACAGCCCTTCTGTACCTCTGACAGAGGGAGCTGGGGGAAGGAAAGGATGAAAGAAAAGATGTGAGTCAGGTTATTTGTTAGGAGAAGGGGCAAAAGGTCTTCAAAGGAAGCATGAGAAGCTGCAAACACAGCATCCAAGAAATGACATTGAACTATTAACAGTGAATCCTGCCTAGCTCAGTAAGTCTTCCCCCAGCTGTGCTGGACAGGCGTGAGCTCCGAGACAGGGTGGGAGTGATGTCTGTCCGGGCACAGGGCAGGGGCTCAATGAATATGTGCTGAATAACTTGTAACATGAATATAAGTGAACAGTCCCTTAAAACTTTGGGTTTTACTTTTCTCTGGTCCATAAATGTTTGCCTCCTTTTTCTGTTTACCAGTATGACTGAAGGGATGCTATATATAGGCTGGACCCCAGCCTCAATCCCAGCCACTCTTCCTTTTCGCCCACCCCACCCTACGCCAAGTCACACGAAGCTGCTTGCGTTCGTGGAAAGGCAGGACTGCATTCAGGTCAAGGGTTCAGGTGATGGAGACAAGCCAGATTTCAGCACTCATCCAGCAACATACCATTGTGAACTTGGGCCCATTACTTAACCTCTCTGGGCCTGGAGCACCCTGTTCTCCTGCTCCCCCTTATAAGTACCCACTTCCCCCTCCAGGGGCCAGGGCAGGACTGTGCTTCCCCTCCCCACGGGGCGGCCTGCCCAGCACTTTGCACACCCTCCCCTCAGCGTTGACCTCAGCGTGTTGCAGGGATCAGTTCTCCTGCTTGGCTTGATGCTGCTTTCTGAAACCTTTGATGCTAAAACTCTCAATTCTAATAACATTTATTATGTGGTCTAATTATAAATCCTGGTGCTGCTGTAAGGACAAATAGGGCCACCTGAAGTTCTGTCTGGGCGAGCCATTGATATAATCAGTCAGTGCCTTGATCCCATTGCCATGATGTTTTTATTTGGTCTAATTATAAAATATGTTTTAAAATATACAAGTTTATATCAAACAGAAGTCGTCTTTAATCCTACCATTACCACCTGGTAAACTCCTATACAAAAATTTATAGAACCCAGTTGGGACCATTTTGTATATTCATTTATTCTTTCTTTCATTTATTCTCTCAACAAATGTTGCTGGCACCTCTTCTGCCAAGATCCAACAATAAGCAAGAGAGACAAAGGCCCTGCCCTCATGGAGCTGACATCTTATTGGGGAAAAGAAGCAAACATACACATTTTCACTCTTCACAACCATCCAACGCGTGAGAATGAGAGTGGAAAAGGCAAATAAAGTAAGATTATTATCCTCCTCATCGTCATCATTATTAGTATTATTAAAATAGTTTTGGGCTTCCCTGGTGGCGCAGTGGTTGAGAGTCCGCCTGCCGATGCAGGGGTCGCGGGTTCGTGTCCCAGTCCGGGAAGATCCCACATGCCGCGGAGCGGCTGGGCCCGTGAGCCATGGCCGCTGAGCCTGCGCGTCCGAAGCCTGTGCTCCACGACGGGAGAGGCCACAACAGTGAGAGGCCCAAGTACCGCAAAAAAAAAAAAAAAAAAAAAAGTTTTGAACTCATGCACCCCACGAAGGGGTCTCAAGCAACTAAGACCAGCTACATGATTTGCAGTGCAAACTGAAAATGGTTGGTGGGGGTTGTGTGTCTCTTGTTCAAAAGTTACTTAGAATTTCAAAACAGCCACAGCACAGCATTAAACAGAGCACCAGCCCTTCTGATCAGTGGGCCCTGAATGACTGCACAGGTCCTGAGGGCTACTTCAAAGGTTCCTGGATCACATTTTGAGAACTGCTACTGCAGAATATGACCTGCATCTTGCATCAAGTGGTTGACTTAGGGCCACAAGTATACACCAAAACGCTATAGAGGTAGCAGTCTGCGTGTGTGTGTGTGTGTGTGTGTGTGTGTTGTTTGAGCTTCTGGATCACCAGGCATAAGTGTTCTTGATCACTTGTGCACGTTTTCCCCTTGGATGCCTTCCACATAATCTGCCCTGTTCAGTCTATTACACACACACACACACACACACACAGATACACACACACACACACACACACACACACCTCTAGCTGAAAGCTTGCACCCCTTGTGTTCCAAATGGCTGCCCACCCGATATTCATCATAGTTTCCTGTTTTGTGTTTTTATTGTGGTTGCAGGCTTTGATCAGCCAAACTGATGTCTATCATCCCCATTTTCCTGTTTGGGCCTAACACACAGTAGGCGCTCTATGCTTTTGCTGAGTTGAATTTTATAATTCCAGTGGCTGGGGGGATATTCTACTTACTAAATGCTGTTAGCAACTGACGGTTGACAACACAAATGCAGCAATTTGTCCTCCCTCCCGAGAACCAGGCCCTTCCGGAGATGAGCAACCCCATGACCAATGGGTGGACTTGTGCATTCAAATGATGATACATCATTTTCCCGAAACAAGTGAGCAATGTTACCTGATGTTCTTGAGGCTCAGATATGTATATAGCTAATAAAGGTCCTACGTTTTTACAGTATTTAGAAGGATGCCCTTAGATTCCTGGTAACAAATCAGTCTATTTTAATGAACATTATACACGTTTATAAATAAAATACAGAGCCATTTACAATTCTGGTCAAATCACCTCTCTCTCCAGCAGAGGGAAGGGACTGTGACCTCTCTCTCACTCTAAGACAAAAATCACACAATAGAGGTATTAATCCTTCACCTAAAATGGACCTTCTTCTACTCATACGAGAAGTTAGTACTGCTGCCAAGTGCAAAGGACCCAGGACCTTGAATTCAAATCTGCCACTTTACAGGATGGGGAAATTGAGGCTCAGAGATAAGAAGTGACATTTTTGTCCAAGATCACAGAGCTGTTTAATAGCAGCTCTGGGACACACACCCAACTCTCCGAACAGTTAGATAATGGACCACCCACACCAGAACAATGTGGGCTTTCAGCACAGTGTGGGTCCAGGTTACTGAAAATGTAACCACTGCTTCATCTGGGATCATTAACAAGTAGGGCCTGAGATATCTTCTCCAAATCCAGCTGGACGTCAAATCCTCCACTAGTGCCCTGAGTACCATCCCTTCCCCAATGTTCGTTTGAAACATCTTTCCTCCATTTTCAGCACCTTTATCCTCTTCCCTTCCACTGGCCCCTTTTCCTTCCCTCCAATGTGTATTTATTGCCTTGGGGAGAAGAAAAAAACAAGACTTCATAAGGCTAGCTGCCCCTCGTGGTTATAATTCTATTTCTTTCTCGGTTGTTACTGCCAAACTCCTGCAAGTGATATATACATCGAGGTCTCCCTTTTCTCACCTCCCTTGACTCCTGTAAGCCCTTGCAGTCTGGCTGCCATCCCAGCGCTTAACAGAAACCAAGGGTCAATGATGTGCTTGTCCTAAATCAAATGTCTTTGACTTGGTCGTAATTCTCCTTGACGTCAATGACCATGCTTCCCTAATAGTGATAGTCGTCGTGATAATACAGAAGCTTTTATACTTAAAAATAGGTCAGGTCTTAAAAAGCCATTTGTAAGTTCAGTATTTAAAAGGGCTTTGGAGCCAGACTGCCTCGTTCATCTCTTGCTTGCACAATTGACTAGGAGGATGCCTTGTGCCGCAGCTTCCATAGTGATAAACTGGGAACATAACAGTACCTAGCTCACAGAGTTTGGGTGAAAGTCCATGGAATATGTTTAGAACACTGTCTGGCACATATTACATGCTCGATAAATGTAAGTTGCTATTGTCGGTATAATATTTGTAAATCTAAGATGAACGAGAGGAGTTTACGTTTGCAATATCCATTCACATACCCACCAAATGGAAGCATTGGTTGATGCTGTGACATTTCTGTTTCTCCTTGCTGCTGTCATACATCTTTCTCGGGTATATTTCCTTAAAACAGGTCAATTTGGAAATCTGTAGAGGCAATCGACACTCCTTCCCCAGATGGTATCCGTATCTTAGAGATCTATGGGATCCATACCCTAATCACCCAAGGTTCATTTTAATGAGGAACAGATTCATATGAACTTTAAATTTATGGAACACCCAGGCTTGCAACAAAAAATCTCCAAGTGGGCTTCCCTGGTGGCTCAGTGGTTAAGAATCTGCCTGCCAATGCAGGGGACACGGGTTCGAGCCCTGGTCCGGGAAGATCCCACATGCCACGGCGCAACTAAGCTTGTGTGCCACAACTACTAAGCCTGCGCTCTAGAGACCGCGAACCACAAGTACTGAAGCCCGTGCGCCTAGAGTCCGTGCTCGGCAACAAGAGAAGCCACCGCGATGAGAAGCCCACGCACCACAACCAAGAGTAAACCCCGCTCTCCGCAACTAGAGAAAGCCCGTGTGTAGCAACGAAGACCCAATGCTGTCAAAAATAAATAAAATAAATAAATTTATAAAAAGAAAAGAATCCAAAAATCTCCAAGCAGCGCTTTCCACTTCCGCAAGCTAAGCCCTTGCATTTTCCATTGCCTAGCCGGCTCCTAAACTTGCATGAGGCTTCTGCGGTTGATGCTCTGCTCCAGCCTCCTAATTGAGATTTTTTTCTATTTTGCTCTTCATTTTTTCTTGCTTCAGGCTGATAACTGTAGAGTACATGACTCAACAATTTCCACATACTATATGATCCCCTCTTTATTCTATGTGTTGATGATTATGACAAGGATGGAAGATATTTCTTTCTCTCTTTCTTTTTTTTTTTTTTTTTTGCAGTACACGGGCCTCTCACTGTTGTGGCCTCTCCCGTTGCGGAGCACAGGCTCCGGACGCGCAGGCTCAGCGGCCATGGCTCACGGGCCCAGCCGCTCCGCGGCACGTGGGATCCTCCCGGGCCGGGGCATGAACCCGTGTGCCCTGCATCGGCAGGCGGACTCTCAACCACTGCGCCACCAGGGAAGCCCGGAAGATATTTCTTGAGTGCTTACTATGTACCCAGCTCGGTTCTCAGCACTTTAAATGCGTCATTGTCCCCCCATCCCCACTTCACCTCAAATGCACATGTAGAATTCTTTTTCTTACTTTCAATTTTTAAAAATGACTTCTACTTTAATTTCCATTACGAGTGAATCTCGAAGTAACATGTTTAACACTCCCTGCTTTTGTGCATATAGGAAATAAAAGATTTAGTAATATTCATAAGACACCTCAAAACCAAGGACACACACAACCAACAAGCCATAAATAAGGGACAATCACAAGGCTGAAACTAAAGTAACTGCCCCGCTGACTCCCTCCTCTCTTTGGTGGCAGTGCATACGCTTTTGTCCAGAGCACGACTTTGTTCCTAAGTATAAAATAAGCTGAAAGATGATCAGAGAAGCTTCTGTAGGATTGTTGAGTGTTTACCAAGTCCCAGGCTCTGTGCTAAGAGCTTTACACACATTATCTTCTTGAATCTTCAAAACAATCATGAACTGAGTATCCTTAGTGTCTCCATTCTACAGGTAAGGACACTGAGGTTAAGAAGATAATTTGCCCAAGTCATATTGGGCCAAGATTCAGACACAGGTGCATCTGCCTTCAAAGCCCATGCTCTCAGCAGCTCAATTCCTAGGCTGACTTCTGCAGCACTATGTTCTCCAAGTTTTCCCAGAGAGAAGAAAGACACCTGACTGCCAATGTCTTTTCTGCTTTCTCTCCCTTCTCCCATTCCCCGTGGGACTCTTCAAGTCCTGGAGGAGATCATTCACTTTCACGTTATCACCAATCTTGACTATAAACATTTTAAAGTCATCTCATTCACTCCTATCTCTCTAAAGACTTCCATAACTCCTGGCACGTAGTATATAACCAATATATATTTGTTAAATAATTGAACAAATCACCTTTCTAAAGATTATTTGAAAACTGGTAATCATTTTATTCTTGAGGAATGATCTAAGAGCTTCAACCTTTAAGATTTTATGGGTTTGGGCCCATGCGATGTTGGAGCTCATTGTAAGCACATTGATGCAAAGCGTTGGTTCTCAACCCTGGATGATTTTATACCCTCATCTCCACTATGCCGGGGACATTTAGCAGTGTCAGAAACATTTTTAATTCTCACGACTGGTGGTGGGGGGAAGGGAAGAGGGCGCCAATGGCATCTAGTGGTAAGGATGCCTTTAAACATCCTACAATACACAGGAGAGTCGCCCATGATAAAGAACACAATCGGGCCCAAAATGTCAATAGTGCTGAGGTTGAGAAACCTGATATAAGGGTTTGTTCTTCCTAAAGCTGGTGTCCTGGTGGCTGAGATGGGGCAGGGATGTATAAACCCTCTGTTTTTCTGAGTGCCAAGTGCCATAATCCAGGGTCAGTATTGCCCTCTTATTTGAATGGAAGGAACAGGGAAAAATTGGGGATCCAGCTTGAGGATCCAGAGATGTAACTCCTATTCCTAAAACCTGGAACTAACATGATTTAGTGCCATAGACAAGGGGCTGGGCTCAACTTTTCATCGGTAAAATGGGTGTGGATGGGGGTGACCCCTTTTAGCTCTAAAATCCTCAGGTTTTAACACATTTTGAAAGTTGATCTTTTCTTTCTTTTTTAATGTATCCTTCTGATTTCACATCCAATTCCAGGTCAAGTTTTTTGTCTACTTTTAAGGCATGCCTGCAATTTTCTCCTTTTCACTTCTCTGTGCCTCCCCTTCCCCACCACACACACCCACTTCCTCTACCCAGACAGTCATTGTCACCACCTGGATTACAGGATGAAATTTCTGATCGACCTCCTTCTCTCCAGGCTAAATCCTCAAGAGATTCAGGAGCTTGACCTGGAGGCCCCATATCCCCTAATCTGTGACATAAGGCATGTTTTCTCCCCTCTTCATTTTCTCTCCACCTTTCCTGGAGAACAGCTGATGCTTCAGAATCCTTCTTCATGGAAGTTTCCCCCAAGTCAGCAGAATTGCCTCTCCTTTGCTCACACTCTAGTAACCCTTTCTGTCTAAAAGCAGGGCATAAATTTCCCTGGAGAAAGGTGCCCTCCTGGTACCAAGAAGAAAAGAACATTCTTATTACCTGAGATGGGGAGATGGGGAGTTGAGGCGAAATGAGCCTGCACAAATAAACATTATTAAAATAACCCTTATCATCCCATATATTCCCTAGTCACTTTCCTGTAATTTACCACCCCTAGAAGCCCAAACCCCTTTCCTTTGTCTAGTCACTTCTCCACAATTTATCCCCCTTTGCTAAAATGGTATCTAACCCCCAAATCTAACTGCTTCTTGAGATTTCCACTTCTTTTCTATGAAGCTCCCCATGCCACATAAAAATATTAATATCAAATAAAATTTGTAAGCTTTTCTCCTGTTACTCTGTCATTTGTCAGCTTAATTCACAGTCCTGAGTCTCAGAACCTAAGAGGGTAGAGGAAAAGTTTTTCTTCCCCTACAAAGGCAAAATTATTAGAAAACTACTGACTGCAGCTATTTCTACACAATGAGCACATTGAGGGGCACTGTCCATTGTTCCAGTGGTGGGGGAGTGGGGAGGATCTTCTGTTTAGAAAATCATGGTGATGAGCCTTTAGTTATAAAAAGTTATCTGGGGCTTCCCTGCTGGCGCAGTGGTTAAGAATCTGCCTGCCAGTGCAGGGGACATGGGTTCTAGTCCTGGTCCAGGAAGATCCCACACGCCGCGGAGCAACTAAGCCCATGCGCCACAACTACTGAGCCTGCGCTCTAGAGACTGCGAGCCACAAGTACTGAAGCCTGCGTGCCTAGATCCCATGCTCCACAACAAAAGAAGCCACCGCCATGAGAAGCCCGCGCACCGCAACAAAGAGTAGCCCCCGCTCGCCACAACTAGAGAAAGCCCGTGCGCAGCAACAAAGACTCAAAGCAGCCAAAAATAAATTAATTAATTTTTAAAAAACTTATCTGGCTCTGACTGGAATGAGGAAGCAGAAATAAAGGAAGCTAAAAGTGTTCTCCAGAATAAGGTAACAAGAATTCTCTGTTTTTCCCTTGAAGCCTGAGCCATAGGGATATTGGAGGGGCTCAGGAGTCATATAACAGAAGAAAATGAGAGCAGCTGCTCTTCAGGGTGAAGGTGGGTACAGGCCCCAGCAACAGAGAAACTGACCAGGTCAAAGACAGAGACGACCTAGATGCTATGTTAAATACCATTGCTGTGTTATTTAATAACTGGTTATCCAGTGGTTACTATGTGCTAGGCAAGGCTCTAAGCACCTTACAAGTATTAAGTCATTTAATCCTTATGGCAATTCCACTTGTATTATTTATTATCACTATTTTATAGACAAGGACACTGAGGCACAGAGAAGTTAAGTGACTTACTTCACATCACACAACTGGTAGGAGGCACAGCTGGGATTTGAACCTGGGCAGTCTGACTTGAAGATCTGTGCTTTTAACGACTTTACTATATTGCAGGTGGGTGTGCTTGCTCTGTGATGTAATTCTATTAGCTCAGAAAAATATGGGAAGTAAAACTGAGAGAGAATGAAATCTGTTCTCTTTAGACTGGGGGCTAAGTGGTACGGAGAGCTGAAAGCAGCCCCCAGCATCAGTGAGCATGGGTAAGAGGTAATGGAGGAAAAGCAGATGGCAGGAGGTCAAAGCCGGAGATGGTGCTGGGCTCTCTCCTTTGCTGAACCCTCTGTGGGGATGGGTGGGTCTCACAGTATTTTTTCTAGTTATTGGAGGAAAGAATGAGACCAGTTCCATCTGGACCACCCCAAGATGCCTTAGGTAGAGCAGGGTTCAAAAAATGATGAGTTTAAAAAAAGTGATAAGCTAAACTTGCTTGTCCTTGCTGTCCAGGAGAAAATGTAGGTAGCTGCACACCACTCCACCCCAATCCCCACCATGACGCGCATTCCCTCCTCATTCTTCCCCCCTCCAGGGGGAAGAGTGGAGAGTTCCCTGGAGGATGTGGAGGTTTGGGGCTGGGATGGGGGAGGTGCTAATTATTCTCACCCACTATAAAGTGTGAGCATCACGGGATTCCGGAGAGAGAACAGAAGGCCCCTTGCTTTCCTTCCCCTGAACAATCGACCAGAAGGAAGTTGGGACACTCAGCCCCTGGATTTCCCTGCAGGAAACCCAGGCCCTATGAGGGCCTCCTGCTTCCCGTCCCTCTCTGCCCTGGTTCAGCTCCAGGTGAGCGCTCTGCCTGTTTGGTAAACAGACAGAAAGGACCAAGTGCAATTCATACAGTTTGTTGTTGTTGTTAATTTTAACTTAGTTGCTCTATAGAAATAACAATTTTTTAAATCTCAAATTCATCAGAGGGGAGTACAGTAAGTCCACTACATACGAACGAGTTCTATTCCGAGAGCACGTTCATAAGTCCAATTTGTCCATAAATCCAACAAAGTTAGCCTAGGTACACAACTAACACAATCGGCTATACAGTACTGTACTGTAATAGGTTTATAATACTTTTCACACAAATAATACATAAAAAACAAACACAAAAAAAATAAAGAAAACATTTTGAATGTTATAGTGCAGTACCTTGAAAAGTACAGTAGTCCAGCTGGCATCCAGGGGCTGGCATCGAGTGAACAGGCAAGAAGAGTTCCTGACTGGAGGAGGGGGAGGAGGGAGAGGAGGTGGGAGATGGTAGAGCTGAGGGATCGTCAGCAATAGGAGGTGGAGGGCAAGCTGCAATTTCACTTACGCCTGACGTTGTTGGCACAGGTTCTGGTTCCTTGCTGGAACCAGATGCACATTTTTTTTTTTTTTCTTGCGGTACGCAGGCCTCTCACTGTTGTGGCCTCTCCCGTTGCGGAGCACAGGCTCCGGACGCGCAGGCTCAGCGGCCATGGCTCACGGGCCCAGCCGCTCCGCGGCATGTGGGATCTTCCCGGACCCGGGCACGAACCCGTGTCCCCTGCATCGGCAGGCGGACTCTCAACCACTGCGCCACCAGGGAAGCCCACATTTGCATCTTTGAAAGTTCGCAACTTAAAGGTTTGTATGTAGGGGACTTACTAAATATTACTTCATATTTACCTTGAACCTAGTGTGTGCTGATAGCACTAAGAAAGTAGGAGAGTCGGCCTCTTAATATACTTGAGTGGCACTAATTACCAGAGCTACTTAATGACTTTCCTGAACCCCATTTTTCCTCAGTAGGGTGGGAACATTGATACCTACCTTATAGAGGTGTTGTGATATTAAACTGAAATTCTGTGTGAAGGCATCTAGCACCATATCTGACACACAGCAATCTCCTTGAATTTAGCATCTATGATTAGTTTTTAATTCATCTCTTATTAATAGTTATCCACTTGAAAATACGTAAGACAAAGTCCCAACTCTCCAAGATCTCACTTTTTGTTGTGACACCTCCATATGAAATGATTCATTCATGATACAAGGTACTAGGGTGGGTGTAGCACTACCAATCCACACGGGCAAGGTAGACAGTATGCCCGAAAGTCCTGAGAAGGGAGATATCTGTGCAGTCAGAAGAAGCAGGACTTGAGCTGGTTGAAGGAGGAGCACGATTTGGTCCCAAGACAGGCGAGGCGGGGACCTCCCAGCGTTGGGTACCATGTCACCTTCCGTTTGTATCCTTCCTCCTACTCTCCCAGTGCCCATGCCCAGGGTCTTTCATACCTCATCTGCCTGATTAAATAGGGACAACGGGTGCCAGGAAGTCTGCTGTATAGGTGAGAAACTGAGCCCCAGAGAAAGAAATGCAGCCAAGCCAATACCAGCCTCATTTTGTCAAAGATCAGGCGGCGAAAAGTTAACAGAAGGGTAACACGGCTTCAGGAGTCAACCGAAAGAGTCATCTGGCCGTTGTTGTGTAACAACCGCAATGATAAATGTCACGACAACAAACTATTAACATCTACTAAGCACTTATTCACTGTACCAGGCGTCATGGAACGTGCTAAATGTGTGTTGGCTTATTTCCTTCTCATAATGTCTATGAAATCGGTGGTGGTATTATATTATTATTATTATTACTTTCTCTCCTTTACAGAGGAAATATTAAGGCTGAGAGAGGTTCAGAAACTTGCCTCAAGGTTGCTGGGCTCGTCACCGGCAGGGCCAGCTGCAAGCCCAGGTCCGTCCACCCCAAAGCTCAGGCCCTGAGGTCAGGCCCATAGAAACTGCCCCCAGAGTCCTGCCGAGACCAGCTTGTTCTGGGCTATTTCAGAAAGGGGCCGTGTAAGGATCACCTCGTCTTTTCCCAGCCAATAGTCCCTGTGGCTGAACAGTCCTCTGCTTGACAAGAGACGATGGGGCACAGGCTCTGGGGCTCGGGTGAGTGGATCTTCTCTCCTCTCCACTGTGTCAGAGCAGCTGTCTCATCCTCCACGCTACCCTCTTTGCTTCAGGCTCAGCAGGCTCTGCGCCTCTCTAAGGAACTCCCTGGTCCTTTGCCTTGCCAGCCTCCGTCCTCAGCGGTCATCTAGTTTGCCCATGTCTGCCTTACACTCCAGCACCCCAAGCTCGGAAGAGAGCCCTGGATGTGGCTTGACTGACACAAAGAACAGTGAGAGTGACCCTCTATTTATCATCAAGCTTTTGGCAGGAAAGAGCTCTCTGCGGGAGGCACCCTTTTGGCTTGTCACTAACGTTAAACCAGGCGCCCCCATGCTCTACTCATCTCCAGCCCTAGCACACCTTTCAGATCTTTTGATCACACAATAAGTAATTAATAGATGACCAGATCTCTTCCCCAGCTTCCCCTTCAGTAATCTCGTGAACAAATTCTGTGAACAATAGAGCACCTAAAGAAAAATCACAAGACGTCAACACAGACCTGCACACGGTGAGGGACGGTAATGACTCTGACCTCCTTTTTCAATGATTAACTGAGATCACTTCCCTTTTTCCCTTTAAAAACTTTCATGGCTGAGCAGAATCTTCAGAGATGGTTTCTGGGGGGCACTGAGTCCACCATCTCCCCAGATTGCTGACATTCTGATTAAAAGCAACTTTCTACCAACATTTGTCTCTCTCTCGAGTATTGATTTTTGAGTGGTGAGCAGCCAGACTTGATTCGGTAACACTTTCATTATGTCTCAAACTGGGTTAGGTTTGTTTTTTTTTTGTTTTTTTTTTTTTTAGCAATTACTGATTTCTCTGGAGCTTGTGACTAACTGAAACCTCCTTATGCCACAATTTTCCCATTCTATGGGCAGAAACACTCAGCTGTGCAGCTGAGAATTCCCAATCCTTAATTACGTCATTTGGGGAATTCAAAAAAGAAATTACAAAATCTATACATGTGTTCCATCTCAAATCACACAAAACAGAAATGAATAATCTCCCTGCTCCCCATTCCACCCTTTTTCTCCCCAAGGTAACAGCTTGGACCCTATCTTTATGAAATATAGACACAATGTTCAAGGGTTCTTTTCAAAAAGATCACACTCTATGCCAAGTGTCAGAAAACTATGGTCTGCAGACTAATCTGACCCACTGGCTGCTTTTGTAAATAATGTTTTATTAGAACACAGCCAAGCCTGTTCGTTTACACATTGTGTGTAGCTGCTTTTACGCTACAAAGGCAGGAGCCTAAAATATTTGCTATTTGGCCCACTTCAGAAAACATGTGCCCATTTCTGCCCTATGCACTACACTCCAACCTGTATTTTCACTTAAAAAAAGTATCATGGCCGCCTCTTAGGTCATTGCATATGGATCTAACATTCTTTTTTAAAGCTATTTAATGTTTCATAATATGGATGAATTATAATTTATTCTATCATTTCACTATTTGTGATATTATGATACAATAAGAAATACATATTTCATCTTTCTCCCTGGTTCCTGGCACAGGGTTCCTAAAACCCTAGTAATTTCCTGCATAATAGGGGCAACAGGAGTGTCTTTTGTTATTTATAATAAGCCCCTGTCAACCAAACCTGAGCTGATGCTAATAAGGTGACCCTCGGTGGGTCCCTAGGTCATTTCAGGATGGTGACCGGTTGCCAGAGGAACCAACCACGTGATTAAAGGGTTGGAACTTTCTACCATGCCCCTACCTCCAGGGACGGTGGGGGGGGGGATTGCTGGGGATTGAGTTAATTACCAATGACCAGTGATTTAATGAATCATGCCTATGTAACGGAACCTTGTAAAACACGACATGGAGGGGTTTGGAGAGCAACTGGTTGGTAAGTACATCCACATGCTGGGAGGGTGGCACATCCCAGACTCCATAGGGACAGAACCTCCTGTGTTCAGGATCCTTCCAGACCCCACTCTAAATACCTCTTCATCTGGCTGTTCATTTGTATCCTTTATAATATCCTTTATAATAAACTGGTAATCGTAAGTAAAGTGTTTCTGCAGGTTCTGTGAGCCGTTATAGCAAATTATCAAACCTAAGGAGGGGGTCGTGGGAACCCCCAAGTTGTAGCCAGGTCAGACAGAAGCCTGGGTAATCTGGGAACCCACTACTTTCAACTGGCATCTGAAGTGAGGCAGGCAATTTTGTGGGGCTGAACCCTTAACCTGTGGGTTGGGCTAACTCAGGGTAATTAGTGTCAAAATTGAATTGACTTGTAGGACACCCAGTTGGTGTCCACAGAGAACAGGAGAATTGCTTGGTGTGGAAAATCCACACGTTTGGGATCAAAACTGGAGTGTGGGTAAAAAACTGATCATAGCAGTTGTACTATTGATGGACTCTCAGATTGTTCACAGGTTTCTGCCGCTATAGTCACTGCTGTAATAAATGTCTATTTTTTAGAATTACAGTGTGATCCAGCAATCCCAATCCTAGGCACCTATCCAGACAAAACTATAATTCAAAAAGATATGTGCACCTCTACGTTCATAGCGGCACCATTCACAATAGCCAAGACATGGAAACAACCTAAACGTCCATTGACAGATAAATGGATAAAGAAGATGTGGTACATATATACAATGGAATACTACTCAGCCATAAAAAAGAATGAAATAATGCCATCTGCAGCAACATGAATGCAACTAGAGATTATCACACTAAATGAAGTAAGTCAGAAAGAGAAACACAATACCATATGATATCACTCATATGTGGAATCTAAAATATGACACAAATGAACCTATCTATGAAACAGAAACAGAATCACAGACATAGAGAACAGAAGGGTGGTTGCCAAGGGGGGGTGGGGTGGGGAAGGGATGGAGGTTAGGGTTAGCAGATGTATAAGCTTTTATATATAGAATGGATAAACAACAAGGTCCTACTGTATAGCACAGGAGAACTATATTCAATATCCTATGATAAACCATAATGGAAAAGAATACAACAAAAAGAATGTGTATATTATATATACATATATATATATAACTGAATATATATGTATAAAACCGAATCACTTTGCTATACAGCAGTAATTAACACAACATTGTAAATCAACTATACTTCAATAAAAAATTTAAAAACATGTCTAGTTTTAAAATGCTCCAGAAGAAATGGGATGTAACGAACAGATCCACAGGCTCAAACATGAAGCTCTCACTGTGCCAGTAAGCCTCTTCAAGCAGCAGTTCTAGTCAGGCTTGGGTGTTGCCAGGCTTACACGGGAGGAATTAAACTTTTAGAAAAGAGAGCACAGTTCCAAGCAGAAATTTTGTCCTGACAGATTCACCTGGATGCTTCCCAGCTTTCAGCTGTGCCAAAGAGCTTTCCCCTGGGCATCCAGTCTCTGCCACCTGAGCCACCCACGCCTCCTGCTAAGCCCTCCACCACCCAGGACTTAGGCTGGAGCACCCCACCGTTCCAGCCAGGCAGGGTTTTCTGCCACTTGTGGGGAAAGAGGTGCCTTTGAAACAGGGCAGAAGGAGTTCAGCTCTGGAGAGAGAGAGTGCCTTTGATCCTAGAGATGGAGAGAATGTATACAGATTACTTGTTTCTAATCTTTTTGGGGTCATAGACTCCTGAAAGCTATAGATCTTTCCTCCCGGAAAAACATGTCTATTTTTCTGTAAGGATTCTGTGCAAATTCAGGGTATGAACAAACTTTCATGGCACGCAGTCCTCAGGTCAGCAACCCCGGCTCCAGGTACACTGCAATCATGTTCTTTATTGTGGCTTACCCAGCCCTTGTCATGAGTTTGACACAGCGTGTTTCTCTGTGATTCATTAACGCTTCCCTTTCTCGCATCACCGACCTTGTGCCTGCCGTTCTAAAGGTCTTCCACAGGCTGGCTGTAATGCGCCTCCTTCTTCCTCCGGCTATCCTGTTTGGGAAGATAAACCCACTTCCCAGCCCTCAGACACCTCTCGCTGGGCACAGAACGCCGTCATCAATCCCACGGATCAACACCATTCTTCCTGCTGTTGCTATTACCATGACCTGCTTTCCTAGCCTTGGGTGCAAGCCCACACTGGACAGACACTTTTCTTTCTAGCCTTTTGCCATCTGGATCAGTCTTCCAGAACCTTCCTGAAAGCTGTAAATCTTTCAACTAAACTAGATATTCTTCTCTGGCCCCTGCCTGTAAATGTGATGACTTTGTTGTTGCTAAATTTCTACAAAGGAAGTTTGGCCACATACAAAAAAATGCTGCAAAAATGTCAAATTCAATGACCAAGGAGGATCTCCGTTGGTATTTGTTTGTGCTGCCCCCTCCTGGTTAGAAAAGAAGCACTAAATAAACCTGATGGCCGGTTAGTCCTTTCTTACTGAAAATCCTCAGTTTTAATTTATCTTGAATTTTAATCAGAGTCTTAGAAAGTCATGCTGGTCTTCTTTGTTATTTACAAAGGCAGGGTACACTGTGGTTTATTTTTTTTACTTTGTTATTTACAAAGGCAGGGTACACTGTGGTTTATTTTTTTAATATAAATTAATGTAATTTATTTATTTATTTTTGGCTGCGTTGGGTCTTCGTGGCTGCGCATGGGCTTTCTCTAGTTGGGGAGAGCAGGGGCTACTCTTTGTTGCGGTGCGCGGGCTTCTCACTGCAGTGGCTTCTCTCGCTGTGGAGCACGGGCTCTGGGTGCTTGGGCTTCAGTAGTTGTGGCTCGCGGTCTCTAGAGAGCAGGCTCAGTAGTTGTGGCGCACAGGCTTAGTGATTCCGGGGCATGTGGGATCTTCCCACACCAGGGCTCTAACCCGTGTTCCGTGCACTGGCAGGCAGATTCTTAACCACTGCGCCACCAGGGAAGTCCCTCACCGTGGTCTATTTCAATCCTTCATAATGTCCATTAAATGTTCTTGCCTTTGATCCAGAAATTTCCTTTCCAGGAATCTGCCCTGAAGAAACAGCGAGAAATGTAAACAAGAGATTACCTTCAGAGATGGCCATCTTGTTGCTGATGGTAGTAAAATACAGGAGGTTAAATGTCCAACAACAGGTGGTATAACAGAGCCATAGGGTGGAATATTATGTTCACCTTAAAATGATGTTAATGGAGGCTTCTTAATGATATGAAGAAACATTTATGTTAAGTAAAACAGGACACAAAACCATAAGCACTATACAATCGCAACTAAATATGCATAAAAAAAGAAATCTGGAAGTAAAACATCAAAGCTTAATCCGGTTTTCTCTAAGTAGTGGAATTATGCTATTTTATACATTCATATGTTTTCCAGTTTTCCTGTGAGTATGTGATATTTGTAAAATCAAAAAAAAAAAACTGGGACTTCCCTAGTGGCGCACTGGTTAAGAATCCGCCTGCCAATGCAGGGAACACGGGTTCGAGCCCTGGTCCAGGAAGATCCCACATGCCACGAAGCAACTAAGCCCGTGAGCCACAGCTACTGAGCCTGCGCTCTAGAGCCCGTGCTCCACAGCAAGAGAAGCCACCGCAATAAAAAGCCCACGCACCGCAACGAAGAGTAGCCCCCGCTCGACACAACTAGAGAAAGCCAGCACGCAGCAACAAAGACCCAAGGCAACCAAAAATAAAATAAATAAATAAAAATTTTAAAATTAAAATTAAAAAAAAGAAAAAAATCATAAAACTTATATCTGCATGGTAGAAAGAGCATGGAGTTTAGAATCAAATGACCTAGATTTATATCCTGACTCTGTGTCCTTAGAGTGATTCAATCTCTCCAGGTGTGTTTCCTCAGCAATAAGTGAAGGTAATAATACTGCCTGCATCACAGAATCATTGTGAGACTTGAACCTGCGTAACACACCTTTCTAAACAACCCTTGTCTTCCATTTGTTCCCCCCATATATTTACCTTCCCACAACTTACCACCTAGAAGCCCAAACCCCTTTCCCTTTGTCTTGCCACTTCTCCACAATTTATCACCCTTTATTAAAATGGTATATAAGCTCCCAGGCCTAGCCACCTTGTGGGTTTTCACCTTTTTTCTATGAGGCCCTCCATGTGCATACGAAATAAACCTTTTCTCCTGTTCATCTTTTTGTCGGTTTAATTCACAGGTCCAAGATACTGAACCTAAGAAGATAGAGAAGTTCTTTTTTTCTCCCTTACACTACCAACATCTGCAAACTTTTATCAGTGAGCAGGAATATGTAGTTCCTATAACCTGTGCTGTATGCTCAGTTGAAGTCCCTTATTGCTGTCTTTTTAGCTGCTCAGACCAACTACCACCTTGCATGAAACGATCCCCAAGGCAGTTGAAACAATATTTCAGAGGTAGGATTGTAGAACCCTCATAGCCAGCCTCAGACAACCAAGAAATTTTCCAAATAGTTAGATAGAGAGCCATCTGGGGGTAAAGACTTGAATTCGTATATATTTTTCACACAAGGGTGGGGGTATCAATAATAAAACATTTTAGCCAATTTATAGATCTTGAATACTGCTCACTGATAGTAATTGAGTTTCTAGCATCCATTATACCTATCAACAGGCTACTAATTTCACCAGTGAAAATCTATTTCTGACAGTTTGCTAACTGGTAAAACTCTTGGTGTTTCTCAGAGGTAGAGATAGCTGAAGCACTTAAAATGGTCTCTTCTGGAGTGGTATTTTTCTGACATAATTCTAATTGACTACCCATGGAGAGGAGATGCCTGATTAGAATGGTAGCTGCCCTGGGGTGTCACTTCAAATAGTGTACACAAATATCACAGGACCTATGCTGAAGTGTTTTAGAGTTAATCACACATATAACACCTGTAAAGTAATAAAAGCCCTGAAACATGTAAGCACACCACAATTATGTGATTATTAAATCTGATGCAAAAATTCTAGGTAGCCCCATATTCTGAATTTTGCATTTCTTACATGTACTCCCTTACAGATTTTGAACCGTGGAACTGGAAAAAGGAAACCTCACTTAAAATGGAGTCAAGGAGGCCAGAGAGGAGTTCTCATGCCTTACTACCTCTTTCTCTCTGCAGACCCCAATCAGGAAGAGACTCGCCTTGCATCTCCAACTGGAAGGTTACTGCTTTACAACCTCAGCAGGAGAAAGGAAGATTTTCTCCTCGCCTGGCAACAGCTCAGCCAATGAGAGACTGTCACAACTCAGCCAATGAAAAGCCACCACACTTTGCACTCCCAGTATCCTCCAATAGACTCTTTGTTTGTAACAGCCCCTCCGAACGTCCCCTTTTCCTCTATGAAATAAGGGTCCTCTCCTTTGTCTCTCAGGACTTGCTTTCAGTTTTTGCTAGAGCATGCTGGTCCCAAATTACAATTCTCTGCCATTCCTGAATAAACCCATTTTACTGGTAAAATACCTGGCTGTATTATGTTTTAAGGTCAAACAGATTAAGGTTTTGTTCTTTTTTTTTTTTTCAGTGAATTTCTATTTTCCCATTCTTTTGTGAAATGTGGCCATGTTGAATGGGGCAAGAAGCCTGGATGGTAAAAGGTCTCCATTCAGAATACTGAAAGGGAAGAGTCAGTGCTGATGCCCACGTTCCTAGGGCCACAAAGTTAACCTCCCACCCACACCCACTCCAGGGCTCACTGCACCTCAGGAATCCCATTAAAAGGCCTCCTTCGGTGTTCTGAGAGCTCTCCATTCAGGGTAGTTTTATCAGAGGAATTAAACCAGAAAGTATGCAGCTCAGATAACAGGATTAATTAACATTCTTCTCATTCTGCAGACAACCGGGAGGAGGGCCACCTATGTCTTGTCGGCCTTACTGAGGTGGGCTGCCCACGGCTGGCCTGGGATTTCCTGCAGCTGGCTCTGCGGAATGCTAGCCTTCTCTAGGAACGGTGCGTTGTAAGAAAACTTCTCTTTGTTCTCATGGGGCATTTTCCCCCTCCTGTCGGCCCCACTGGTTTTCAGCTTTGTATTTCCAGGTTGGTGTTGATAGATGGGACCTGGCAGCATAAGAATGATTATGGCAATAAGAGCGGGCACTAACACTTATGGAACCTTCCCTGCAGACCCCCACAAGGCATTCACGAACTCCACATGGAGTGAGCCTTCACTGGAGGGTCTCAGCTCTCACCACCAGCCCACCCTGAGTCTGTGGCATCCTCCCAAAAGATCTGCCTCTAGCATGGCGTTTGTGAGCAGTGGCTCTTCCACTGAACACCCAAGCAGAGGTGGACGTGTGGTCTTCGAATCACAGGGTGTTAATTTAAGCATTTCCCAATAGCTGTCTCCTCTCACCGCCATCCCTAAATTTCTCTCCTCTTGTCTCTTACATTTCTCTTCTTTCTCTTCCCCACCCTCAGGCTTTATAATTCTCTCCATCTTCCAGAGCAGTAGCCCTCACCTTGCAAAACTCACCTGACATCTCAGGTCAGGAAAGCCAGGTTCATCCCCAGAACCCAACTACCTGGTCTCAAGCACCTCCCTCATGGGGAGGGGGTTCTCAGCATGTTCCTGACACTATATTATCTGATATAATCCTCATGACAGTCTTGAGAGGGAAGAACTGGGGTCTGTAATCATTCCCATTTTAGACAACGAGAAAAAGGCTCACAGGTTTACCTGCCCACAGTCACTCAGCCAGATTCGGGATCAAGAAATCCAGAGCCATGAGTGGTCTTAATGGCTCACCTTACTGTGACCATATGTCCCAGTTAGCCCTGGAGAGTTCCAGTTTAAGTCAGTGTTCTTCACTCTCCACAGTGCCCTGGTCTGGAATCTTACGATCACCCTAACTATGCCATAGACTTGTCTATCTTTATATCCACAGCGCCTGGAATCTGGAAGTGCTCAGTAGCTTCAGAGACACTTCCCCAGACGGGTCTTGAGACAGCCATCACCCACCTGAAACAGCCATACAGCCCTTGCCTCTGCCTCAGAGCATATGAAGAGGGCTGTTTCCCGAGGCTGTCAGGCAGTTAGCCTATAAGTGAATCTCTCTCTGTGCTACAGGCTCCATTTATCTCTCTGTAGACTCTGCAGACCAGTGGGGCTCAGACAGCCTCGGTGACCACCGTAGACACCTTCACGAAGGCTGAGATGTTTGTTCAGCCTGGTATCATATTTCATCCCCACCTCCCTCGCTGGGAGACAATCAGGATAGAGATGGATTACACTTGTTTATGGGCTAACGTTTCAAGTGAGAGTTGGATGCAGGCTTGATAGAATTAATTAATTCTCTGTGTTCCAAGAAGGAAGGGAAAAGGAGATAAGGGAAAACTCTCCACCACAGCTGGCTCTCAGATGGACCCAAAGACACTGGCAGGTGCTCATTAGTTTCTTTCACTGCCGTGATTTCCTCTGGGGCAAGGTTAGCTTTGTTCAGAGCAATACGGAAAAGCAGCCTTTCCCTGCTTACTTGTTATTTGTATAGGAAATCAGATCTGTGGGTTTGGATTTTCAATGTATCGCTTTTAGGCAGCATAGGGGCCAGGTCCCCTTCCCACCTCCCTCTCCCTTTAGAGCAGGGACACAATGCCTACAGGAGAGGTAGAAGGCAAAGACAGTGGGGCTAGAATGCCTGGCTAAGAGTCCCAGCCCTCACACTATTACTAGTGTGGGTCTTCATGTCCTCATCTGTAAAATGGGGAGAGTAATAGTACCTCTCCCAAAGGTGACTGTGACAATGAAAGGTGAAGCCCTTAGAACAGTATCTGACATATAGTGCTACATACATATGCTATTTGCTGCTGGCTGGTAAGGAAGATGAATGTGGCTGAAGGTGTCTGGGTAATAGAGAGCGGGGCACTTTGCCATTTAGACAGAACATGCTCCATCTGAACTTGGCAGCCTGAGCCTGTGGGCATACACACCCAGTGTTTCCAAAATCTTCCAGCTTTTCAAAAGAAGCCCCAAATCCAGATTTTGTGTGACGTCTTCTAATCTGTAAATGCTGACGGTGAATTTAAAAAACATTAAATGCTGGGCTGCACAGGACGAAACAAGTCAGTGAGCCTGATCCAGCTGGGAGCCTCCAGACTGCAACCTCTCCCTACTTACTGCATGCTGTCACTGCAGAATGGAGGAGATCAAAGCCATGCAGCTTCCATGAAATACAGAGGTGGATGAATTGCTTTTATTGCATCCAAAGTAGGATTTGACAATCAAAAGGGAAGAGAGGGGACAGGGGTGAGCAGCTGAGACTCAGGTAGTGGAGTGCCCAGCCCCGGGGGAATTCCATGGGGAAGAGGCATCCCAGCCTAGGCAAGCTTCCTGCTGGGACAGGGTGGCAGGCAAAGTCCAAATTATGGATGGCTATTTAAATGATGTCATTAAATCTTCAAATCACAAGACCACCCTTACTTTCCAGTCACCTTCTTACTACATGACCAAGAGCCTGGGCTCAGGCATCAAGCTGCCTGGATTAGATTACATCCTGACTCAACCCCTTATCAGCTGTGTGACTTCGAACAATTAACTTCACCTCTCTGTGCCTCAGTTTTAGTTGTAAAAATTAATAGCGCCTATCTCATAGCTGTCATAAGAAACAAAGTGATATGTGTGAAAAGCTAGCACAGTACCTAGCACATCATAATTAATAAATATTACTACGAATATAAGTAATAGTCACTTAAATAAATGTTAGCTTTTATTACTCACAAAGCAACAGAAATTTATGAAGCACTTAATGAGTCCAAGTTTTAAAACCAGACTTCATGGGATATATTAGGACTTTGAAGAGAGGCCCTGAGTCTTACTCACTACTAAATCCCCAACATGGAGCACAGTGTGGACCATGAGGTAAGAGGCCAATGAATGTTCATTGAATAAAGGACTCCTGTCCTCTGGGAATCTACAGAATAGGGGGTGGCGGAGGGGGGACAAGACCTAAATGTGTAGAACATTAACAGTGAAAGATTTACACTACTCAAGTCATCAAAAGAAGGGAATCTGGAGCAGAAGGGTGGGGTATCTGAAAGAATCAAATACAATTGCATCGCTGGAATGTTCAGTTTCAGAGGACATCATCTCAGGTTCAAGCAGTCAGGGGAAAGTCTCATGGAAACAGAGGTGCGGCTTGGACATGAAGCAAAAAGGCATTCCGAGAGGGCTGAGTCCATGGAGAGATGGTGATGAAGTACTAGGTGTGTTTCAGGGACAGTGAGCAAAGGAACTCCATGGGGACAGAGTGTTCCAAACAGCTAGTAAGTGAAGGAAGTCTGGAAAAGCTGAATTGGCACTTTATTGAAAAAGACCTTCAATGCCAGGCTATGATAGGGATTGCTAGATGTCTCTTTTTCTTCCTTTTGAACAGAATACCTAAAATATACTGCCCCAAATATACTGTACTTCTCAGCCAAACTGGTAGGTGGGGGCAGCCATGTGACTAAAATCTGATTTTAGTTAAGGCCAGTGGGACTTAAGAGAAAGTCTTACGTGCAAATTCTGGGATGTTGACACAACGGCTGGAGCTTTAGCAGCCATCTTAGATCAGGAGGCAGAAAGCTAAGGCTGTTGGCTGAGGAAGGAAGGAACCAAGCACCCTGATAACTATATCAACCTCAGATATTCTACCTCTGAAAGGTTACACAAGAGAGAAATAAACCTTACTGTTTAAGTCACTGTTACTTGGGGTCTATTTTAACCTGCAGCCAAACCTAATGCTGACTGATACACAAGCCAAAGACTGTATGCTTTATCCTGGGGCATCAAGCAACCATTGGAAATTTGTGGGCAGGCAAGTGACAAGATGAATATTTGGTGTGGAGGATACAATGCAGAACAGTCTGGAAGCAACTGTGCAACAGAGATGAGGGGAGGGAGAATCCAGGGGCTGAGAGCTCAGGGAGGAGGTTAATGCAGTAATTTAGGCAAAATGAATAAATGAGTGTATTAGTTTGGGTTCTTCAGAGAAAAAGAATGAATAGAATTTATATATATTCTAATAAAATTCTAACACAACTAATAGAATTATATATATAATAAGGAATTGGCTCACACAGTTTTGGAGGCTGAGAAATCCTCAGATCTGCGGTTGACAAGCTAGAAACCCAGGAGAGTCAATGGTACAGTTCCAGTACAAGTACAAGTCCAAAGGCAGGAGAAGACCAATGTGCCAGCTCAAAGACAGGCTGAGAGAGGAAATTCTCTCTTCCTCAGCCCTTTTTGTTTTTCTCACGTTAGGGAGCACAATCTGCTTTACTCAGTCTGTGGATTCGAATGTCAATCTCATCCAAAAATAAACCCCACAGACACACTCAGAATAATGTTTGACCAAATATCTGGGTACCCTCTGGCCAGTCAAACTAATGCATAAAATTAACCAACACAAATGGGCATGTGCTGAAACCTGTTCTGAAGGGAAATCATTCTAAAAACTGGGATAAAAAAGTAAAAACTACACAGAGTATAATGTTCTTTGATAATGTTGAAAAAAGTTGTTGCTTCTTAATCGATCTAACTAAAATCTCACCTTAGTGGCGCAGGCTGGACCTGAGAAAATCAAGTAATATCATATAACATTTTAAAAGGAGGGCTCCTGAGTTAGACGGCTTGGGTTCAAATCCTGGCTGCTTCAGTTACCAGCTCTGCAACCTTCGGCAAGTTATTTAATTCCTCTGTGCCTTGGTTTCTTCTTCATCTCTATGACAATGGAGAGGATATCAATAGTTTACATGCTAGAGTTACTGTAAGCATTAAATGAGGAAGACATTCATTCATGGGTTGTTATATTATACCTGCTATGTGCCCCACACTGTGCTAGGTGCTGGGGATACAGGGATGGACAAAACAATTAAGAATGGTGTTGCTTATCTAGTGAGTGAGAAAGACAGTAAGTAAGTAATGAAATGAAATCATTTCTGCAGTGACAATTCCTATGTGGCTGAGAAAAGTATGGTCCACAGTATATATTGCTGGTGGCATGCAAGCAGATTTTACATGGAAAGCAGATGACCATGTTTAATTGTTTGTAATAGTTGTAGATTGACAATGTATCTTAAAGAAATACTTGCTTTTCTTTTTTTTTTTTATAAACTTATTTATTTTTGGCTGCATTGGGTCTTTGTTGCTGCACGCGGGCTTTCTCCAGTTGCGGAGAACAGGGACTACTCTTTGTTGTGGTGTGCGGGTTTCTCATTGCGGTGGCTTTTCTTGTTGCAGAGCAAGGACTCTAGGCGTGTGGGCTTCAGTAGTTGCAGCATTGGGCTCAGTAGTTGTGGCTCGTGGGCTCTAGAGTGCAGGCTCAGTAGTTGTGGAGCACGGGCTTAGTTGCTCTGCAGCATGTGGGATCTTCCCGGCCCAGGGATCGAACCCGTGACCCCTGCATTGGCAGGTGGATTCTTAACCACTGTGCCACCAGAGAAGTCCAGAAATACTTGCTTTTATATTGATGACAATGACATTTATTCATTCAACAAATCTTGAGTACCAGAGACTTCCCTGGTGGTCCAGTGGTAAAGAATCCGCCTTCCAATGCAGGGGACTCAGGTTCGACCCTTGGTCGGGGAACTAAGATCCCACATGCCACAGGGCAACCAAGCCCACGTGCACCACAACTACTGAGCTCGCACACCTCAATGAGAGAGCCCACGTGCCACAACTACAGAGCCCACGTACCCCGGAGCCCTCACGTCACAGCTAGAGAGGGAAAACCCACACGCCACAACTAGAGAGAAGCCCGTGTGCCGCACGAAAAAGATTCCACATGCCTCAACGAAGATCCCATGCTGCAATGAAGACCCGATGCAGCCAAAAAAAATAAATTAAAAAACAACAACAGGGCTTCCCTGGTGGCGCAGTGGTTGAGAGTCCGCCTGCTGATGCAGGGGACACGGGTTCGTGCCCCAGTCCGGGAAGATCCCACATGCCGCGGAGCGGCTGGGCCCGTGAGCCATGGCCGCTGAGCCTGCGCGTCCGGAGCCTGTGCTCTGCAACGGGAGAGGCCACAACAGTGAGAGGCCCGCGTACCGCAAAAAACAACAACAACAACAAAAAAAAACCTTGAGTACCTACCAAGCACTTTATTAGACACTAAGGGAATATAGCAGAAAGCAAAACAGAAAAATCCTTGAACTGCTGGGGCCGGCGTTATAAATTTTCATTTACAATTAACTATGGTTTTCCTTTCTAAGTAAATTTAACTTTGAAAAGTAGAATCCATCTTACTAAGTGAACAATACCTTGTTGGTGTGCAGACATGGCAAAAACTAGTGAAAGTGGTATAAAATGAGCCACATCGGGGATGCCCTGGGCCTGAAGCAGCTCAGTTAGCGTTTACGGTACGGAGTTCCCAGACGGGCGCTTTCACAAGAAGTGCTAGGCTCCATCCCCGCTCCCACCCCCTCCTCTTCCTCTGTTTATATCTCCTCTTTTATTTATTTATTTGACTGTGTTTTGAGGTGTATGCAAGATTAAGTCAGAGTATTTCCATTTTGAAATTACAAGAAAACCCACTCATTGGATTAACTAGCAAAGCTTTGTAAATCAAGGAAACTTGGAATAGGAAAATATTTATAAAGAGAAGTGATTTTCACTTTTGCTAATTATCTAGTTGGCTAACCACGAGCTGCCTTATGGAGAACCTGTTTTTCTGAATCTATTAATATCCTATAATTATCCTGTCAAAGCTTCCATTTAAGTAGACCGTATCATATCTGCATTCTAAATAAATACCATGTACTTGAAAATAATCTGTCCCTCAGGTAGATCAACATGGTCTTGCCTCCCTAATTAAATGAACAACATAAACACATTAAAGCATACTGCTGCCCCTCCCCCATTTCATTATTTTGAAAATAAGAGTAATCTTACCTGGATTAGCTTTGATCAGAATGGGGGTGATTGTAGAGAGCAATTCTATGTGTCGATGGAAAACTACCATCCACCCTTGTGGGTTATCAGATTCTAGTTCTGTTCATTGTCTTTGAGCTTATTTCACCTCTTTGTAAACTGGATCCTGCTATACCACACATTTTGTCAGTAATTAATGTTTCCAGTTTTTCTCCCACCCTCTTGTCTTGGCATCGCTGAGAATTAAAATGTCCTTTTTCCAAAGCCCTGCATGCTGAACTGGACAACTGGACATAACTTCAAAAGATTTATCACCAGAACACTGTGGGCCACTCAGAAACTTCACCAGAACACTTGCTTCTTTCATGGTCCCCTCCGGGGAACAGCCATGACTGTGACATTGCCACTACCCTCATCAGGCTACCACCCAAAGACATTTTGAGCTCAACATTTAGAAATGTCAACTGGCTGCACGCTGGACCAGGAAGGAAAGAAAAGAAAAGAAAAAAGAAGGAAGAGAAGAGAAGAGAAGAGAGAAGCTCCAACCATAAATCTTTGTTTTTCTTTTGTTTTCATAGAAATGCTCATTAAATGCCTGATTGCTTGCACCATATAAAGGCCTAATTTTGGCCCTACTTCCCTCTGCACCAGCATCTCCTAAAATGACACAAAACTTTAACTGGACTGATCTGTTCCCAGGACTGAGAGGCTGGGTCAGTGGAATACGGGCCAATCAGATAACTCAGCTCCTTATCTGTGAAACTTCTAGGGAAGTCTCAGATGGGGTAAATGAAGAGATCTGGAATATACCATTGTGAAGAGTCTTTGTTCTGAATTCCCCTTATCTGCGTAAAAGCAGAACCTTCCGAAAGAATTAAACTGTCATAAACCTCTGCGCCAGGAATTCACAACCAGGGAAGATTGACTCCTATCATTGGAGATGAGAAATTGGCACCAGAATAAGAAATTACCTAAATAGACATGATCACAAAACAATCGTATCTCTCAAGTAATTCCTAAGGGCCCATTTATCTTTTCTAAAAGTCGTTTGTTTTTCCATAAACGCCCTTCTCGTCCTCTGTCCTCTATTAAGTTGGTTTATGAGCTCCACATTGTCTCCTTGAGTCACATTTTTCTGTGAATTCCCACATACATGTGTGAATAAAAATCTGCCTTTTCTCTTGCTAATCTATCTTTTGTCAGATTAATTTGCAGAGCTCCAAACGCTGAACATAAGAGTGTAGATGAGAAGTTTTTTCTCCCCAGCAGGTTAATTGAAACAGAGACTGGCTGCCTTGCAGGTGGTATTAAATGGATAGCTATCCATCTTATCATCATTCTGCTCTTTGTCTGATGGCTCCAGCTGTGGGGCACAGAGCTGGAAAGCTCACTAAGTAAATATAGAATGACTTTGGCTTATGTCTTAAAGACGTCATACCACCTCTATATTTCCTCTCCCACTGGCCTCGAGGGGAATATACCCAGACGAGGATAACAGGGTTTTATTTGTATTGCCCCTAACTAAAGCAAGGTTTTAACAATCACTTACCCTGACATTTAATTGGGTCCTTAAGGATGCTTTAGATTCTTTAAATAGTTAGTCTTTCCAGGGGACGTTTAAGTCATTTCAAGAGCTTAGCAACTTTAAGGGAAATAGTCTAATGGAGCCGTTGCCACTTACCATCTGGTGGGGAGATAGGGGAGAGAGGAATGTGTTGAGGATCCCACAGGGGTGCAGTCAGTCAAATGAGGAATGGGGCCCAGATGAGGGATATAGGACAAGTGACTGACCAGAGACTTCAAATAAATGGAATTTGGGGGAAAAAAAGTGGGAAAGAGAGGAGAGGGGAAACTGTTAGCCATTAAAAGACACAAGAGATAGCTCAATCAAGTGCAATGTTGGTTTGGATCCTGATTCGAATAAAGCAAGTGTTAACAATTCTTTTTTGAAAATAGGGGGAAACTGAATGGATTGTGTTAATTTAATTGTGTGTTATTGGTTTGGATTTGGGATTTTCTTATCCTTATCTATTGGAGATACATACTAAAGTATTTATGGACGAAAAGCTACAACATCTACAATTTACTTTATATCAGGAAAGAAAAAAATGATGCATGTTGGTGGGGGAGAGAGGACGCAGACTGAACAAGAATAGCAAAATGATGATTATTAAAGTTGGGTAATACGGACATGAGAGTTCACCATACTATCTGATCTTTGCATGTTTGATATTTTAAATAATTAAAAGTCAAATAAAATGGCATACATCATTGCTGGTAGTGGAAATTAATATAAACTTTTTGGAAAGCCATTTGGAATACATATCAAAAGTAATAAAAATGTTTACCTCGTAAAAAAAAAAATTGTCCTTTTTGTTAACTTTGACAATTGACTCACAGGAATCCATCCTAAGGAAATAATCCCAGGCCAGCAATGGTAGACACTCAGAACCCTCAGCTACAATTTACAGTTCAAGAGAATGGGAAGTGTATCAATTCCCTAAGACTTCTGTAACAAAGTACCGCAAACTGGATTGCTTAAAATAACAAATTTAGGTTCTCCGGGTTCTGGAGGCTAGAAGTCTGAAATCAAGGTGTTCACATGGACATGCTCTCTCTGAGGGCTGTCGGGGAGAATCTGCCCATGTCTCTCTCAGCTTCTGGTACAGCTGCAATCCTTAGTGTTCCTTGGCTTGTAGACCCCACTGGCTTATGGCATCACTCCAGTCTCTGCTTCCATCCTTATATGGTGTTCTCCTCATGTGCCTCTGTTTCTCTTCTCTTCTTTTTTTCTGCCATTATTATTCCTATTTATTTATTTATTTAATTGTAGTATAGTTGATTTACAATGTTGTGTCAGTTTCAGGTATACAGCAAAGTGATTCAGATATATATGTGTATATATATATATATTCTTTTTCAGATTCTTTTCTCTTATAGGTTATTACAAATTATTGAGTATAGCTCCCTGTGCTATCCAGTAGGTCCTTGTTGGTTATCTATTTCATATATAGCAGTGTGTATCTGACACATACTTCTCTTCTTATAAGGACACCAGTCATATTGGATCAGGGCCCCCACCGTAACAGAGGATGACTTCATCTTAATTTGATTCTATCTGTAAAGACCATGTTTCCAAATAAGGTCACATTCACAGGTAGCAGGGGTTAGGACTTCAACATATCTTTTGTGGGGACACAATCAAACCCGCAACAGGAGGGCCACCCTCCCCCTCCAATTTCTAACATCCGGGTAAGTCCTGACTTGGGCCATGTGCCCAGTCCTTCAGCCAATCACCTTGTCCTGAGGATGCAACCGCCTGCTGAACCCTGTGATGAGGCCAGAGGTGAATGGTGGTGGCCGTGGGCAATGATTTGACTGTCATGTACCCAAAAGTCACATGGAGTTGAGAAAATTCCTCAAAAAAAACAAAAGAAATGGTAAGACCAAAGTGTGCTAGGTGGATGAGAATAAAAGCCGCCACAGTTCACTCTAAACCATTATGTCAAGTCATTCCATTTTCTGGGGTTATGTTTATTACCAGTTCATTTTGAGAGGTTCACCAAGAATTTACGTTGGGTATATTTTACTTTTCAAATATAGGTGCCCAAATTACTGGTAACACCTGCCTTAAAACTTTTCTAAGGTGAAATTGTCAGGTGCGTGAAACATTTCCTGACTCTTGAGAGAATCTCATGGATAAAACAGCTGTCTTAATCTCTGAGGCAAAGTCAGTGTAGGTTCATTTCAAAGAATGTTTTTGGAATAATTATGAACTATAGTTATGCAACAAGCCATTAAAAATAGTTATTTTGAGGAGTAGTCTTGGAAGCTGGGAATTGTTACGGGCTAAATTGTGTCCCCCCAGGGCTTCCCTGGTGGCGCAGTGGCTGAGAGTCCGCCTGCCGATGCAGGGAACACGGGTTCGTGCCCCAGTCCGGGAAGATGCCACATGCCACAGAGCGGCTGGGTCCGTGAGCCATGGCCGCTGAGCCTGCGCGTCCGGAGCCTGTGCTCCGCAACGAGAGAGGCCACAACAGTGAGAGGCCCGCGTACCGCAAAAAAAAAAAAAAAAAAAAATTTGTGTCCCCCCCAAACTCATATGTAGAAATCCTAACCCCCAGGACCTCAGAATGTGACTGTATTGGAGATACGGTCTTTAAAGAGGTAATTAAGGTAAAATGATGTCCTTAGGGTGTATCCTAATCTAATATAACTGGTGTCCTTATAAGAAGAGGAGATTAGGACGAAACACACACGGGGGAAGACAAGGTGAAGACACAGGGAGAAGGCAGCCACCTGTCAGCCAAGGAGCGAGCGAGGCCTCAGAAGAAACCAACCCTGCCAATGCCCTGATCTTGGATTTTTAGTGTCCAGAATTGGGAGGAAATAAATTTATGTTGTTTAAACCACCCAGTGTGTGGTACTTTGCTATGGCAGCCGTAGCAAACTAATACAGGGACTTAGAAACAACACAGAGGATCAAAACAGAGGTGGTGGACATGAGCCAGCGCTCTGCCCTTACCATTCAGTCCTGGCACAAATTTCCTTGGAGCCTGCCTCTTCTGCGTCCTCGGTGTGCTGGGCGGACAGTCAGGCAGCTTCAGAGGTGGGTCTGAAGATTGGGTTAAACACAGTAACCTCTGGGGGCACAATTTCTCTCAGGCATGAGTGAATGACCTCATCTGGGCAAATAAGGCTTGAAAAGACATTTGTTAGAGGCTTATGGGAAAGCAGCTTTCTTGCTTTTCTGAGAACGCCACTGGGAGAGACCTTTTCTCTTTCTGAGGGATGTGGAAGAGGAAGCAGGTAACCCCTGGATCTACTGGCAACCATCTTATGGCCATGATCTGAGATCGTTTTAACATGAAATAGTCCGCACAGAAGGCAGAATGTAGTGAGAGGAAGAAAACAGTCTTGGGTGACATTTTCGAGCGCTGTATTAAGCCTTAGATGACTTTGCAATTGCATGGGCCAATAAACGCCCTTTCTCATGTAAATCTGTTACTTTAACTGAAAGCATCCTACTATAATGGTTTGAAAATCAAATTTAAAAAAAAAATAGGCCTGGATTACTTTCACAAGTTTAGAGAAATAACTAAAAGCAACTCACAGCAAAACCCAAAGAATTACTTTTGAAAAATTCCATAATGAGAAAAGTAAAAAGCAGGAGGAATTTTCTATCAGGGACTTATTTCTAAAAACCGAATACAATCATGATAAGCAAATATAATAAACAGTTACTCTTTACAGATGATCTACTATGTGCCAGGCTCTACACTAAGCATATCACATGCAGTAGCTCATTTAATCTACACAACACTCCTGTGAAGAGAATTCTACAAATATCCCCACTTTACAGATGAGGAAACAAAGATTCCAAGAGTTTAAATAACCTGCTCAATGGTACAGTAAAAAAGGCTAAAGAAGAATTGGATCCAGCTAGCCTAACTCCAAAGCCCCACCTTGAACAAGTACACACACTGCCTTCCAATCATCCATCAATCTAATCCTTACACCACTTTCCAGGGTGGGACCCATAACAGATGAGGAAATTCATATCCACAGAAATTAAGTAACAGGAGGGAGCTCCCTCAGCTCGTGATTATGCAAAAAAGGTGAACCAGAGGGCGCAGAGTATTAAGTCTTAGAGACTAACAGACAAGATAACTGATATGTGGAAAGAACCGCCAAAACTGGGCACTCAGCGAGCCCTTGAAAGATTCCTGGCTCATCACCTTCTTTTAGTACTTGAAGAGCTAAGGCCCAGAGAAGTTTCATATCTTGCCCAGGGAAACACAGCACGTTAGTGGCAGAGGTACAACTAGGACACACTTCTTCTGTCAAGGAGAGCTTATTTTCTAGGGCTTCCCTGGTGGCGCAGTGGTTAAGAATCCGCCTGCCAATGCAGGGGACACGGGTTCGAGCCCTGGTCCGGGAAGATCCCACATGCCGTGGAGCAAATAAGCCTGTGCGCCACGGCTACTGAGCCTGCGCTCTAGAGACCGCGAGCCACAAGTACTGAAGCCTGCGTGCCTAGAGCCTGTGCTCCACAACAAGAGAAGCCACCGCCATGAGAAGCCCGTGCACTGCAACGGAGTAGCCCCCACTCGCCGCAACTAGAGAAAGCCCGTGCACGGCAACAAAGACTCAAAGCAGCCAAAAATAAACAAATAAATTTATTAAAAAAAAAAAAGGAGAGCTATTTTCTAACACACAAAAGTTCCTTTGATGAGCTGCGTGTACAGGGCGCCTGCTAAACGTGCTTGATTCGAGGACTTTTCCCTGTCTTGATGGAGTAGATTGAGCCTCCAGGGCCTGTTCATCTGATTATAGCCCCTTAACTTTCCCTGTGGAAACAACCCCTTCCCCCCACATGTGGTCTCGGAAGGACTTGTAAATCTCCCTCCCTTAGAGATGTGACTTGAGCTAGAACAATGGGAATCTCTCTCCTGGGAATTTAAATTTTGGCTACCATTTATTTTAATAATAAATCTCTGTTTTTCCTTAAGGAATTCAGAGTCAGTTTGTATTGTTCACAACCCATGAACCTGGATTACTTAAGGCTTTTCCAGTTTACAAGTGTTAGAAAACCAAGCCAAATATGCTTGAGCAAAAAAGGGAATTTATTGCCTTAGATGCAGTATCTGCAAATTATTGCTCTTGGGCCAAATCCTGCCCACCACCTGCCCTTGTAAATAGTTTTATTGGAGCTCAGTCATGCCCACTGGTTTATGTATTGTTTATGGCCTTTACACTGTGATAGCTGAGATGAGTAGCTCTGACAGAAACCTTTCCTACCCGGCCCCTTATAGCAAAAGTCTGCTGATCTCTGATTTAGGCAGACTCAAAGTCAGGTGCCGCTTGATTCTGGGGTTTAATGATACTTCCAAAGTCCAGGCCTTCCATCTCTCAGCTTCTGTCTGCTTTCCTCCATGTGTTAGCTTGATTCTTGGACTAGCTCTCCCCTTGCGGTTGCAACCCATGCAGGGAAAAGAGCTTCATCCCCTCCACAGGAAAGTAAAAGTTTTGGGTCAGGCATTCATTGGCCCAAATCAGCCTTTCAGCGTGGGCAGAGGAACAGTCCTTACTAATTGGTTTAAGTCTGTAAGGATTGACCCCCTGAAGCTAAGATTCTACAGGGGCGTGGGAGCCCTGATTTGCCAGATCTGCTGTGTAAATACTCCTACCATGGCCTTCTTCAAGCCGTCAACATGTCGCCAAATGCGAAGTTGGGAGGAGACATACAGCAGCACACCATTAAATAGTATCTTCACCATAGATACAATAGGCATAAGTATCTCAAGGGCTGAGGTAATAACAAAGTGCAGCAAAATAATTAGGAAGTGATGAACTTTGAACATTGATTACTAATTGCACATTTTTAATCATTTTTAATAATGGCCGTGTTTGACAACTGACAGATACTTAACAGCCAGCTCCAGCACAGCGCAAAACATTATGGAGACTTCTGTTACCAGAATAAAAATAAATAGCTATTAGATGCTAAGTAGACAAACAAAAAATAAAATAAAAACCCACACAAGTATCCACTGTGGAAAAACTGATAAAGGGCATGTAACACTAAGGAAAAAAAATATATGCACCTGTGGGTGAATCCAACAGTGATGGGAAGCTAGAGTCAGGCCCTGTGAGGCTAGAGATGTGTGTGCTTATACAGGCTTCCCACTGCCCCTCAAGGAGCTCCATAAAGTATTGGTTTATGCTGACTTCAGGTGGGCCCCCAAGGTAGGAAAGTAACCCATTGGGCGGCCATACTGAGAGGTGATCCAGAAAGCTCCATTAGAAAGCAATCAGGCCATTTAGGAGAGCCAGACTCCAAGGAAATTTAAAAGCACAATACCACAGAAATACATATAAGTATTAAGTGCTGTTCCTATGGAACACAGTTCACTGATGACACAAAAGGTCTCTGGGAGTATTAATAATAAGAGAATTAAGAAATGTCTTAGACCTGTACCGTCCCTGAAAGCTCTCAAAGGACAGTCCTAAGCACCATCTGATTTTAGCCCCATGCTCACTCTCTGGGGCTTTACAGATGAGAAAATAGAAATGTGAACATAGTTATAGCTGATAATTGATTGAGCTTTGCCTATAATTCTAGTCTTTTGATTCCAAACTCTACTCTATGAGCTGTAAGCCCACAAATAGCATGCTTTTGCCTTGGGATACGTACACACACATAAACAGGTCCAAACTAAAGAACCAAGTCACCACAAGAAAAAATACCAAGATGATAAATGCTTCTATTCAGGGATTTATTTTCACAGGCTAATGAGTCCATTAATGTACTTTGCTTAATTACATATGTTAATGCCCAAAATGGGGTAGGTAAATTTGGCTCCATCATTTGACTTTCAAAGCAGTAGATTCCAACGCTATTAGCATGGATAAATAGGGGTTCAGAGTTCAGATTCTAGAGACAGGGTGCCTGGATTTGAATCCCAGCTCTAGCACTGCTAGCTGGAGGATGTTGTTTAACCTCCTTGTGGCTTGATTTCCTCATCTGTAAAATGGGGACAATAATGGTGCTTAACTCATAAGGTTGTTTGAAGATTAATTGAAATAATGCTTAGAACGGTGCCTGGCACATAGTAAGCACTTGATAGATGTTAGTGGTTAGTACTTTTATCTTAATCAACACTATTGGTTTTACTTTGCTCAAATATTAGCTTTGGAAGTCAAACTTTAAATGGATATGCTGCATTTGGGACTTGTTTATTCCTGCTATGATCTTTAGTAGCGAAAACACCATACACTCATATCCACATCTTTTTTACGTTGTCCGAAACCTTTCTGAAAATATTCTCTCATTTACTCCACCGATAACAAAGAGGACTGGCATCACTTCCACACTAGACAGTTAAGGGATCTGAGACTAAGAAAGGTTGGATAACCTAACCGTTAAGTATTGGAGCCGCAATCTAGCCAGGCTTCCTGACTCCAGCAGTTACCAAGCAAAGTTCCACTTTCTTAGCCTTTTAGCTGCTAAATCACTGCGCTGTTCTTTGCTCACAAAGCTTCCCTGATGCACCCACATTCCCTTGCTGGGTTTGATGGCTGGTCTCTGATGCCTCTCCAGCATCAGCACCCTTCCTTTCATGGGAGAATCCACTCCTCCCCCATTCTCAGCCATGCAGTTTGGGCAGGACCAACTCCACACTCAGCTCCACATAGGATCCTGACTGTCTGACACAATTAGCCTGCCTTAGACTCTTGGCCACGTGATTGGGCATGACACGGGCACGTGCCCCAGTATGGGCCAGTGAGAGGTTGTGAATGCTAGGTCTTCAGCAGGAGTCGTTAGAGAGATTCCCAGTCTTCCTGAGTCCAGTATGGGTTGAGGGCTGCAACTGCTGTAGTTATGTTGTTCTCATGATGCGGGAGCAGGAAACTACCAGGAGATTCGGGTTTGCGTATAAGCAAGGGATGAGGTCAACAGTAATGAAGGCACAGTGAAGATATGGCGGAAATCCCAATCCTTGATGACATCATATGAGCTGCTAGAAATTGCCTCACTGGAGGCCAGCACCCGCTCTAGACTTTTCGGTTATTAGAATCAAAAATGTCCTTTTACCACTGAAGTCTTCAAGTTGGGTTTTCAGTCGTTTGCAAACAAGAGTTCTGTCTGATAGAATGGGCCTTCCAATATGACCCACACAGAACCCTCAAAGAAAAGGAGGCTAGACTAGTTCTATAATCTTGACATGGGATATGTATACTCTTCACAATGCTTGCTGCTGGTTCTAAATTTCCTTTATTCCCTTTTTTTCATACAGTACCTATTGAAGAGTTAATAACCCATTTTATTTCCCATCAGGAGAGAAAAAAAGTGATGGGAATTAAGTGCCTCTATTATTAAAAAAAATTATTGCTATGTGATTTAGTCTATCAGAGCTTTTTTAGCTAAGAAAAAAAAAAGGAAAATTCAAGGAAACCAGCTCTCAGCAGGCCAAGCTCCCAAGAACACCTCCTTTTGCTATATTTGAGTCTCTGACATTCGCTACCAAATGTAAACCTTCTCTTCTGCCTTTCCCCCCATCTCCCTTCCCTCTGATCTATCCTGTGATCCACTCCCTCTGATTCCTTTTCACTTTTCCAGATATCCAGGACACTTCCTTGGCCGTACTGCATGGTTGTTCAAACCTCCTTCTCACTATACTCATCCCTGAAATCCTGTCCTAGTGCAGGCTGTGCACTCCAAAATGTCCACCCTCAGTGTCCTTAATGACTCACGGCTGACAGCAGCCCCACACATCCATATACACCTTTTCCAGGTGTGTTGAAAATGAACCCAAATGAGCACCAACTGGATGGGTTTCATAGATTCATCACATCTCAGGATTGGAAGGAAATGGTTTCGCTAATCCAGTGGTTCTAACTGGTGTGTACTGGTCAGCTGTGTGAAGTGTTTTAAGCAAGGTGGTGGAAATAGTACCACACAATTTACTTAAATCATTGAACTTAAAGAGGTGAGAAAAGAGTGATAAGAAGAACTATATGCAAATCAGGGACTTCTGTTTATCAGAAAGCACCTGGAACGGCTAAGCTTCTCATATCCAGACTCCATGAAGAATTTCTGCAAATCAGTAAGAAACCTGGCACTTCAACAGGCACTTTCCAGAAGAGGGTATTCAAATGGCTAGTTAGTATACGAAAAAGCATACAGACTCATCACTGTCTTGGGAGACACCAATGAAAACCACCAGAAACCAGAATGATAAACAACTGAAGCGCTCATAAGAAGTCTCATGGGAACGCAAATAGGTAGAGCCATTTTGGAAACCTACTTAGTGTCCACTAAGCAGTTTAGTATCTACTATAGCTGGACACGGACAATCTATGACCCAACAACTCCACTTCTAGGTATATCGTAGAATTAATCAAATAATGCTAAACGGACCCAATTTATGGGGAGTTGTATTCTAAAGTCTGTGTGAGAGGTAAAAAAAAAACCCAAAGGCAAAAATCACTCTTGAGGCTCCCTTAAAATGGCCATAAAATACAGTATGCAGACCATTTCATGCGTGCTGAACGATTTACATCACAAAGTTCATTTAACCCTCATAACCCTGAGACGGGTTCTATCACCCCAATTTTACAGATGGGCTCAGAGGGGTAGAATAACTTGCCCAAGCTACATCAGGAGAGCGCTAGGGTTTAAACCTGATCCAGTCTGTCCCCACACTTTTATCCATTCTGTACCACCTTTGCCACTGGTTGCCTTCACTGAGGTAGGCAAGCCCTGTGAAGGAGGGGAAGAGGAAAGGGGGTTTGAGGTTTCCCTGTGCTCTGGGTTCCCACACCCCTATTTCATCCACCAACCCAGATGCAAGCCTGCTTCAGGAACTTGTTGATTCGGGCTCTCCTCTTTTCCAGGTTCCCATCCAGAGCCTTAGCCTAGGCCAGGAATCCACAACTACGGCCCAAGGGCCAAATCCACCCCTTCACCTGTTTCTTTAAATAAAGTTTTATTAGAACACAGCCCACCTCATTAGCCTGTGTATAGACTACGGTTGCTTTTTTTTTTTTTGCGGTACACGAGCCTCTCACTGTTGTGGCCTCTCCCATTGCGGAGCACAGGCTCCAGACGTGCAGGCTCAGCGGCCATGGCTCACGGGCCCAGCCGTTCCGCGGCATGTGGGATCTTCCCGGCCCGGGGCATGAACCCGTGTCCTCTGCATTGGCAGGCGGACTCTCAACCACTGTGCCACCAGGGAAGCCCAACTATGGTTGCTTTTGCCCTGCTAATGGTAGCCTTGAGTCCTTGCAACGCAGAGGGCTGCATATGGCCTTCTATAAGCGCCTATTACATTTATTATCTGGCTCTTTACAGAAGAAGTTTGCTGACCCCTGCCTAGACTAATACACTTCCTTTCCAGTCAAACCCCTGTAAGAAGCAGGAGGAGGTTGATTTCATCATGTCCTGGTCCTAAACAATAAGCCTCTGGGTCACCTAGGCCCCATCCCAAAAGAGACACATCTGGATGCTCTGGGCTCAGGAGAACTGAGGCGCCCCAAAGCTCCTTTCTGCTCCTAACAGACCCATCCCTTCTCTGGTAGCGAATCCTGGAAGGACTTGTTTGGGGGCAAGGTAACTACGGTCATCTGTGTGAACTGCATTTATGTCTAATTAGTCCGCAGCACAATACTGATTTTGCATATCCTTTACAAGGTCATGTTAAATTTGTTACAAGCCTTATTTGATCCCAACACTAAACTCTGCTCATGCATATTCTATCTTCATAACTATAGTTGCTTGTGGAATATGGCCAATTGCTCATAATTTACACAAAATCAAAGGGAACTCTGGTCAGGAGTGCTGGGCTATTAGCTCATACCCCAAATTAATTCTTAATGTGTAGCTGATGAAAGGAAATGACTACAAAGCTAACAGCCCCCAAAGAAGTTACAAATTCCAAAACTAAATATCAAGAGAGAACCATTAGGAAGTTTATGAATTGTGTAATGATTTAAAATTTCTAAAGCCAGAGCTATCAGCTTAAATTAATCAATTTCTGTCTTGACTAAAGCCTTTAGTAAAATAGCACTGGGATTTCCTGAATACATCTGAACTTTGCAAATGTGAATTTTATACCAGGAAATGAGGCAAATATACTCTCCTGTCCTAATAGTTCAATTCAAGGCATAAGCTTTTAATAATAATAGCTACAGTTTCTTAAACTTTTAATTTGGACAAGTCTTTGTCTCTACATGCATGATTGATTTAATCTTCCCAACAGCCATATGAAAAGGTACTATTATTATCCCTATTTTACGATAGAGGAAACTAATGTGCAGAGTGATTAAGTAACTTACAAAAAAAGTTCCCAATGTCATCTAGATAGCCCTAACTGTTCCCTCGTTTGTGCTCTTAATGCCTCGTGCGCATCTTATAAAAAAGTTAACAATGCCCATTTTCCACTGAGAGAAATCCCATTTATGTTTTGTGAGCACTCAGGCTATGATTTATTCAAAAAGCATAGATTGCATTTCTATCAAACACGAGGCACTGTTTCGTGTTTGGAGGAATGATTTCACTTTGTCTTCACAACAGCCGCGTCAGTCCTATCATTATCTTCGTTCCTTAGGTGACTAGCCTGAGATTCAGAGAGGTTGAGTACCTTGCCTGCCATCACAGAGTTAGTAAAGACCAGAGCAGTAGGTTCTCAATAAGGGAAATGGGCATCTGGATGTTTGCAAAGTGCTCTGAAGCCCCTTAAGGAGAGCAACATCTTGATCCATCCGAGGAATCAAGTTGAGGATGTCGGGCTATGATGCTCTCAATCGGGTAAGTTGGTGCGCTGGAGCCAGGGCAGGGCCAAACGGCCCTGCTTATTTAAAAAGTAAAGAATTTAAAGTTCCCAAGAGGCAGAGAGAGGAGAACACCATTGGAGGCTGGTGTGGGGAAAAGGGCACCAAAGGAAACCCTCAAAACACAGCCAGGCAGGGACTTTGGAGGGAAGAAATCCTGAGGGGGATGCAGTTGCTGCAATGGTGTGTGTATGTATGTATGTATGCACTCAACATACACCCCTCATCCCCTCCTCAGACCTCGCCAGAATACTGTCAGTAAAGTCCGCCTTGCTCACTGATGTGTGAGGAGATTCTTTTAGGGTAACTTAGTCAGGTGCCAAGATCCGGATTATTGCAAAGCAAAAACAGATACAGCACATGTGATGCAAGAGCCCAAGCCCAAGGGGTCAACCGACATCCATGCACGTTACACAGTCCTCTACAGGGAGCTCATTTCAGTTCCTTCTTACCAACCACCTGATTCAACTGTACTCTTTAGTACCAAATTAAGTACTCTTTAGTATCAGGTACTAAACAAGAAAAAAAAAAAAAAGACTCCTTACAGGGTATTTGAGACCAAACCTCTATATCACTTACTATGAAACAGGTACTTTACCAATTTTTATTTCTTGCATTTGCCCATTGACTTTATTTCAGGAGTTAAGACACTCATAGTCATTCAAAGCTAAATAAACTAAACTTCAGACCAAGCTTCACAATTCTAAAGCCCCATAGGTTAGCAATTTCCTGCATGAGTTTCCTCAAGAACCATCCATTTTCAGGATCTCCTCCTCTCACATTGCTTTTTTGTTAGTCATGACATAAACACCAATTATCAACTCATTTGTCCCTCACAATTATGGAAGAGAAACTGAGGCACAGAGAAGTTAAGCAACTGGGTCAAAACCACACAGCAGCTAGTAAGAAGCATGGCTGGGACTTGAACTCAGACAATCCAGCTTCAGAGTCCAGGATCTGAATGACTACACTAAACCGCCCAGCACACTCTGCCTGGAGTACAGTGCATGGAGAATTCAGTAGTGACACTAATTGCAGGGCCCTCTATCCTCCCATATCTGGGTCCTGAGTCATCCAGACTCAAGCTTGTATTCCCTCTTAGCTGGATTTAATTGGCAGTGCAGGGGAGGTCAGTGATGTTTGGCTGCTGCCGGGCCCCTATTCTGGGACGTTCATAAAGAAAAAGACCCCGGGGATGCGATGGGTCTCACAAACCCCATGTCCAGTCCCCAGGCCTCTCCCTGGCCAGAGCACAGCCTTCTCCGTCTGATTACATCAGATTACATCAGCACGGCAGGCTTGTCTGTCATTGGCTCACCTTCTGCTTCAAAAGGCGACAGCTTGGGCTTCCCTGGTGGCGCAGTGGTTGAGAGTCCGCCTGCGGATGCCCCGGTCCTCGAAGATTCCACGTGCCGCGGAGCGGCTGGGCCAGTGAGAGCCATGGCTGCTGAGCCTGCGCGTCCGGAGCCTGCTCCGCAACGGGAGAGGCCACAACAGTGAGAGGCCCGCGTACAGCAAAAAAAAAAAAAGCAGACAGCTTTTGGCCACAGGACAAAGCAAAGCTTATCTCCCACCAGAACCTGAGGACCAGGACAAAACTAACTCTGATGTACTCAACGTTTCTAAAATCCGAAACACGCTTAACTCTTTGAACCTTGGACGTTGGTGTGGCTTAAAACTTCTTTCACAAAGTGGGGTTAAAAAAAAAAAGTAACAATGTTAAGAGCGGGAAATCCCCAATAACTTGGCTTGCACTGGCTTTACTTTTTCTCCCGGGCCCCCTGCCCGGATCAAGATGAGATCAACACAAACAAAACTCCAAGTAAGTTTCTCGCCCAGGGTGGAGTCCCGGTTTGTTGTTTCTTTCCCTGAGGCTGAAAGAAGATGGAGAAAGATAAGCTGGTGCAGTTAATGGGCGGAGGGCTCTCCTATTAGGGGAACCATTAACTTTTAGAGTCATTTTCACAATAACATTAAGCCATTTACTTTGCAGTTATGCAGGGAATAAACACCGATAGGGTGTTCCGTGAGCACAGCTGCACGCCAGCATCTGGCGTTACCTCTGGAATCCTAGCAGACACGCCTGGCAGCAGAGCGGCTTCTCTGGAGAGACCCCTTGCAAGTTGGACGGGAAACGCAGGGGCGTCATCAGCCGGTGAAGTCAGGAAGGGGCGGGTTGCCGGGACCACGCAAGGAACTCTGGACTCTGTTCTGTCTTATATACAGAGTCAGGGTCTGTGCTCCTGGCCACAGAAAGAAATGACTAAACTAGTAAAAATAAACACCCAAAGTGATTGAGCATCTTAATGGGCTAGGCGCTGTCCAGTGCACTCTGTACGTGGCGCTTTGTAACAGTGAGCTGGGTGCTAGTGTTATTGCTGTTTAACGAGTGAGAAAGGAATTCTCAAGCCCACATACCTAGTTAGTGGCAGAGCCAAGACTTGAACATGTTTATTCTGATGCTAGAGCCCATGCTTTTAACCATCACCATATGCTAACTCCCAAGTGGTGGTCATGAAGAGGTGTGCCAACACATTGTGCATGGGAAGTGTCACCTGCTATTTCAGTAAACAAAGAATGTGGTGGCCAGCAGGCCACAAACCACTGCAGCCACCCCTAACTGTGTACCCTGAGGGGATTCAGGATGGAGAAAAGCAGGATACTGGCCCTAGAGAGTTAAGGTGGGTATCAAAGGAATGATTTCAATGAGCCCAGACTCTTGCATCTTCCCATATGTAGAAAAGCACTAGATTCATTAACTTGAGATGTCTGTTTTTTGTTTGTTTTTTTTTAATTAACAGTATTCTTCCGATGTTCTGACTACCTGGTGTTTGTTGCAAAACTTCTATATATCCTGGTTCTGCCCTTCCCTCTTCGGAGCTGTCCCTCAGAGCTCTCTGAGAGGCTATCTTCTGTTCTCAAGTCCTCAGCAAGTCCACCAAAGAAAACATAATTCTTAAAGTTTAGGTTCTGCATTTTTTTTTTCAGTTGACAAGATTCTACAGCACTGTGGCTGGCTTGGACCCCAGCAGTCATATTTCCGAGCACCTACTCAGTGTCAAGCACACCCAGTGGACTGAAATGTTGGGAGCACAGCAGTGGCACGATCAGCAGAATGGGACCAGCACTAAAATAATGAGAATTAGCACAATTTGGATGCCCTTTGGTTTGTCCTAATATCCTTGCCTTCCCTAAACTCAGTCACTGCATTCTCGAGCTGTCTCCTCCCTCCTCCCACCCTGCAGTTGATGCTGTTGGTGCCCTGCCCACATTCTCTTAGGTGGTACCATTTCAGGGCACACTGGCCTGGCTTTCGATGACCAGCATCAGCATCTCTTTGCCCAAGGGCTTTCCCAGCTACCAGTGTCCACTCTGCGCATGTGCAGGGCAGGCTGGAAGGGCTCAGTAGTTAATATCACTACCACCACCACGGCCCCAGCAGCCCTCAACCAATGACTGACCAAAGCTGATACAAATAAATAACCCAGCTCCTTTGCCCCTCAGGTGGGACAACTCAAAGTGTTCTGTTTTATATTGTTTACAAGTATTCCCCAGCAGGATTAAGCTCATTGTAATAACTTGCTTGATAAGGTACCATTTACTGGACTTCTCTTGCCTATCTCACTTCCCCACTCCCTGCTGGTGCTTCCTTCTTTTGTCAAATGAACTCCTGGTACTGGAATCCTTGTCTCAAGGTCTTCTTAGTACCAGAAGTGCTCCTAAGAAACAGAATCTCAGGATAGGATTCTGGGAGGTGGATCCCTTGATGGCTGGATGGCAGCAAGGACCAATTGCTGGTGGTAGGTGAGGTGCTGCTAATCCCTAGGGTGCTGTAGCATCAAAGGACTAAGACTCTGGTTAGTGAATTGGGGTGCGACACAGGTGGAAGGGAATGCAATATCCAGCATTGGAGAGATATGGGAGTAAGCGTCATTATAAAGACTGTGGAGCTGGTTGATTGATTAGAGGTTGAGTTCAATAGGAGAACTGAAGGAAGAAAATGATGCGCTCCAATCATTCAACTAGCAACTCAAGTTATGATGTAAAAGCCAGGAGTCCCTACAAGCTCCTAAGGAGAGCCTCATCTCCTGCAGCCAGAGAGAAGATTGTGCTTAAAATCAAGCACAGGTTCTGTTTGTGTGAATAGCAACGTTGCAAAGCATGTTGAATTCATAGCCCCAGCAAGTCTCCTATAGTAAAGTCAAAGCCCTGGTAGGGAAGAGGTGCTAACAATATATTGTTATAAGTATGGATTTGCCTTTCCTGGTTGCACTGCCTCAGATAGCAATACTGTTCGAGGGCTCACAGAATGTCTGATTTATTGTCATGGGACCTTGCATAACATTGCCTTGCCAAGGGACTCGCTTTACAGCAAAGGAGATATTACAACAACCAAAAGATCTACTGGTCTCACTTTGTACCACATCACCCAGGAGCTATTTGTCTAATATAAGATTAGAATGACCTCTTAAAAATGCAGGGAAGATGCCAGCTTCAAGATGACACCTTGTGGGGTGGGGATGCTTCAAAATGTAGCGTGTACTTTGAACCAATGATCATTATATGGTGCTGTGTCCCCAGTAACTAGGCTACACAGGTTTGGATACCAAGGAGTTTAAATAAGAGTGGCTCCTCTTGCCATCATTCCCAATGATCCACTTAGAGAATTTGTACTTCTTATTCTTCTCACCTGAGGATCTTCCAGGTTCTGGTGCAGAGGTGCATCCCAGAACTTTGGCAGTGACTGTGTTGTAATTAGAGCTGACTTGGTGAGTGTGGTTGAGTCTCTTCATCCCTTCAAGCTTAAAAGTGTTCCAAAACACTCTCAAAAATCTTTAATTGTGGCTTTCAGTTTATAGTCAATGAGAGAAATCTGGGAGGAAGAGAAGGCAAGGAAACATTTTGAGAGACTGAAATCACACACCACTACCACCACCACCACCATCACCATCATCACCACCACCACCATCACCGTCATAACCACCACCATCACCACCACCATCACCATCATCACCACCACCACCATCACCATCACAACCACCACCATCACCACCACCATCACCACCACCATCACCATCATCATCACCATCATCACCATCATCACCACCACCATCACCATCATCACCATCACCATCACCATCACCATCATCACCATCATCACCATCATCACCACCACCATCACCATCATCACCATCACCATCACCATCACCATCACCATCACCATCATCATCACCATCATCACCATCATCACCATCATCACCACCACCACCACCACCATCACCACCATCATCACCATCATCACCATCATCACCACCACCACCATCACCACCACCATCACCATCATCACCACCACCACCATCACCATCACAACCACCACCATCACCACCACCATCACCACCACCACCACCACCATCACCATCATAACCACCACCATCACCACCACCATCACCACCACCACCACCATCATCACCACCACCACCATCACCATCATAACCACCACCATCATCACCATCACAACCACCACCATCACCACCACCACCACCACCACCATCACCATCATAACCACCACCATCAACACCACCACCACCATCATCACCACCACCACCATCACCATCATAACCACCACCATCACCACCACCATCACCATCATCACCATCATCACCACCACCATCACCACCATCACCATCACCACCACCACCACCATCACCATCATAACCACCACCATCACCACCACCATCACCATCATCACCACCACCACCATCACCATCATAACCACCACCATCACCACCACCATCACCATCATCACCACCACCACCATCACCATCATAACCACCACCATCACCATCACCACCACCACCATCACCATCATAACCACCACCATCACCACCACCATCACCATCATCACCACCACCATCACCATCATCACCATCACCATCACCATCACCATCATCACCATCATCACCATCATAACCACCACCATCACCACCACCATCACCATCATCACCATCATCACCACCACCATCACCATCATCACCATCACCATCATCACCACCATCATCACCATCATGACCATCATCACCATCATCACCACCATCATCACCATCATCACCACCACCACCACCATCACCATCACCACTACCACCACCACCGACATTTGTAGAGGAATTTCACTGTAAGTTGTTTTCAAACTGGGCTGTAGGAAACCCTAAGGACTCTGAGAAGGTAGCTGGCAGGTTCTGCCAACAATGAAAGACATGGTGCCAAATAATGAGTATTTAAACTGCCTGTGGTAGCCAGTTATCAATTTTATATATCGATTTTGAAAAAGAACTCCAACTAACCAAAAGTGCAATTTGAAAACCATAACTCTACATGATCATTTTATTTTTATAACCACTCCCAACTTGCAGGTGAGGAAAATGAGATTCAGAGAGTTTACATGACCTACCCAAAGTCACAGACTAGACACGAGCTGCACTTTGGTATAAAACCACAGCATGCTCAGTGCTCTTTCCCTTACAATTCTACTACATTTGAGCACTGATGATGAAACACGTGCTGTAGCAATCTATTGGCCGTGAAGATTGTTTTAGTGAGAATGGGTCAGAGAACAGCTGATAGAAAGTTCTTAGAATTTGGGCTGTTCCAAGAAATTCACCAAAACATCTCCCTCCCTGAGCTATATTCAGCATGTGCTGTTCTGTGCCATGTGGCCTGTGGGATCCCAGTTCCCTGACCAGGGATCAAAACCCATGCTCTTAGCAGTGAAAGCATGGAGTCCTAACCACTGGGCCACCAGGGAACTCTCCCAGGGGTTGCTTTAATGGGACATGTTCTCACATCTTCTCCTACAAGACTGCCACACCATCCATACCCTTTGGGCGACACTCAAAAACATCACCTGTAGCAGTCCCCTATGGCTGCACCACTGCTGCAAAATAAAAACTTGCGACTTACGAAAACAAGCATTTATTTTCCTTATTCACAGGTCTGCAGATTGGCTAAGGTGACCCTGCTTCAGTCTGGGTTTGGATCTGTTCCATGCGACTAATCGTGGGATCCAGAGAGAAGGGGCACTGGCTATCCAAGTCATGCTCTTCTCATAGTGGTTACAAGGGAAGCCAGACAGTGTAAGCATTATTTAAAGGCTCTGCTAGAGTCATAGCCACTCACATTCCATCGGCTAAAGCAAATCCGTGGCCAAGCCCAAAGTCACTGGGGCAAGAAACATACTATGTCCCAAGCTGCAAGGGAGATGAGTGAAGATTTGCTGAACAAAACTCCAATCTATCACGTTAGCTAAAAGCGTGATTCCCAGGAAGCGAGGTCAAGTACATCTTCCCAAAGCCCTCTAACTCTACAAACTGATAATGTCTTATTAATCAAGTCAGTCCTGTAAGCTACCAGAGGAGACCATCCCAAAGGGACCTTTCTTGAGAGACCCAAGGGGAATGTGAAATGGCAGTCTCCCAGACTAGAGATCACCAAGGTAGAAAGTATCTAGTTGAACTGGGATATTTTAAAAACCCACTACTTCAGTCCTCATGATCTGCCCTAAATCAAGCTTTCAAGACCCCCCCCCTTCAGAGAGCATGGGACCTTCAGGCAGAGAGAAGAGGCAGATGTGGGTGATTCATAAGCTTCACCCTAAATAATCAGTGCCTAGCAATAGAAGTCTTGGCCAAGATGCAGAACGGTGCAGTGGCCAGGAATAGAGGCTCCTGAGTGTGACAACATAAGCTTGAATCTCTTCTTATGTGGATACTATGGGTTTCCTCACCCAGCTCCCCAACATCCATTTCCCCTTCTGCCTTCCAAGAAGAATCTTAATTTTGCTCGGGGAACTCCCCTCCTCAGGGAACAATGACCCACTTCCAACACAAACCTCAGACTAATTGACTTGGGGTAATTCTATTCCCTTTGCCAGTGATTGGTTTGAGAATAGGTAATGACCTGGAATGGGCCGATGAGACAAACACTGTGCCTGTGGGGAGAGTTTGCTGGAAGGAAAACACTCCTTCACTGTAAGGAGAAAGCCCTAGAAAGAAACTGACCCTCTCTTCTTTCCCTGAACCTTGTTATGTCTAGATGTCACTGCTAGAGCCCTCTGTCTTCCCAAAGATGGAAACAACCAGAAGATGGCAAAGCAGAGAGATGGAAAGAACAAGTGTCCTGAGGACAGCACTGAACTGCTGAATCAACCTCCCATGAATCTGGCCCTAACCATGTCCTCGCTCTTCAATGAGATCATAAAAGATCCCAGTTCCTGACTCTTGACTCACAGCTTAACCAGTATCGACCTCAGCCACTGACCAGCACTGTGTCCTTGGGCAAGTCACTTAACTTCTCTGACTCCATTTTTGCACCAGTACCTATGGCGCAGAATTGTTGTCAGGGTTAAATGACAATGAACATGAAGCATCTGAAAACTTGCAGTGTCTGGTGCCTGGTAAGGGTGCAAATGACTCACAGGCAAGGTTTTTATTATAGGGCTTTGGGATACCATCAGGCAAGAAAGTGCAGGCCTGGGCTAATAACTGCAACTTCTGTACTTCCCAATGTTTACAGTTGTCGCCCTCTGGCTGTTTCTTCTAGAAAGTTACAATAAAACCTGTCTTTAGGATGGACTGATAAATATAAGTTGTCCTACCTGAACCTCTGAAGACTGTGGGGGGTAGAAGTCCCTTGGTGAAGAGTAGAAGGGGGATACTTTTTTGTTTTATTTTTTAAACATTATGTAATTAATATATTCTCCTTTTAATATGACAAAATGCAGATAAGCAATATGGGAAAAAGAAAAGAAAATTCACATGTGATCCAGTCACCCAAAGGAAACCACTGTGAACACTGATGCGTGTGTTCTTCCGAACTTCTTGGTGGTGACTTCTTTGAAAAGAAGAAGAAAAGAGAAAAACAGGCATCCTTGTATGCTACTTTTGAGGGTGAATTGGTGAAGACTGTTTTTGGAGGGCAACTTTGCAGAGTCTTTGAAAATTAAAATTTTTTTAAAAATGCACCTACACTTTGGCTTGACAATTCTGCTTCTAGGAATCCATTCCCCAGAAACAACAAGAGTGGTGGATACTTGGACAGACCTTACAGAATGCCAGGCACTGTTCTCCACAGTTTTATGTTATCTCAGTTAATCCTCACAGCCCATGAGGGAGATACTATAGTTTTTATAACAGTTCAATTGAGATACAATTCACATACCATACTATTTGCCCACTTGAAGTGTACAAGTCAATAGTTTTTAGTATATTCATAGAGCTGTGTAACCATCACCACAATTTCAGAACATTTTCATCACCCCCAAAAGAGACCCTCATTGGTAGTCCTTCCTCACTGCCTCAAGCCTTCCACCCCCTGGCAACCACCAATCTACCTTCTGTTTCTATGGATTTGCCTACGCTGGACATTTCTTAAAAATAAAATCATACAATATATGGTCTTTTTTGACTGGCTTCTTTCAGTTAGCATAATGTTTTCAAGATTCATTCATATTGTAGCTTGTGTCAGAACTTTATATCTTGTTAATGCCAAATAATATTCCATTGTATAGATACACTGCATCGTGTTTATCCATTTATCAGTTGATGGGCATTTGGGTTGTTTCTCTCTTCTTGTTAATATGAATAAAGCTGCTATGAATATTTGTGTACGAGTTTTTGTGTGGACTTGTGTTACTATTGATCACGGGTATATACATCTGAGTAGAATTGTTGGGTCATATGGAAATTCTATGTTTAACCTTTTGAGGAGCTGCCAAACTTTTTTCTAAAGTGGCTGCATCATTTTACATTTCCACCAGCAGTGTACAAGGGTTCCAATTTCTTTATATCCTCACCAACCAACACTTGTTATTATCTGTTTTTTGATTATAGGCATCTGAGTGGATGTGAAGTGGCATCTCACTGTGGTTAATTTGCACTTCCTTGATGAGTAGCGAGAGGTACTATTATTATATTTATTTCATACATGAATACACTGAGGCACAGAGAGGTTAACGATCTTACCCACGGTTACTTAGTAAGTGTGCAGACTCTGGTGGACACAATAGTGTATGCAGAAGAAAGTTTACTGCAGCACTGCTTGCTTGGAAAAAAAATTAGAGCAACCTGTATGCCTATCTGTAGGGGTTTATCTCTACAGAAAACCATTATCCAGCTTTCAAAGAATGAGGAAGGCCCCTTTATTCTGACATGAAATAAACTCCAAGACATTTGTTGGTGAAAAGTCCAGTCACAGAGTCATGTGTACAACATGAACCTACAGATACAGAACTACAGACATCGATATAGTGACAGATATAAGTGATATAAATATAGATTGGAAGGCTACACACCAAGCTCCTTAGGAAGTAAACTCCAGAAGAGCAGGGCTCTTTTCATTTTGTGCGCTGTTGTATTACCAATGCCCAGAACTGGATGTAGCACATAGTAGCAGTTAAATAAATATTTGCTGTTAAATGAGCAATTCTTTTGGAGAGAGGAATGGAAGGAAGGAGTACACACAGAAGAGCTCATGTTTCACTCTGCAGAGCCATGTCCTCTGGGCATGAATTCATGTAGTAGTTGTATCATTTTTGACACAGGAAAAAAAAATAACCTGGATAAATATAGGTAGCAGCGCAGGGGTGATCTCTGCTTCCTGTACCTTGACATGCAAAAGGCTCTCCTAATACTCTACATTCAAACTGAAGAGGAAAATTGAAACCTCTAATGTAGCTGCTGTATTTACGAATATTAATGAATAAAAACTGCCTGGATGGTTTAAAAAAATTAAAAATTAAAAAAGAATTTTTTTTAATCTGGAATTCTTGGGGCTTTTAGCAAGAAAAAAAAAATAAGGCCCCCAGAGTGTTGGTATGGAACTGATACGCAGCCTCAGTGGCTTGCTGGGATACACGAGGACCTTCCTGGGCCGCAGTGCCCCTCCCTTCAAGTGAATATGGCTCCCTCCCAGTGGCACTCCATCTCTGGGGCTGATCACCTGCGGGGGATACTGGCTGCTCCTGCCCTGCTTGGTATTCCCTGCCTGGTCAATGAGCCCCTCTTCCAGTTAACAGGAATCCAGTGTCAAGATGCCAGCTGTGAATCTTGTTTTCATGCCTGAGAAGATCTTAAAGATCAATAAGCATTAGAAGGACACAGCCAAGTAATTTTCTTTCTACTGTTTTTCAATATTTGTTTAATTTGTCGGCCCTGTGAGCCCTCTGAAGAGTTCCAAGGGTCAAGGGCTGCTGGTGAAACAGCACAGGTGTTCACATCTTTCAAAGGTAACGGCGTGCTGGGTGGGTTAGGAGGCAATTAGGGAACGGACCGGGGCTGTGGCCTAACTGTGCTGGTAAACTTAGGGTACAGGACTGACCTACAGATTACAACAGCTGCAGATGACAAAATTCAAACAGTGAAAATCTCAAGTTGTACCAAAAAAGATGGTTAGCAGAGTCCAGGGCAAGAGGAATGTGAGTTGGACGTACAGCAGGCTGCTCCTCACAGATGAAGGGGATGTTAGGGGCCTACCGACACCCTCTGCATTATTACGAGAAGGATATCTCTTCTCTGACTACGGGACATCCTCTGTACGTCCCATGGCGCAGGCCAAGAGGGGGCGGGTCCTCAGTGGGGTAGGGTTTGGCACCATCTTGGACTCCCCCTGCACACAACTGTTTCATCACCCAGTCTTGTTGATTTCACTCCAAAATGACTATCCTGTCCATTTTCTCCATCTCCACTGTTACTGTTTTAGTTCAAGTCACCATCACCACATGCCTGGGCGTGTGCAACCACTTCCTAGCAGACTTCCTGCTTTCCTCCAATTCCTCCTTCACACAGAGAGTGACAGGACTTGAGAGGTAGTACTGCCTAGGGGTTAAGAACATGGACTCTGGGGACCAGGAGATCCTGGCTCCCCCAGGCTCCTCCGGATCTGTGACCTTGGGCAGGTTGCTGAACCCTACTGTGCCCCAGTTTGCCTCATCTCTATTTTAGAGATGCTGATTGTGTAGGTCCCTGGAACAGGCACAGTGAGGAGTAAGTGGACTAATCCAGACGAAGTGCTTGGAGCAGTGGCCGCCACAGGCTAACAGCTCAACACTCATTAGGGACATCTTTCTGAAACGCAACCTCCTTGCTCACACCAGTGTCAGGACAAAATCCAAGCCTTCCTACCGTCCCACAACTCTGCAGGGCCAGCTCTCCTTTCCCATCTCACCTCTTGGTGACTCCCTGCTTCTCACGCTATACTCACATTCAATGTCTTTTTGTTCCTCTAGCAAAACAGACTACCAGGCCTTCACACGTGCTATTACGTCCACCTAGAACACTCTCCGGTAAGTTCTCCCCAATCCCCCTTGCCCATTGACAACTCATCTCTCAGGTCTTACATATTTTCTTTGGGAAGCTTCTCTCACCCATCAAATTCAAGTAGGGGCAACTATGGTGAATTGTTATCAGTTGTTGGGAATATATGAGAGTTCATTGTACTCTTGTACCGTTCTTTTGGCTTTTGACTTTTCTGTGTGAAATCTTTCATAATAAAAATTTAAAAATATAAAGTAGCAAGTGCATTGACGGGAAGTAAGGATACTGTGGGAACTCAAAGAAGGGCCCCTACTTGGATTTGATGCTCTCTTGTTTCCAAGTACATTACAGACATCATGACCTTTCAACTCTAAACATTTCAACTTGCACCTTCGAAAAAGAAAAAAAGCTGAGGGCTATTCTCCAACCTAAACTATAATACCATAATAACACCTACAAAAAATGAGTCATTCTCTAATAACTGAATACTTGGTCTGTATCCAAATTTCCCCAGCCTCTCCCTAATTCCCTTCTTCTGTCTTTCTGCTACATTGCATTTGAATTGCTCCTTTCCTTGGGCTGTGAGCTCCGAGAGGAATGGAATGTGTCCCTTTGCTTCCCTCGCCCTGGCACTCAGCCCTCAGTAGGTATTTGTTGAGAGGAGTCCCACTTCCTCCTGCTAAGGTCTTCAGCCTCCTGCAGTCCCAGCCCAGCTTTCCCTCTCCACACACATGCACACAGATACAGATACACACACACACACACACACACACACACACACACACACACTCGCTCAGCATGTCTTCAGTGGTCCAAATCAGAAACCAGAGGGGCATTTCTAGAGGCTTTGGTTGACCTCACATGGCTCTCATATTCTCTCGGGCCAAACCCCTTCCCCTTTTCATTCTTTTTTATTTTTATTTTTATTATTTTTTTTTGCGGTACGCAGGCCTCTCACTGTTGTGGCCTCTCCCATTGCGGAGCACAGGCTCCGGACACGCAGGCTCAGCTGCCGTGGCTCACGGGCCCAGCCGCTCCGCGGCATGTGGGATCTTCCCGGGCCAGGGCACAAACCCATGTCCCCTGCATCGGCAGGCAGACTCCCAACCACTGCACCACCAGGGAAGCCCCCCTTTTCATTCTTGAGGCCAAGGATTCTGTTTGGCCCTTCATGCTGTCTTGCCCGGCTCCCAGAATGCTGACCCCTCCACTGCTCCTGTGCATCCCTGTCCTGCCTCTACAAGGCAAACCCACTTGGGGGCGTCTCTGTTGAAAGCCCTGTTGGGTTCCCACTTGGGCCCTCCCACTTCAGCCTCAGGTGTAATCTCCCAGCTTCTCCCTTCTCCCTGTCCCTGCTGCTGCACCCTCACCCTTGATCTCTGGCCATTCCAAGGCGTCTGCTGGCCTCCAAGTGCATGATGCTTTTCCATTCCCTCCACCCAAAACACCCTCCTTCTAGCGTTTTGTCTTCCTCTGAGAACCCAGAGAGAAGCTCAGACTTCACTTTTTCCAGGGCCCATTCAATGACCCATCCCTTCCTGGCAGAGTGCCCACAAAGGCCTTGGGCATAATAGTTGTTCATTAAATAATTGCTCAGTGGATGAACAGGAATATCATCCTCTCCTTCCTCCCTGGTCCGAGTCAGCTGCAGCCCCAGCCCATCCCAGTCCAGTCCCCTGGGCCCCCGATGCCACCCAGCCCAGCCCAGCCCAGCCCCAGGCTGCCTCCAATGGACCCTGGACACAGCCTTAGCACGCAACTTCTTTTTTTTTTTTAAACATCTTTATTGGGGTATAATTGCTTTACAATGGTGTGTTAGTTTCTGCTTTATAACAAAGTGAATCAGTTATACATATACATATGTTCCAGCACACAACTTCTGAACAGCTGCCAGACACATTTTTCATCCTCCCTTTCCTAGGAAATTGTGCAAGGATGGGCAATGGCAGGCCTGGACTTTTTATATTTAAAGAAAATAATTAAAAGTCTAAACAAACAAAAAAAGGTTTCTTAAAAATAAATTAGGAGTTTGGGATTAACCCATACACACTACTATATATAAAATAGATAATTGACAAAGACCTACTGTATAGCACAGGGAATTATACTCAATACTCTGTAATAACCTATATGGGAAAAGAATCTGAAAAAGAATGGATATATGTATAACTGAATCACTTTGCTGTACACCTGAAACTAATACAACATTGTAAATCAACTATATTCCAATATAAAATAAAATTTTTAAAAATATTTATATTTTAAGGTCTTTGTTAGGTAGAGTACCTCCTAGGAGACAGAAGGTGAGATGATATGGCCACTTCTGCCTCAAATAAGGTTTTCAGAACACAATATTGCTTTGATGCACTTCTACAAAAAATATATATATTCTACCCACGTCATGGTTCCACTGATTAAGTTATACTGGGGGAAGGGCAAGGGTTTCAAGCAGAGATCTTTTGGTACCTAGAGCTCATCTCACACTGGACCTGTGAACCTTCCTGGTGTACTTGTCACCCCTGGCACCAGCCCCTGCATTACAACTGGAGCACAAACAAGGATTTCACCTTTTTATCTTTATAACATTCTACTTAAAAGGAAATTTTTACCAGCACGGAACAAAATTCGGCAGGTAAAAGCTCTAAGAACCCAGAGTGGTGAAGGCCCAGAGAAGGGTTAGTAAAGTGGGTTAAAGCTGCAATCTACACCCCCTTTTCTCTGCTAGCTGAACAATCTAACGTGGGTAAGTTCCCTAAGCTTTCTGAGCTGCAGATCCTTCTCCTTCAGCTGTACGCGGATAATATTACCTTTCTCATAGGGATCTTTATGAAAATTAAAGGAGATGCTGTATGTGTAGCAGGATGAAAAAAATGATTTTAGTCTCTGTTTCTGCTGAAGCCACAAGACAATGGACGATGCATTCCAAAGTGAGCTATGACACCATCATGTAGGACTTGTGAAAGAAAACCCTCTCCCCCTTATCCGACCACCTCCAGCCCACAGAGAAGGGTTGGATGAGGAAAACAGTGGGAGAGCAGAGGAGGAATTTTGGAGTGAGCAGTAGGTACCTTCCAAGTCCCAACTGCCCAGTCGTTACTTCTCAGGAGTGATCTCAAAGGCACTGTGTCCCTGGAGCTTGGATGTCATCAGGGGCTGGTGTCTAAATCATGCCTTAGAAACCGAGGATGCAGGAGAGATGGGTGGCCAGCTGGAGTGGGAGGGGGGACTTTGTTTTGGCCAGGGGAGAGGGGAGTTGAGTATTTTCTATAAGCCAGAGGTGTGCAACAGGCAACCTTGTGTGTTGTGTAGATCCTTTTAAAAGAACCACCAGGAAGAAACTTCCACAGAAAGAAACTGACAGCTAGGAATTCCCTGGCAGTCCAGTGGTTAGGACTCGGCTCAAGGGGGCCCAGGTTCAAACCCTGGTCAGGGAACTAGCATCCAAAAAAAAGAAAAAAGAAAGAAGCTGACAGCATCTGTGATGGCTAAATTGTGTGCCCCCAAATTCATATGTTGAAGCCCTAATCCCCAGAACCTCAGAATGTAGCTATATTTGCTGACAGGGCTTTAAAGCGGTGATTAAGTTAAAATGAAGCCTGTAGAGTGGGCCCCAGTCCAATCTTTACAACAAGAGGGATTTGGACACACAAAGAGACACCAGGGATGCACATACACAGAGCAAAGGCCACGTGAGGACACAGGGAGAAGATGCCGTCTACAAGCCAAGGAGAGAGGCCTCAGGAGAAACCAGCCCTCCTCACACCTTGATCTCAGACTCCTAGCCCTCAGAACTGTGAGGACATAAATTTGTTGTTTAAGCCACCTAGTTTGTGTTACTTGTTTTGGCAGCCCTAGCTGACTAATACAGACTGCTCAGATTCTGGGAAGCTAAGGAAAGAGTCTTAGGCACCTGCTTCAAGGGACCAGCAGCTTAGAAATCTCCACAGTTAAGGAAGGAGGGTGTTCTCTGAAGTAGCCACAAAATTGTACCAAGAGATAAAGAAGCAGGTTTCACACCCACCAGGCCCAGCCAGTGGGATGCCAGCTTCCCACAGTGTCAACCAGGTAAGAACTTCCTGCTCCTCTCCCCGCCAGGGGCCAGAATCCCCAGTCAGCCAGATGGAAGCACAAGGGGGGAAGCAAGAAACTGACCACAGACCCCCTTTCCCAGCTCCAGGCCCCACTGGAGGAGGATCCACTGGGAATGAAGTTTGAAGGTCTGGGTTATCGCACAGACCTGGATGTATCAATTACTGACCTGAGACAGTGCTGGAACTAGAAAAGTAACCAGAAGAATCAAGGACCTGCCCTAATTTTCATCCCAGGGCAAGGAAAGAGTGGGACGCCACAAAAAAATTCAGGGGCAGTGATAGACACAAATAAAGTTGGCTTCCTGAATATACCCGGTGACTCCTGCTTATTTAACATCTGTTCTCCTACATACGTGGCAGCTTAGCCTGTCTCTGGCCAGGTAAGCAATGGCATTCATTGAGCAATTATTATCATTCTAAATTCCTTCCCTGTCACCACTGGACAATTCCATCTTCCTCAAGCTCGGCAAATCTAAGGACGACAGGCAAACCATTTAAGAGCTTCTGCGTTCCTGGAGCTGACAACTCAAGTGCTGATGTCCTACAAAGCCACGGTCAGAACACCACCCTCCATACCTCATGACCCAGAGAAGGAAACTAACTCCAAACCAGCCACAGGGCTGGGCAAGCTTTAGAGTCAGCTCCAGAGAAAACCGAGTTCAAATCCTGACTCTGCCACCTGACAGCTGTGTGACCCTGGGCAAGTTACTTAATATCTCTGTTACTTCAATTTCCTCATCTATAAAATGGAGATGATTAAAGTACCCATCCCATAGAGTTATTACGTGGAATAAATGAGGAAATAGATGCAAAACATTTAGGACCTTGCCTGACACGATAGTTAGCATATACATAGTTACACACAGTTAGCATTATAGGTCAGTGCCCCTCAGAGTGAAACCTTGCAATAACCTCGGTTTATTGTAAGGAACATTACACAAGATGCATGGTGATGCAAAGCACAGATTCTAGAACCAGACTGCCTGGGTTTGAATCAACCAAGAACGGAGAGCGCATTGTATAAGTGTTTGCTATAATCGCTAGCGGTACAGTCAGATACGTACAGTCATACATATACATAGACAACACATAGAATAAGAGCTTAATTCCGACAGCTATTAGTAGAGAACTAGTCTTCTCAACAAACCCACATGGACCCTGAAGTTTCTGGTCACCCAGAGACATCAGAGGCATGGAATGGGGGTCAGAGGGGAAGAGTGCTTCCCTACTCGGGAGGTGGCAAAACTTGACCTCAGTTGCTTTTGCTTCTTTATTTGTTTACCAGCAGACAGTGGCTCTCAAGCAAACAGGGTATCTTGAAAGCAGAAACCCATCCTCCTCGGGCCGGACCTTCAGCCATGATCTGCAGCCCCCGCTCCCCGCCAGCAGCTCTCAGCCTCTCTCCTGTTACCTGGTCTGGTTCCTTCCTCCAGGGCAGGCCCCACCTGGCAGGGGAGAAGAGAGGTACCACGGCCTTTCAGCCTTCCGAGAAGGTGACATTTCCACGGTGCCCAGCTGTCCCTGGGGCTGGCTCTCCACTCGGTTCCCACTGCCCTGGGCCCTGAGGACCAGCGGGGGAGCAGATGGAAAAGATGAAAAGCTGACACCCTCCGCAGGAAATCATTGTTTAACTGATTCCAGGACTGAAAAAAACAAGTGTAACGTTGGAGAAAGGAGAGCAACGTGCCATTCAAGGCCATTGTTACAGCCTCCTCTCTGTGTATCCGGAAACAAAGGGGCCCTCTGTGTGTGAGCACAATGCTGTGTGTTACCAGCCACTTCTGTGTTATTCCTGGGGACAGGAGGACGGGAAACGGGAAACGAGGCCACAGTGCCCTCCTGGGTCTGGTGCGCTCTGGACTTTGCTAACACAGTCACCAGGCCAGTCAGAGCTGGGAGGACAACTTCAGACTCCCAGCCCATGGTGTTCTGCAGTGGGGGCCAGGGGCATCCCGTCAGGAGTGAGCTGGGTCCGTGCTAGTCTTCTAGGCATGGCAAACTGCCAAGTGCCCCTCCCCTCTCCCTCTCCTCTTCTCTTACCAGTTTTCAGGGACTCACCACAAGTTAGAGCTGAAAAGAATCACAGCTATCATCTCTTCAAACACTCCAGCTCTCAGCTTTAATGAGGGGGCACCTGGCCTGGACTGATGCCCGGCCACGTGGCATGTCAGCTGCAGGTGGTAAGGCCAGATGAATCGTTATGTGGTAGTATCCATGGGACCCCCTCACAGGCCAGACACTCCGTTATGATCAAGCTCACAAAGTGAGGCTCCTGCCTTTAAATCCTGGTTCCACCACTAATTACTCATAGATTGCGAGGGTTTTTTTTCTCTGAGCCTTAGTTTTCCCACCTGTAAACTGGGATCATCCTTGGATTACTGTGGGGATTAAATGAGTTAATACATGTAAAATTCATAGAATGTTACTTGGCCTGTAAAAATTGCTCAAGAGGCATGAATGACAAATTAGATGCTCATACCTGCGATTTGCTTAGATTCATGAGGAGAGGGTATGCGGATGGCTGGAAACCCAGGATCTCGAATACCCCAATTCAGCCTTGCCACCTACTATGGCCTCCGTTTGCCCCATTAGGTCCCTCAGGGAAGCTGGGCACCAATAAATACCCATTGAGCACCCGAGCCAGTGTTTGGGAGCAGCCAGGCCTCAGCTCCGTGCAACTGTGGCAGCGTGGAAATGTGGCAATGGCATGGCCAGGCCTGTCAGTCTTTCAAGCAACCCAGAAACCTGGATTTTTATGTCAGATTTCCCAATTTTGAAACAGTGTTAGTTTCAAGGCACTGTTAGTGCAAAGCGAGCCTTGAATCATGCAGCTTGTGGTGCCTGGTCTGGACACACAGGGCATTCCCAGGCCAGGGCACGCCTGTCGTTTTCAGATCTACTGGCCTCTGTTTGCCTGCAGCCTCCGGTGAGCTGATCAGGCCACTTCACAGCCCTCCTTGAGTTGGAGCAGGCGGTGTAAGACCAAAAATGATGAGCAGCCCGGTCTCCCTGGATACCTGTCCTCACCTCAGTCCACGAAATGGGGGTGAGGAAAAGGGAAACCAGGGAAATGAGGGGGGCTCTCCCTCAAGGACCATGGTCCCTTGGCCAATCCACCCACTGCTGGCATTCCTCTGATAAAGGGCAGACCGAAGGCTTAAGCCCCCATAATCTCCATCAGTCACCTCCAATGAACGTAAGTATAGGTCTAAGTGACCAAAAGTGCTTACCGTGCAAACGCAACTTCAAAACAAGACTGCTTATAATGAGATACCACTTCACACCTACTAGGATGGTATCATCAAAAAGACAGATAATAACAAGTGTTGGTAAGGATGTGGGAAATTGGAACCCGCAGACGTTGCTGATGGGAATGTAAAACGGTGTGACCATGTTGGGAAACAGTCTGGCAAGTCTTCACAAAGTTAAACACAGAGTTACCATATGACCCAGCAATTTCGCTCCTGGGTATATACCCCAAGAGAAACGAAAACATAAATCTACACAAAAGCTTGTCTGAGGGTGTTCACAGCAGCATTGTTCACAATAGCCAAAAGGCAGAGACAACCCAAATATCCACCAAGCGATGGATGGATACGCAAGCTGTGGCGTATCCATCAAGCGATGAATGGATACGCAAGCTGTGGCGTTTCCACACAATGGAAATTACTCAACAGTCAGAAGGAATGACGTACTGACACAGGCCATAAGAACATTAGGACAGCCCAGGAAAACAGTAGGCTGAGTGGAAGAAATTAATTAAAAGACCACATTTCACAAGATTCCATTTACATGAAGTGTCCAGAAATAGGCAAATCTATAGATGTAGAAAAGAGACTAAAAGTTGCCTAGGGCTGGGTGTGATGAAGAGAGTTGGCAGGATGGTAGCTAAAGGGTATAGTTTTTCTTTTGGGGGTGATAAAATACGTTCTAAAAGTGGTTATGGTTACATAACTCTGCGAATACACTGAAATCCATTGAATTGTTACACTGTAAGTGGGTAAATTGTATATGTTTTTGTAATGTAATATGAATTACATCTCAGCAAAGTCATTACCAAAGAAAGAACCTCAAAACTAAGATTGCTGCCCTTAATTACCTTCTATTAAAAAGAAACTCTTTATCCACGTCACTCTTTTCACCATAGCCCCACTGGAGAAGACAGGACAAGAGCTCTAAAAGGATGGTTTCCTCAAAGGCACAGGGCTCAAACGAGGGTAACCAACTAGATTGGTTTACCCAGGACTATCCCACTGTTGGCATGGAAAGTCCCCTGTCCCGGGCAAACTGAGATGGTTGGTTGATCACCCTAATGCCAACTCTTTCCGGGAGCACTGGATAGCTCTACCCTTCAGTGCTGCCAATGGCTAGAACCAAGTCTCGATATAAATAATCCATCCCCATTTCGGGTACAAGTCATCCCTGAGCTCCCTCTAATGGTCAAACGTATTTTTATTATTGTTGCTCCTAACTTACAGATGAGGAAACTGAGGTTCAGCGATGAAATAACTCACCAGAAGCACACAGGAGCCAGAAATTGAACCTTGATCTTTTTCCAAAGCCCAAGTTACGCCTTCCACTCATCATCTTTTCTCTTACCATACCACTGGGTTGATTGTCCAAGAATACCATTAGATTTTTCTTGCCTCCTGGAGAAGGTAGTCAGACATCCAGACAGAAGAAGCATGAGTTTTCAGCTATAGCAAGACAAGGAGACATGTAGAGCTTGGTGGTTAACAGCACAGACTCTGGAACCGAACTGCTCAAGTTTGAACCTGGGCTCTGCCAAAATTTTAGCTGTGTGACCTTGGACAAGTTACTTAACTTCTCTGTGCCTCAGTTTTCCCATATGTAAAATGGGAAAATTATAGTACTGTGTGTGTGTGTGTGTGTGTGTGTGTGTGAATCACACAGGATTGTTATGGGAAGTAAATAAATCATTAAGTGTAAGAGCCTTAAAATGGAGTGTGGTATATTTATTAAATAAATCTATTTAATACATTTATTTAATAATACAAATTTATTAAATAAATGAAAGCAAGCACAGATCCATATACTCAGAATTGGAAAGAAATCAGACTAGGCCTAACAAAAACCAGGTAGTGAGACCAAATCATGGAAATTAACATTCTGTTCTGTTCTTTCCCACATAAATGTTTATGGATGAGGAATTGCTGGAAGCTCTCCAGGCCATAGACAAACCTTTAGATGCAACATGGCAGTGGCAATGCGGGCAGTCCTAGAACAATGGGATGACCTGATGCAGGGCTGCAGGCCCTGCCTGGCACTGATGGAGCCCAGGGTTTCCTCTCCTTTCATGCCTGCCCTCAAGGGCAAGGAGAGCTGGGTACCCTCCCACTGGGGCAGGTAGGTATGATCAACAGCATTTTTTTGATCAACATCAGCTTCAGTTGAAGTTCAAGAGGCTCAGAGAATTTTCAAGAATTTGTTCAAGGTTAAGTTAATAACATGTAGAGTTACATGTGGGATTCGAACTTAGGTTGAATTCTAAAGCCCCTATGCTTTTCTGCCTACATGAAATAGTTATTATTGCTCTGTAACAAATTACCTCAAAGCTTAGCAACTTAAAACCATGAACACTCATAATCACACAGTTTTTGAAGACCAGAGAGCCAGGAGTGTTTTAGCTGGGTGGTTCTGCCTCAGAATCTCTCATGAGGTTGTAGTCAAGATGTTGGCCAAGGCTACTGTCATCTCAAGGCTCTACCAGGGCTGAAGAATCTGCTTCCAAACTCAGTAATGGGGCCGTTGGCAGGCCTTAGTTTCTTGCTGGCTATTGGCCGGAGGCTTCAGTTTTTCACCACATGGACCTCTCTAGAGGACTGTTCCTAACATGGCAGCTTGTTTTCCCTGGAGCAAGAGATTCAAGAAAAAGAGAGCAGGCGAAAGAGAGTACCCAGAAGCTGCAGTTAACTAATTGCAAAAGTTAAACTAATTAGTTTACAACTAATCTTAGATGTGACATAGCACCACTTCTGCCAGCTGCTATTGGTCACAGAGACTAATCCTGGCACAACAAGGGAGGGGACGATACAAGGATGTGAGTACCAGGAGGCAGGGGTCACTGGGAACCATCTTGGAGGCTGGTGACCACTCTGCCCATCTTTCCAAAGTAAGACAAGAAGGCACAGACCTGCAAATAATAAGGTAATATCCCTGCAGAAAAGTCACAGAAAGTAATTTTAGTCTAACCACTTTTGAGGGGTTTTTGTTTATTTAAGAAAACATTTACACCTACTAGAGAATGGACTTGAGGATATGGGGAGGGGGAAGGGTAAGCTGTGACAAAGTGAAAGAGTGGCATGGACATATTATACACTACCAAACGTAAAATAGATAGCTAGTGGGAAGCAGCCGCATGGCACAGGGAGATCAGCTCGGTGCTTTGTGACCACCTAGAGGGGTGGGATAGGGAGGGTGGGAGGGAGGGAGACGCAAGAGGGAGGGGATATGGGAACATATGTATATGTATAATTGATTCACTTTGTTACAAAGCAGAAACAAACACACCATTGTAAAGCAATTATACTCCAATAAAGATGTTAAAAAAAAAAAAGAAAACATTTACTTCAATCAAGGCACTGGGCTGGCCCTATGAATACAGGCAGGAGCAACCCTACGGCTTACAGGGACTTATGGCAGAAAACAAGAATCAAGCCATGTGGTCCTGGAAGAAGAGAAGAGGGAGAGGCCAAGAAAGAGAGCTGGGATCAGGACTTCAGGACAAGGTGGGTCTAAAGTCTTCTAGTCCAGATATGGGTTCATCCTCGGACAACCTGGGTTTATTTTCCTGGGGGGCTGGACAACATCCTCACAGAAAATGGGAGAGAGAAAAGAAGGGGAAGGAGTAGGAGGCAGAAAAACAAATGACCAATTCCCGGACTCGCACAATTAGACATTCTTTCTCTAGCTTGAATTTATCAGAGTCTGTTTCAAGCCAAATTTTGCTAAGGAACTGGGTATGGAAAAAGAAAGAACCAACTAGATCCTAAAGATGCATGGGGAAATGTCAGAGGCTGGGGTTAGAAGGCAGAGGAGATAGGTTCCGTAAAACCAAGTTCCAGGACTTTACAGTTTGAGTCTGTTCCGAGGTAGGACCTCTGATCACTGGGCAAATCAGAGTCCTGGATTGCTCACTCAAAACCATCTTTACATTCATTATATTTACCTTGTTGAATAAATGAATTAAATCATTTCCATGAACTACCCCTCCCATCCCCACTATAGGTGTAAGAGGAACCTAGTTAGGTAATATCTTTCATTGGATTCCCTTTCTACTCTTTGTCCCAAACACTTCCTCACCTGCTCATCAAAACCGATCTCCCCTTGGACTAGAGAAAGTCATCAACACCCTTTCCTCATCTGGATAAGGTTAATAATACCAGCTCCTACCTACCCCAGAGACACAAAGAAAACGGTACACATAAAATCAATTTTACATTCTTCAAGACAGGCGGGGTTGGGGGTAAATTCCAAGAATTGCAATGATGTGCACAGCTACTTTAATTCTAAGAGGCCAGGTACGAAGATCACTCCCGAACAGCTAAGGCGCTTGTCAAGCCTGCAAATGCATTCCCCAAATTAGCCAGCCCACCCACGAGTCAAGAGAAAATCAGTTTCCCCTGCCCTGGTAAGTAGCCAAGCCAAGCCAAGCCAATTTCCTCCCCCGAAAACCATCCAGCACCCGCGTCCTCCAAACCCCACGGTCCTAGAGTCCCCGCGCTGAGCTATCCAGCCTCCGCGCCCTACTCGGCTCCTCCCCATCCCGTAGTGCCAAGAGCCAGGCAGCTCCCGCCACCCTAAAGGACTACAGCCCCCGGCATGCCCCGCGCTGCTGTGGGAGTCTCCCGGCCGCGCTTCTTCGCGTAGCTAGGTCACGTGACTCGGGGAAGATGGCCGCGCTGACGGCGGAGGTCTTTGCAGCTCTCCAGAGCCTACTGAAGGTAAATGAGAGGGGTGGGGACAGCGCGAGGCAGGCCTTTGTCTCCGAGACTTTGCACAGAGCAGGAATTGGGAATAAATGGACCCCGATTTGGAGCCACGACGCTGCCGCTGCCTCTCACTGTGACTCCTAGCAGGTTGTTGCGCTTTTCCGAGCTTTTTGAAAGTACGAACAAAATTAATACCATTTTGACAGGATAGTGAGGAAACAAGACAATGGACCTGAAGGCGCTGTACAAATGTTCCCTACTAATAGCTTCGGGGGCTGGCTTTCGGGGTTGGTGCGTTGGGGTAGTAATCTCTAGATCCGCGTTGCCAGTTCCCCATTTCATCCCGCAGCCCATCTGCGCTCTCCAGTTCTCTCCTCTGCGTCCGCCCCCTGAGTCAAGTGTGCGCTCTATATTCTCCTGAGTCCTGGGTTTGTTTGTTTGTTTTGCGGTACGCGGGACTCTTCCGTTGCGGAACACAGGCTCCGGACGCGCAGGCTCGGTGGCCGTGGCTCACGGGCCCTGCCGCTCCGCGGCATGTGGGATCTTCCCGGACCGGGGCACGAACCCGTGTCCCCTGCATCGGCAGGCAGACTCTCAACTACTGCGCCACCAGGGAAGCCCTCATGGGTTTTTCTTATTTGCTGTGACCTGTGTGAGGGCCAAAACACTCTGCTGACAATCATTTGAGAAATTGTGAGGATGGAAGGTATGTATTTCATATGGCTTTGTAGGAGACTGGAATTTTTTGCTTAATTTATGACTTTCCCTATAGAAGAAGCGGCGGCTTTATCGTCCTTCGTAGAACTTGTTACTAGATGATATTATGCACCTGGTTGCCTGTTGTCTGCCTTTCTCACAAGAACGTGAGATACACGAGGGACCTTGTTTTTAAAAAGAACTCCAGACGGGGCTTCCCTGGTGGTGCAGTGGTTGAGAATCCACCTGCCAGTGCAGGGGACACGGGTTCGAGCCCTGGTCTGGGAAGATCCCACATGCCGCGGAATAACTGGACCCTTGAGCCACAACTACTGAGCCTGCGCGTCCGGAGCCTGTGCTCCGCAACAAGAGAGGCCGCGACAGTGAGAGGCCCGCGCACCGCAATGAAGAGTGGCCCCCGCTCGCCACAACTAGAGAAAGCCCTCGCACAGAAACGAAGACCCAACACAACCAAAAATAAATAAATTAATTAATTAAAAAAAGAAAACTCCAGACGAAGAGGGTTGAGTTGATTACACTCAGCAGTTCATGGCACAGCATCATCATTGGTCCACACAATGGTCCTTCTTTTGTTTTAACCGCCTCCCCAGTGTTCACTTGTATTCTCCAGTCTCTACAGGCATCTACTCTGTTATTCACAAATGTATGCGTAACAAGCGTATCCTCCACACCTGGCATACAGCATGTGCTCAATAAATAGCTGTTCTATGAATTAATAAATGTAGTAAAGCTGGAACTGGAAACCTAGAGCTCTCAACTCCCAACCCAGTGCCTTTTCACCCTTACTGTGGCTGCTCTACCCACAGCCTCCACCCCAACCCCTCTTCATTCTATGGGCTTTTTTCCTTTAATACACTTATAAAAATCATTATTAATGTGTAACACACATACAAAAGAAGTGCACAGATTATAAGTGCACCTTTTAATGATTTATTACCACCACCACAGTCAAACAATGAAATGTTACCATTACGGCAGAAGTCTCTCTGTTTTCCCTTCGTTATTTCCCTCACTCTGCTCCCCAACAGTAACCACTATCTTTACTTCTAATATGTCAATTTAATATTGCTCACATTTGAACTTCACATAAATGGAATAATAGGGCATATTTTTGTGTGTGTGTCTGGCTTCTTTTGTTTGCTATTATGTAGCAGTAGTTCGTTCATTTGCATTCCTATTGTCCTATGTACTTTCTTTTTAAAAAAAATTACATAAACTTTTAATTTTGAGATATAGGTTTACAGGCAGTTGCAAGAAACAATACAGAAAGATCCCATTTATCCATTACTCAGTTTCCCCCAATGGTAACATCTTGCAAAACCATAGTATGATATCACAACCAGGATATTGACATTGATAGTCAAGATTCTCAACATTTTCCAACACCACAGTGTTCTTCATGTTGCCCTTTTATAGCCACACCCCCTTCCCCTCTGCCCTCACCCCTTTTGTAACCTCTGGTATTCACCAATTTGTTCTTCATTTCTGTAATTTTGTCATTTCAAGAATGTTATATAAGCGAGGGACTTCCCCAGTGGCGCAGTGGTTAAGAATCCGCCTGCCAGTGCAGGGGGCACGGGTTCAGTCCCTGGTCTGGGAAGATTCCACATGCTGCAGAGCACCTCAGCTCGTGCACCACAACTACTGAGCCTGTGCTCTAGAGCCTGCGAGCCACAACTCCTGAGCCCACGTACCACAACTACTGAAACCCATGCACCTAGAGCCCGTGCTCCGCAACAAGAGAAGCCACCGCAGTGAGAATCCCGTGCACCACAAGGAAGAGTAGACCCCGCTCCCTGCAACTAAAAGTCCACGCACAGCAACGAAGACCCAACACAGCCAAAAACAAAAATACTATAAAATAAAATCAGTTGTTTCTATACACAAGCAATGAAACATTCAAAAAAAAAAGTTATATAAGTGAAATCATATAATATGTAACCTTTTGGGACTGGCTTTTTTCACTGAGCCCAATTTTCTGGAGCCGTGTTATGTGTTTTAATAGTTCTTTCCTTTTTATTGCTAAGTAGTATTCTGTGGTATGACATCTACATTGTTTCCAGTTTTTTGCTATTACAAGTAAACCTGCTATAAACATTTGTAGACAGATTTCTGTATGAACGTAAGTCTTTATTTCTCTGAAATGAATGCCCAGGGGTACAGTTCTGGATCATTTGGTAGTTACACGTTTAGGGTTTTGTTGTTTTTATGAAGCTGCCAGACTGATTTCCAGAGTGGCTGTACTACTTTACATTCCCAACAGCAATGCACGAACGGTCCAGTTTCTCCCCATCCTCGCCAGCATTTATTGGCATCACTATATTTTATTTGAGCTATTCTGATAGGTGTGTATTTATATCTCATTGTGGTTTTAATCCAGAGTTCCCTAATGGTTAATGATGTTGGACATCTTTTCATGTGCTTGTTTACCATCTGTGTATCTTCTTCAGCAGAATATTGCTTTATGTCTTTTGCTCATATTCTAATTTCATTGTTTGCTTTTTTACTTTTGCATTTCTTTATATATTCTAGATAGTGGTCCTTTGTCAGATATGTGGTTTGCACATAGTCTTTCCTAGTATTTAACTGTCTTTTCATCCTCTTCACAAAGGTGTATTAATTTGCTAGGTCTGCTGTAACAACGTACTACAGACTTGGTGGCTGACACAACAGAAATGTATTGTGTCCCAGCTCTGGAGGCCAGAAGTCTGAGATCAAGGTGTCAGCCAAGTTGGTTCCTTCTGAGGGCTTTGAGGGACAAATTGTTCTGTGCCTCTCTCCTAACTTCTGGTGGTTTCTGGTGATATGTAGTGTATCTTGGCTTGTAGATCTCTGCATTGATCTTCATATGAAGTTCTCCCTGTTTGCATCTTTGTGTCTAAACTATCCCTTTTAATTAGGACATTGGTCATATTGGATTAGGGTCCACCCTATGACCTCATCTTTATGTTTTTTGTCATATATTTTTATATGACTATTTATAGTCATATAAATATGACTGTATCTGCAATAATCCTATTTCTAAATGAGATCACATTTTCAGATAGTGGGGGTTATGACTTCAATATATGACTTTTAGGGTGGACACAGTTCAACCCATAACAGGATCTTTAGCAGAGCAAAAAATGTTTTAATTTTGATGAAATACAGTTTTTCAAAAATTTTTCCTTTTATGAATTGTGATTTTTTTAATGAATTACGCTTTTGGTGTAAAGTTTAAGAACTCTTTGTGAAGCCATAGCTCTCCAAATTTTCCCCTCTTTTTATCTAAAAGTTTTATAGTTTACATTTGTATAACATTTTAAAAATATTTATTTTATTTTTGGCTGCGTTGGGTCTTCGTTGCTGCGCGCAGGCTTTCTCTAGTTGCGGCGAGTGGGGGCTACTCTTCTTCGCGGTGCGTGGGCTTCTCATTGCGGTGGCTTCTCTTGTTAAGGAGCATGGGCTCTAGGCACGCGGGCTTCAGTAGTTGTGGCTCGCGGGCTCTAGAGTGCAGGCTCAGTAGTTGTGGCGCACAGGCTTAGTTGCTCTGCGGCATGTGGGATCTTCCCAGAACAGGGCTCTAACCTGTGTCCCCTGCATTGGCAGGCGGATTCTTAACCACTGCGCCACCAGGGAAGTCCCTACATTTATATAACATTTAAGTCCATGATTGATTTTGCATTAATTTTGTATAAGGTGTGTGGAAAAGTTTGAGAATTTTTTTTTTTGGCCTGTGAATGTCCCCTTGTTCCAATATCATTTGTTGAAAAGGGCTTTCTTTCCTCCATTGAATTGCTTTTGCAACTTTGTCAAGAATCAATTGGGCATATTTACTGGGTCTACTTCAGGGTTCTTTAGTTTGTTCCATTGATCTATTTGTTTATCCCTCTGAGAATACCATACAGTCTTGATTATTGTAGCTATATAATGTCTTGAAATCAGATAGATGGATTCCTCCTACTTCATTCTTTATCAGAATTGTTTTAGCTATTCTAGTTTCTTTGCCTTCCTGTATAAATTTTAGAATGATCTTGGATATATCTTAAAAAAAAAAACTTGCTGAGATTTTCATAGGAATTGGGTTAAATCTGTACATCATTTAGGAGCAAATTGATGTCTTAATGTGTTGGATCATCCAATCCATGATCATGATGTGTCTCCCCATTGATTTAGATCCTTGATTTCTTTTATCTGTATTGTATAATTTTCAGTATACAAGTCCTGTACATGTTTTGTTAGATTTATACCTAAGTATTTCTCTCTTTTTTTTTTGAGCAATTGCAAATGATACTGTACTTTTAATTCCAGTGTCCACATGTTCATTGCTAGTGTGTAGAAATACATCTGATTTTAGTAGGTGTATCTTGGATCTGCAAACTGCTGAACTCACTTATTCTAATAATTTTTTTGTACATTTCTTGGGACTTTCTCATAGACAGTCATGTCCCTGCACATAGGGACAGTTTTATTTCTTCCTTTCTGATCTGCAGACCTTTTATTTCTTTCTCTTGCCTTATTTCAGTGGCTAGAATTTTCAGCACAATGTGGAATAACAGTGTTGAGAGCCCACATCCTTGCCTTGTTCCCAACTTTAGTCTTTCATCATTAAGTATGTTTTCTCTAGGTTTTTTGGTAGATGCTCTATGTCAAGTTATGGAAGTTCCCCTCTATTCCTAATTTTATGAGAGTTTTCATCAAGAATGGATGTTGAATTTTGTCAACTGCTCTTTCTGCATTGATTGATATCCAGTGATTTTCTCCTTGAGCCTGGTAATATGGTGGATCACATAGATTTTCAAATACTGAACTGGCCTAGCATCCCTGGAATAAATTCCACCTAGTTATAGGGAATAATCCTTTTTATATATTGCTGAATTCTGTTTGTTAGTATGTTGTTAAGGATCTTTGCCTCTATTTTTATGAGGGACATTGGTCTGTAGTTGTTTTTTTGTTTTGTTTTATACAGTCTCTGTCTGATTTGGGTATCAGGGTAATCCTAGCTTTGTGAAATGAATTGGGAAGTGTTTCCTCCTTTTCTGTTTTCTAGAAGAGATTGTGTAGAATTAGTTAATTCTTTCTTTAAATGTGTGTTAGAATTCTCTGGTGAAACCATCTGGGTCTGGTGATTTCTTTTCTGGGGGTTTTAAAATTACAAATTCTATTTCCTTAACAGTTATAGCACTACTCACGTTTTCAATTTTATATTGGGAGAGTTATGGTAGTTTGTGTTTTTCGAGAAATTGATCCACTTCATTTAAACTGTCACATTTGTGTGTATAGAGTTGCTTGTAGTTATTCTCTTATTTTCTTTTTGAAATCTGCAGAGCCTGTAGTGATATGCCCTGCTTCATTCCTGATATTGGTAATTTGTGTCTCCTTTCTTTTTGTCAGTCTTGCTAAAAGTTTGTTAATTTTATTGATATTTTCGAAGAACTAGTTCTTTGTTCCATTGATTTCTCCTTTTTTATGTTTTCAGTTTCTTTGGTGTCTGCCCTTTGTTGTTTCCTTCCTTATTCCTTTGGGTTTATTATGCTCTTGTTTTTCTAGGTTCTTGAGATGAGGACTTAGATTATTTATTTGAGACTTCTCCTCTTTTCTATTTATGCATTTAATGCTGTAAATTTCCCTCTCAGCACCATCTTGGCCGTATTCCCAGAATTTTGGTGTTGTTTTTCATTTTCATTCATTCAGTGTAATTTTTTTAACTTTCCTTTTAATCTGTGGATTATTTAGAAGTGTGTTGTTTAAGTTTCCAAATGTTTGGACATGTTCTTGTTATCTTATTGATTTCTAATGTGATTCCATTGTGATCACTGAGAACAAACTCTGTATGATTTAGTTCTTTTAAGTTTGTTAAGGTTTGTTTTTTGGCTCAGAATATCCTCTATCTGGTATGTGTTCAGTGAGCTTTTGAAAAGAGTGTGTATTCTGTTGTTACTGGGTAGTGTTCCATAAATGTCAATTAGATTGATTGATGGTGTTGTGGAGTTCTTCTGTGTCCTTGTTGAATCCTGTCTAGTTGTTCTATCAATTGTTGAAAGAGGGGTGTTGAAGACTCCAACTGTATTTATAGATTTGTCGATTTCTCCTTTCAGTTCTGTTTGGTTTTGCTTCACATATTTTGCAGCTCTCTTGCTGAGGGCATGCACATTCAGGATGTCTTCTGGTCGACAGAAGCCTTTACCTTTACCTAATGTCCCTCTCTGTCTCTGGTAATTTTCTCTGCTGTGAAGTCTACTTTATCTGATATTAAAGTAGCCACCCTTGCTTTCCTGATTAATGTTTGCATGATCTATCTTTTTCCATTCTTTTCCTTTTAATCTGTCTCTGTCATTATGTTTGAAGGGAGTTTCTTGTAGATAGCATTTAACTGAATCATATTTTTTAATCCACTCATCCAATTTCTCTTTTAATTGGTATATTTAGACCACTTACAGCCAATGTAATTATTGAAATATTAGAACTTAAGTTTGCCATTTTATTTTTTGTTTTCTATTTGTTCTTTTATTTTTTGTTCTTTACTTTTACTGCCTTCCTGTGAGTTATTTGATCAATTGAACATTTTTTGGAATTCCATTTTGATTTATCTGTAGTGTTTTAAAATTCATTTCTCTTTATCACTCTTATAGTGGTTGTTCAACTTATTACATTTATTTACTATAACATCACAATCTCAGTGACATATCAGTGTCATCATTTTACCAGTTAGAGTGAAGTCATCCCTTTATAGTCCTACCCTTATTTATAATATAATTGTCTTAAATATTTCCTCTATATACATTTACAGCCACATCGGACAGTGGCTTTTCTTTTTGTTCATATATCCCAGACTTCGAGCTGAAGAAGGGGGCCACCCAGAACGCCAGTGGGTGAAAACAAACTCCAACAAATACTTGCTCTCTCTAGCCAAAGACGAAGAAAGGGGCGGCTTAGGAAGACAGAAGACTTTTAGACAATAACTGCTCTACTCCACCAAAACACCACTGAAAAAACTGTGTCCCCGCTCCACTGTACATCAACAAAGTCTGAGAGCAAACACCCCCATCAGGGCGGTGTCAGAGGAGGTCAAGTAGGGAGCTGGACCTCCATCCCCACGAGCTGGTAACAAGTTCCACCACCCCACAGTATTAGTGGAAACTACTGGAGCCAGAACTTCCACCCCTGCCCAGTAGCTACAAGGAACCCCTACTTTTGGGTGTGAGCAGGAACCAAGTAGGGGAGCTGGACTTCTGTCTTCATTTGGTAGTAATGAAGCAACAACCCCCAGCCCTACCGTGCTCGTCCTGCCGCCTGAGCAGTGTCAGAGAAAGCCAGCTAAAATAGAAGATTTAAATAAGTTCCAGAGGCTCAGAACGTAATATGGCCATGTCATTCCTTTGTCATGAGGTCCCTAGCAGGTCTGTCTTCTCTTCTCCCCTTTAAGAGTCGTCTTACATTTGTTTTGTATAAAGTGCCCAGGGAATGTAGTTGTGTTTAGCAGGAAAAATAGGGAAAAGTACATCTGTGTCATCTTCACAGAACTGGAAGTGTCCTATGCACCTCTTAGGTGTCACACCATGACGGAGACAGTATTACGTTCTAAAAAAAATGTATTTTCAGAGTCTGAGTTTGTTGCTTGTTTTGTTTTTTTCCAGGCCTCCTCGAAAGATGTTGTCAGACAGCTGTGCCAAGAGAGCTTTTCCAGTTCAGCCCTTGGCTCGAAAAAGCTCTTGGATGTTACGTGTTCCAGCTTGTCTGTGACCCAGGAGGAGGCAGAACAAGTAAGTGGGGTCAGAAATGACCTCTGGCCGCTGGCTTCGCGGCTCATTAGTCTCTTCCTTGACTTCCCAGTTGTTGCCACGTCCAAGGGAATTTTTCCCCTGAAGTGTCTGTTGACGTTATAGCAAACTTAAAATAGATGCTTTTTTCTTTTTTAATGTTAGTGAACTTAAAAGCCATTGTCTTTGAACCTTCACTTCCTTGTGATAAGTGAGGCGTGGATGGGAAAAGTATACCCAGAGTCGGAGCTCCTGACCATTTCCTTTTCAGACTTGTCACCTAGACATGGACAAGAGCCAACCTTGCTATGATTTTCTTTCCCAACCTGTAACTTAATAGTGCTGATGAATTGTTGGCTGGATAGCTTAGGCAGACTTTTCAGGGATGGTTGGGCAGAAACTCTGAGGCCTGAGTATGATTAGGGAGGATGTACTGCTGGACCTCACCTGATCTCAGGTGGCCAAGAGGACAAGGATGGTTATGTAGCACTCACAGCCTTATCTTTCCATGGCAACTGTGTTTCCAAAACAGTAATTCATCCAAGCAGACCTATGTTGTTGTTATTTTTTAATCTGGAGCTTGGCTCATTGAAGTGAGAGGCAGCAGCAAGGTTATGAAAGTGAGTTGGAGTCTTAGTTTGGGTTCCTCAAAAGTAGACCCTGAGGCAACGACCTGGCTGCTGGTAGTTACTTGGGAGGTGATTCCAGAAAGCATAAAGGAGGGAGTGAGGAAAATCAGACCGGGAAGAGAGACAAGCCAGGAGAAGGATATGTTAGGGAGCGGTCAGTGCTGCGGGGTCTGCAGTTGGGATCCTGTAAGAAACCATGTGGGTAAATGCCCCAGCACTGTCATCCTGGAAGGCAGGGAGGGTGGGGCGTTTATCCGCTCACTCCCACCCTTCACCAGTAGAGGCTTACTGTCCCCTCGCCTCTGGGTTGTGCTTTTTTGAGCTGAGCAACCTCCCGTGGCATCCGGGGAAGTCCTAAAGCGGAGAAAGTTACCTCCAGAGTCCTGTTCTGTTCCGCTGAGCAGCAGATTCACTTGGAAGGACACAGGGTAGAACCCAGCGTCCTAGCGGGGCAGCGCCAGGCATTCCTTCCACAGGGAGGTCCGCGCAGCCGGCCTGGAGCTGTTTGTTTGCCTGGCTCGCCCCACCAGGTGACAGCCTAGGGGCGAGGACGGGACAGTCCAGCCAGCCTGGATGAGAAGCCCCGACTCCCCAGGAGCCAGGACCTGTGGCAGCGATTCAGGGAGCACGGCTTTGGGTGCTGGCACAGACGGCGCAGCCACACTCAGGGAAGCCCAAGCCGCGGGCCCCGGTGTTTCTGCAGCCCTCGCGGTCCAGAGGCAGGGGGCTGGCGCGGCGTTGTCTAGTGACACCGCTGACTTTCCGCTTCTCTCACATTAAGAGGGGAACAGGCTAGAGAGTTAGCTTAAGGTCAGAGTCCGTGCACAGGGAAGGGGATTTATTAACCCTTTGCCCACAAGCAGAGACTTTCTGGCAGGTTGACAGCATCCTCGGTCAGGCAGCTACATGTCTTCTAAGCAACAGCTGAGCTTGGAGGTGGGCCGAGGCACGTGAGCATCAGCGTCTGCACCAGGGGCCTCCGGACTCCTGGGATTCAGCTTGAATGACGGTGGCGGTTTGTGGCAGGCCCTCTTCCCAGCAGGGGAGATAGAGCCCTGTCCCCTGTCCCCCTGCCCCTCACCGCCCAGGGCTCCCCGTCTGTCCTGCAGCTGCTCCAGGCTCTGCACCGCCTCACCAGGCTAGTGGTGTTCCGTGACCTGTCCTCCGCCGAGGCAGTTCTGGCACTCTTTCCTGAAAATTTCCACCAAAACCTCAAAAACCTGCTGACAAAAATCATCCTAGAACACGCGTAAGTGCTTATTTCTTGGGAGTTTCTTGTAATGCTTGTATCTTTTATTCCTGTTCTGGAAAAAATATGCTTATTCTTGAAAAGCAAGCACAGGTAAGCAAAAAGAAGGAAACCGTAATCCCACCACCCAGAGGGTTAGTAGTGTTAATTCCTTAACGGGAAACCTTTTAAGACTGGTTTATTTTTTCCATTTACACATAGAGGGTTGGTTTTGCTTTTGTTTTTAACACAATGGGATCATGCCGTTTTATAACTTGCTTGTTTTCATTTAATAGAATTAACATTAATGATATTTCAGGTCGATAAATATTTACCTTCAGTATCATTCTTAATGGGTAAATATATTCCATTACATGAAGAAATTATGTGTAATTTAGTTAATAAATGCCTTAGGGTTGGACATTTAGGCTGTTGGCAGTTTTCACTGCAGTGAACAATTTATTGTGGAACCTTTGCCCACATTGTGCTTCATTATTTCCTTACTGGTAAATGGTGGTATTGAGGCTTTGGCTTTTTATTATCAAGTCTGCCATCGGAAAGATTGCACCAACTCCTCCACCAGGAGGACGTTGATGTGCCACTCTCCCGACACCATCACCAGCACTGAGGGTGTTTTGTTTTGTTTTTTTACTTTTGATTCCCAGTTTCACAAATGGCAAATGGTACCTCATTTCAGTTTATATCTTTGGTACTAGTGATGTCAAATATCTTTTTCATGTTATTGGTCACTTTTATTCTTTTGTGAATTTTCTGTACATTTTCTAGCTGGGCAGATCCTTTTAGACGCATACAATTCAAGCAGAACTGATTAACTCCTGGTTAGCAGCAGGCTTGAAGAGACCTCTCTGATAGTAATACCTGATAATGCTTACTTCCCAAGGGTTTTGTTGTTTATTTAGAAACTTTCTCTTGCGTGACCACAGTTTACTATGACTCTGCTCAGCATCTCACTATGGCGTGATTTGTGTAGCATCAGACACGTCTGTTAGTGTTTGCATAAGACACGTCTTATGTGTTTGCATAAGATGCCATACTTTGCATAGTAGATGCTCAGTAAAAAGAGGATAAGTTGACCTTTTCTGCTTTGTCTCTGAGAACAATAGCACAGTTACAGTGCATTTAGCCTTTTCTTGCTTTTCCTAAGCCATGAAAACTAACAGCATCTATGGCCTTAACATCACTCAGTTCTGTAAAACAAGCAAACAAAAAACTGCTCCTTGGAGGGAGGCATTTCTGTGGTCCTTTCCTGTCAGGAGGTGATTATAGGTTTTAAGATCACAGAAGGAGCAGAGGCCCAGGCCCATGGGCCTCATTATCAGAAGACTCAATTCGCATCCCTTTTCCATTATATTTTTCTTATCTTTCCGTCTTACACAGATCTACTTGGAGAGCTGAAGCCCAAACAAATCAGAGTGAGTACCAAGAAACCTGCCTCTTCCTCCTTCCGCCTCCTCCCCAGCCCCAGCCCTAAATCTACCAGAGTTTTTAACTAAAGTCAAAGTGAATTAACCTAATCCCAAACCGAATAGTGTTTGTTATGTATTTCTTTTTAATTCCACTTTTTAATTTTTTTTCTGGCTATAAACCTAGTATAATAGAGGCATGTTGTTAAAAAACAAACAGTTATCCTAAGCAGAAAGTGAAGTACTTAAAATAACTATTTCCATCGGAAAACAAATTAACCATAATTGAAATTAGTGTGAAAGGTTGAATAAAAGTGGGTGTTTGATAAACAGCCACTAAACTCACCCTGAGCCGGTCACAGTGCCACGGACTCTACCTGCATTAACTCATTCAGTCCTCCCAACAGCCCTGTGAGCTAGGCTGAGATCATCCCCATTTTATAGGTGAGCAAACAGAGGCTCAGAGGCTAGACAGGTGGTAGAGCACACATTCAAGCCAAGTCTGTGTGTCTCTCAAACAAAAGCTCTCTCCGCTATTCTCAAAGCTACACATTGCCTAAGACTCTGGCCACAGCCTCCTCTTCTCCACCTGCGTCTTCCTCATCCTGTCTGGACATCTGGAGGGTTGGGTGTTCAGGCAGAAGCCTGGAGGTGCTGACCACCACGAATCCGCACTAAGTGCAGGGGCCACGATCAGTGGTAAGGAAGGCCTAGGGCTCGCTGTGGGGTCTTGGGCCCTGTCTGTCTGTCTCCCTCAGAGGCTTGCTGTGGGGATCACATGCATTACCCACGTGCAGCCCTTGGAGCTGCCTGTCGTCGAGGAAAGGCTTAGTAACGCAGGTGGCGTGAGCACTGAGCCGAGCTGTCCCCACACAGTCTCTCTGCCGCGCCTGGTCGACCTGGACTGGAGGGTGGACATCAAAACCTCCTCAGACAGCATCAGCCGCGTGGCCATCCCTACCTGCCTGCTCCAGATGAAGGTACGTCCACTGTCATGCTCACCAGAAGGGAAGGAGGGGCAGCAGGGACTTGGCCCCCCTGCAGGCCAGCAAAAATGCCAGACTCCAAGTTTTAGGATCTCCAACCCCATAAATAAAAAAAATTTAGCACCCCCAAAATGCAGTGTTTATTTAGAAAGTATATGTGTATTAACATAGTGCAGTCATAATAAAACATATACCGAAACTAGAAATTTCAAAACAAGACAAACACAAAATATAACTTTACAAAATAATTTGCTGATACCTAAAGGTTGTCTTAGACACTTACCGGAAGGTTTGGCTTTAACAATAGAAGCACGCACTCGGATTTCCAATTGCCGCCTTGAGAATTTTGGTGTACTTTTCCAAATTCTTCCAATCTTAGGAGGCTGTTGCCATTTGTGCTGTGCTGAACAAGGGCTCCTATTAGCAGTTGGAGAAGTATCATTTCTTCATCTTACTGTTCTTCATCTTATAGCACAGTTACAGTGCATTTAGCCTTTTCTTGCTTTTCCTAAGCCATGAAAACTAACAGCACCTATGGCCTTAACATCACTCATTGGTGTTATCTTCACTTCACAGTTATTTTCAGGAGTCTTTTTAAGCCACATACCCATTTTTAAGGTTTGTTTAGTTAAAACTAGGTAGCATAATGCTGTATTTACTTAACCACCAGACAGCCAGAAACTCAAGAGCTGTAAGAAAATGAAAGAGCAAGGATGCCTCTAACAACTAAGTTTTTAACTATTATTAAGGCTTACTTTAAAAAAAAAAAGATACAAATACATATAACTAGAGGTTGTAATATTTTTCCTGCATCCCGGAGGATTCTTACATACCCCTAGAGCCCACAGCCTAAAGTACCAGCATGAACCCAGGATGTTTCCTCACTCGAGTGCCCAGAGAGAGTTGGGGGTGGGAGAGTGAGTGAGCCTGGCTTCTCCGACCCCTGCCCGGAGCCCCTGAGACAGCTCCCCTCTGACCCCTGCCCAGAGCCCCTGAGACAGCTCCCTCCCTGTCCCCATTTGCTGAGTGACTCCAGGGCTGTGACTCTCTGTGACTCTGAGCAAAGAGCCTCTCTTCCAAGCTTCGCCAGAATGGGGTAGGGCCTGCAGGTTGAAGAGAGGCAGCTCTGACTTCGGGGCAGTGTTCTCTTTTCAGATCCAGGAAGATCCCAGTCTGTGTGGGGAGCAGCCCTCTGTGTCAGCTGTCACCGTGGAGCTGAGTAAGGAGACCCTGGACACGATGTTAGACGGGCTGGGCCGCATCCGGGACCAGCTCTCCGCTGTGGCCAGCAAGTGACACGGCCAGCCGGCCCCCAGCACATGCCGTCCTCGCAGCAGGCAGCGCTGGGGACATGGGGGCTGCTATCCAGAAGGTGCGGTTGGACCAGGCAGAAGCAGCCAGGCCCCCGCGCTGCTTTTTCCTCTTTCCAAAGATGGAGCAGAAGCTGCTGATCTCGCGAGGCTCCTGTGTGGGACTTAACGACCCCGTGGCAGCAGGAGGGAGCATTTGCTTGGTCAGCCGCCTCCGCCTGGCTGATTGGAAAATTCAGGCCCAAATTGTGGCGCTCGTCTTAATAAGTTCCTTTCACTCTGATGAGCTCATTTCCAGCTCTGGAATGCACACAGGGAGTCAGGTGGGTGACACCAACAGTTCTGCTTCTCTGTCAGAGAAGCCAGGCGGATCCCACAGGGCAGGGCCCCCTCTGCGTGCCTGCCTGCCCTGAGTCCAGAGCCTTCCCGAGCTCCCTCAGCCCTGCTGGACCACCTGGCAGCGAAGGAAGTCTGAAATGGGAACTCATTTCCTTCTCATTGGAGCCAGAGGCCCCTTCCTTGATGTAATGCAGCCACTCAGGGTGAAGAAGTAGGAGTGATTGGAAATAAATAACAGTTCTAAAAACTTCATGATTCCGGTCACGCTTCTGTAGCTTCTGTCCTTAGCCCGAGTCGTTTCCTTAGGCCCGTGCTGCCTCTCGTTTGTAAAGGCGACCCCAGCTTCCTCGTTCCTGGCTCAGCTCATCAGCACGGGATGACCTGAAACCAGGCCTGTGAACCGGCCCACCTTCCATGTATCCGTCCGTCACGTAGAGCAAAAGCAAGCGCGGCTGACAGCAGCAGGTGCTCGTCGCGAGAGCTGTGATGAAAGCGCTCTTCGAGGACTTTAACCAGACGGAACCGTCTGTCACGGGCCTGACAAGTCCCGGGGGCTCAGTGTAAGGTGTTCCCCCTTCCTTCTCCAGATCACCCAGTAGCAAGAGCCTGCCTGCTCTGAGCGCTTTGTTTGGTGGCTTCTCAGGTGGGGTGTGTGGACGGGGTGGGAGGGTGGGTGGAGGAGGCAGGACTTTGGGTTAAGAGGATGCTCTTGAGCTCAGTTTCTGCCCACCCCAAGGTTTGTTTTGTTTTGTTTTGTTTTAATTAAATGGGAATAATAATCATACCTACTCTACAGCGCTTTTGTGAAGACTAAGTGATATAATGTACCTAAAAGCACTTCGCACTGTTACGGCAAATAGGAAGGACTGGATAATGCTGGCTTTGGTTACTAACGGGAAGCAAAGTAGAAAGCTCTCTGCATTCATTGCTTCATCTACTGTAAAGGGGTTGGTGTGACTGTGAATGTTATTATCCTCCCTTTATCAACGAGGGAATCAGCTCGAGGTGAAGTCCCTGCTAGTAAGTGACCTCGTCAGGACTTGGGCCCAGATTTCTCTACCACACAGGACTCTCTGCAAGGGACTTGGCATTCTGTGATTTTAGCTCCATTTGGAAAATACTGGAACTGAAGTAGAGATGAGAAATCTTACTTCTCCCTGCCATCCCCCCCCCAGTGAAATGCTAGGGAAGTCAAGAAAAAAACCCCAGGCTCCTCTCCGTCTGCCATCTCCTGGAAGCTGAGCTACCTACTGTCAAAATGGCAGTTCTTTACCTGTTTGGAGCCATAACCGTTCAGAATCTGATGGAAGCCATGGATCCCTTCTGTAGGAAATGAACACTCGATTTTTCACATTCAAGGACAAGTATTCATGGACCCTGGAGACCTGCCCACTATCTCCAGGTCAAGGGCCCCTGGTCTCACCCTCAGGTTGAGTTTAGCCTTGTCATGAATTCATCCCCCTCACTTTTCCTTCCACTCTCTGTGACGCACAGATGGAGATCTCCAAAAGCCCATTCGCTGGGCTTCCCATGAGATTCCATAAGAAACTGACAAAGCAGGAAGCCTGCATAGGTGTCTGGACGGTTGAACATTCCTTTAGCCAGATCCACATGAACAGAATCATCTGGTTGCATGACACATAGAGGGCATTCAAGAAATAACACTGATAAATGTTTGCTACCCTTCACCTCATGCGCTCGTTTAGGTGAGTGGTTTTCCTACTATTGGCAAGGATGGATGGTTTGTAGATACCAGGTGAGTGGGTTGGCTTGACCCTATCTCAGAGAAAACCTAGCTTCTACCTCAGATGAAGTCCCTTCATTCAGGGTTTGTCTGGTCTCCCAGTAGTACTTTATGTAATGAGCAGCTGTCTGCAAACGTCCTTCCTGAGGGTGAGGCAAGGTTTGGGTGTCCAACCCCATTCACAGAAGGGCGGTGAGAGGTCTCAGTGGTGGCTGTCAAGCACTGTCCACCCACCCAGGCACAGGGGCGAGTGGATGGCTCAATCCTGACCGACGTCCGTGTCCCACAGAGATTGTCCCATGGTTGTACTTGACTCAGACTGGGCCAAACTGATCTTCCCCTAGGACTGTTCTGCCGGAATCGGCAGCGAAGACAGCCTCCTGCCTCTCGGCTCTGATAGTGAAGCCGGGGATGCTCGGGCCCACCTTCCTCACACGAAAGCCCATCTGCAGTAGGAGAGGCTAGCCCGGAGCGAAGCAGAACCCAGAGGTTGGGAAGAGGGTAAGAAAATCCAGTGTGGCTGATGCCAGTCCCAAATCTCCTCCTAGTGTATCCGTCAGGAGGGGTCAGGTTTGAGTTAGAATGGACTGGGATTTATTTTTATCAGGAATGATAAGACATGCAGGCACAAAAATGATGATCATAAAGAAGTTTCTACTCACATATCCGTAGAAGCAGGAGGCATGGAACACTGCAAGAGTGCCACATGGAGGGGGACCGGGGTCGGTCAGGAGGCGCGGAGGGCCAGGGAATAGCATGGCCCAGAGCCTTTCTTGGGGTTTTCGCAGGAAGGAATGGGCGAGGCAGAGTGGGTACGCTGAGTAAGCATAGGGTTGACTAGTTTGGATAATTTTGGCGGGTCTGGGCTACAGGTGTGGCCCCTAGCTGTCCAGTACCTGGTCCTGGGATGATTGAGGGCAGGGAGAATACTGGTTTGGGTGTGTGTTTGATAGAAGACATAGTTGGGGCTGTGGCTGTAGATTGGTTGGTTTGTGTACCAAAGGTGTGTTCTCACAGGAGCTGTTTGCTATCTCTAGGAATTAGCTAGCCCTAGGAGGTCAGTCTCTTCAGGGTCAAGGCCCCAAATGCCTAAGCATCAAGAATACAGAAAATAAGAAAATATAGTCAATGCAAGGTTATACTATAGTAACAAACGATCCCAAGATTGCAGTGGTTTTTACACAACTAAAGTTTATTATTGCTACAACAGTCAGTGCAGGTTGGGGACAAAGGGACAAGTGCTCTGCTCACCATACTTACTAAGGGACCAAGGACAGGGAAACTTCATCTCAACACACGCCTCCCCTGTCACCGAGGCAGGATGAGAGAATATGGCGGATCACAGGCTTGTACTTGAAGTTCTGCCCAGAAGGGACAATCCGGTCACGTGGTCACACCTGGCTTTAAAGGGGGCAGAGAACGTCAGTCCTTCCGTGTACCATGAAGGAAGAGAAATGGGATGTTTGCGATCAGCTGCTGTAACTGCTGTCCCCTGACATCTGAACCGAAGACTTCTTTTTGTCTAAACTCATCTGTACTTATAAACAAAAGAACTGTGAGTAACAACACACGTGCCGTCTTGGCACCTTTTCTCACGATAAACCTCATCACCTGTGTGGCACTAGAAAGGTGTGAAACATTTTCCCAAATACCTTACCGCCTGTTCACCTTACCCTCCTGAAGTTGGTGGAGCATCGTTCCCCGAGGATCTGTGCATTTTCCTGAGAAGGTGTCAGCTCCTGAGGACACGGCCAGGGCTGAGTTAGAACTCCAGTCTGGGTCTTTCAACTCAAAGGCTTATGCTCTCTCCATTCCTGCCTTGATCTTGGAAAAAGAAAACTTGGGTTCTTCACAGATAGCAGAACTTTACCCTTAATCTAGTGACATTCAGCTCCCTCCCTCATCAGTCCTGCCTTCCTACTTCCTGCTTCTGGTGATTTTCAGGTGCAAAGGCAGTGACCTGAGGACCAGACATTTGGGTCTTTCCCACGCACGCCGGTTCTCTAAACACACACGGTGGGCACCATGTCTAATGGTTGTTTGTTAGTCAAGCTCTGTGCTCTGGTATTTACAGATATCCAGGAAGTGAGTCCGGTGTGGTACAGAGGGCTTTTCGTTATTTTGTTCAGTCAAGTGAGATGTTATCAGAAGTGAGAGAGGGTTTTTATTGCATTTTTAAAATATTTTCATCTAGAAACCATTGGCTACCTGGCATTTTGAAAGTTTTCCAGTGGTTGGACATTTACAAGAACTATTTTGGACCTGTACCCACTAACTTCTAAATACTGATCATTCTTAAACATTCTCTCACCTGCATGATGCTGACTTTTGTACAAGTTCTTTCTTTCTTTAGAGCCCACGTTTCTGTGGTTTAGTTGTCCTTTTTACAACTAAGAAAGAAGATTTCTTAGTAGCATTTCCTGGTTGGTACCAGAGGACCCTAACCTCTGAGGGGAGAGAACCATTCTTCATTTGAGGAAATGTTAAGAGCTCTGGGGAGCTGAGCTTCTACTAGCCCTGGGCTCTTGGGAAAGACTCTGATGGGCTTTTCCTACCCCATCTGTAAGTGGAGATAAGATAACTACTTAGGTAATGCATCTCATAGATTTATAGTAAACTACAAAGCAGACCCCTAGGCTGAAGAATGGGACTCTCTTGGCTATTGGTTTCAGTGCTGCATTAGCCATGTGACCTTAGACACATACCACACAGTGAAACACAATCCTGTCCCAACAGGTTAAATCATAAATGAATTCAGAGATGCTATGGAATATCAGAGGGCTCTGGGGTCAGTATAAATGTACACTGGATCCACAGCTCAGGAGATGGCCTCTGGTTAGGATTTCAGGAACTCTGATAAAAATCCTACTCCAAAAAAAAAAAAAAAAAATCCTACTCCAGGCAGGAGATGCCCCAGGAAATGTTCATTTGTGTCCCACCTTCCACAGACTCACACAGGATTTGACCTGTTATTAGTAAATGACGGTTGAATTATATCGCATTGATCAGAATGGCAGACTCGCGTAATTAACGTTGATTTGAATTGCTCTTCCTAAACCTACCTCAGCAGTGCCCCCTTTCACCCCAGCTCAGTTCATTCAAATCCCTGCAGAGGGACCTGTGGCAGCTGGGCTCCAACTCACCAACTGGGACCATTCTCCCCTGTTGCCACCACGCTTTCTGGCCTTGGCTGACTTCAGATCTGTGGGTGTGGGGAGGCCGCAGAGCAGTCTCCCAACCAGGCTAGTTTGGCTTGCGTAGGAGGAGGAAGGGATAGGAGCCCTGGCGGGAGGGTGGGAGGGAGTGCGCTGGCGGGGTAAGAGCGGAGGGCAGAGCTCAGCGCCTGTCACTATTAACAGAGTTCAGGGACCAGCGTTTCCAAGGGAAGGTGCTGAGTTCTCTCCAGCTGCTGGAGGGGGCAGAAAAGGAGAGACAAGCCCTGGGCCTGAGCAGGTTGGCAGCACAAACATCAAGGCCTTGCTGCGCCCTCTCTCCAGAATGTCCTCCTTTATCCCGGCTTAGCACCTATTCATCCCTCTGGCTTCAGGAGCAGGGCCTAACGGGGCCCTAGCTAGTCAACTTAACCACCTGTCTTCTCTGCCTGTATTCCCCCCATCATTGCTCTTACCGCACTGCATCTTAACCGTCTAGGTATTTGCCTCTGACCCCGCCCCCACGCGCTGTTCACCCTGTATCCCCATCACCTAAGTGCACAGGTAATAGGCAGCTCCTATTGGCACTGAGTTTCCCGCCACCAGCCGAAATGGGGGGTTCTGTTCCCAGGGTTACTCCTATGGAAGAGCTCGCTTGTCACTTGTTATACCCCCTTTGTTGACCCAAGATTCTTCTTAGGTCCAAAAGACACACCGCAGGGAAGTTTCCGCCTACGCCGCACCTGCGCGCAGCTGGAGCTTCCCCAATATTCCCAGCAGATGGCGCAGTTGCCCTCCTTATCGCCCCACCCGGGCTAACGTGGGAAACAAAGGCCGGCAAAGAATGGGGAAGGTGGGGTAGTGGGCAGGCCTCTCCTAGAACCCCGGCGAGGGGAGAAGCTTCCTGCACGGGAAGCCCGCAGGCCCAGGCCCCCTCCCCTACAGAACCCGCCCCCTCAGGCCCAGAGCAACAAATGAGAGAGAAGGAGGGAGATGGCGGCAGGACAGGCCCGCCCAGGGAGCCCATTCAACACTGTTCCCGGGGCCGAGGTCGGAGCACCCACTGCCTTCTCATCGCTTCCAGCTTCCACCTCAGGCCGGTGGGTGCCAGAAATCCCAGCCCTGGTGCTGGAAGATACTACTCTTCCCAATAAGGTTTTGTTAGTGGCAACGCCCACAAGGCCTTGTACTGCATAACTTTCTAGCTAAATCCGTGGGCAGGTGGTGGAGCCTGGATTGAAATTCAGGTCAGCTTGGAGGCAAGTCTCAGTTTCTTCCTCTCCAAAAAGGAGAGATTAAGTTTAATTTTTCCTGACAATGCAGCTTGGAGGGGATTAATTATACATGAGGGTGGCTGAGAAATGGAAGCCGCCCAATCGGTGATGGATAAACTTCCAACACGTTCAGATGCCTCTGCGGGGGCGGGGCCTTCCGCAGGCTGGAGACTCCTCCACCCTCTCCTGGGAGCGGGTGGGTGTGGCCAGTGGGGCGGCCAGGGGCCTCCTGATGCTTCCCCGCCTCCAGCCTCTCCGTCCTCCTCTCCTGGCCTCCCTGCTTGCCTCCTCCTTGCTGAAGGTGTCTTCTAAGTGGAAATCTAACGCCGTCCCTCACTTAAAATACTGCAGTGCTCTCTGTACTCTTGGCATAAAGGCCAAACTCAGAAAAATGTCATTCGGTGTTCTTTACAATCTGATTCCTCCCTACAGTTCAGGCTCAGGAAACAAGACTAAGGAAATGGACTTCAATCAGAATAAACAGCGTGAGGTCCAGGGGCTGAAGGGAGTGGGCGCTGGGTGATGACTCCAGACAACTCTGGGCACCAGGAAGGGAAGTGAGGACAGGGTGAGGAAGAAAGACACGAGAGGCCTTGGTGGCCAGCATTGTCCAGGCCTTGTTCTGTCTTTTCTCAAGGACAGAGACTGGTTGCCCAGCACCTGGGACACTGCCTGTCATCAGAGATGCTCAGTCAGTGTTTGTTGAATGCGTGCAGGCATGAATGAACGAGTGAATGAATGAATGCATGCATGGCAGGGCCCAGGGTCGACTGATTGACACTTCCTGTGTCCTACAGCCACTATTTTTTGCCTGTAAGGGGCTATACCTCCTTCTCCCCCACCTGCCGGGCTAGCCCCCCTCCCTGCTGCCTTAGCTGGCCTTCAAGGCCGGAAGAGGCAGTGCTGGAGGACAATGAGGCCAAGGAGAAGAGGGCTGGTTTCAGCCGTGCAGCCTGGGCCTGCTCTGCCCGTGGCCTCTCTCAGTGTTCCGTCCTGAACCTCACAGGAAGGTTCACCCTCCTTTTCCCCCGTGAACCCCTTAGTCAGCCAGGGGCATGGGTGTGGCTGCCCAGCCATCTGTTTCTGGACAGCCTTGTCCCTGCACAGATACTGCATGTCCTGTGCTCCCCCTTCCATGGCGCACAGCAGGCTGCGGAAGGTGTCGCATTGCCGCAGCCTCTTCCTGGTCTCTCGTGACCCCATTTTCCACATCACTGGCCTTCCTCCTCTCCATATGGTAGTTTCACTTCAACGTTCTCCCAAAGGAACGCCTCCCTCCGGTCGGCCTGCTCAGCCACCTGGCAGACAGAAACCCAGAGCGTTTGGGGAAGCAGAACGCTCTTCCGTTTGTCGGCTTGTTCAGCAGGGACGTGGGTTTTCCCACCATCCCCATGGCCACCGCTCTAGGTCCCCTCGTCATCAGGCTTGAACTGGGCTCCCCGCCCTGGACTTGTCTTTCCCTAATCTGGCCTTCACAATTCATTCCAGAAAGTAAATCCCATCTTGTTTTACCCTCCAAACCCGATCCCGCTTTTCCCAGGCTTCTCCATCTCAGCAAATACCAGCTCCAACCAGAAATGTGGGGGACATCACTGTCTCCTCCCTCTCCCCCCATTCAACCCACTCGCAAGTCCTGTTGGTTCTACCTCTGAAACGTATTCACATTGATCCATATCTCTTCATCTCTGCATTCACGGTACCGTCATTTCTCAGTAGCTCCTAAGCATGGTGACATCTGTCAGTTTGCCTCCTGATCTCATGTCACTTTCTTCATCACACCAACCATCAGTTCCAGGGGTCCTCGAAGCTCTTTCCTGCCACAGGGCCTTTGCATGTACTGCTCCCCTGCTCCCACCCCTACCCCTGCCTGGAACACTCTTTCCCCTGGTTTTCACAAGACGGGCTCCTTCTCATCTTCTAGGGCTCAGCAAGAAAGTCACTTCCTTAGAGGGGCTTTCTCAGGCTTCTCTCTAAAGAGGATTCCTCCTTTTATTCTCAGTCCCAGAATCCTGTTTATTTCCTTCCCACTCCCCAATATAAAGTTTTATTTAATGAATTTAGGTGCATACTTATTTAATTTGTCACTGTCTTTCTCCCCACTAGAAAGTACTGTGAGGGTGAGAAGCTTGTCTGTCTCGTTCAGCACTATATCCCGAGAGCCCAGCACAGGCCTGCACAGAGTATATGCTCAATAAATATTTGTTAAATGAATGTAATAAACACATTAAAGATCCATTGTGTTACTGCCTTACTTTGGCCTGTCAATGCTTCTCCACTGCCCTCAGGATACGTGCCAAACTCCCTGGGCTCCGTTACAGTTTCCTTACCATCTCACTTAAGCTCACCTGTCCTGGCTTCCTCGTCAGGCCTATGGGGAATGAAGATGGAAACGGTTAAACCAGGAGGTGTGCCATGTTGCAGACAAAGCACTGGCCTGGGAGTGAAAATGATCTTCATGATCCTAGGCACTGCTTCAATTCTATGATGTCTAATTTTTTTCTTTTTTAACCATAATAAGGATTAAACTCTGGACCAAGAAACCAAAGGTACAACTTGAGATCGGCAGAGACCGCTGTCTCGCTGTCTCTCGTGGCTGGGAAGGGGTATGCAGATGGCCGACTCCCCAGTGCTGTCTCAGGCCAGGCAGCAAGAGAATTCTCAAGTCCTGGAAGTCAGCAGATCTGGGAGCAGGGGCCACATCCACTACTTCCCACTCCATCCCCAGCGCTTAGCACGGTACTTGGCACATCGTATGTCCTGGGTGACAAGTTGAGTGAAGGCATGTGCATGGGGACCAGAGAGCCTGTCCCACTCATGTCATAACTAAGATGCAGCAAGACTGCAAAAAAGCCCCCAGGGGTCATGGTCCCTATGAATGAGAAGCCTCTCTGGAGGGCAGGGAGGGGCTCTCTGGCCCACTTCCCCACCTTCCCTGCCCCATTAGAGACCTTGACCGAGCCTCAGGCCCCTGGTGAAGGTCTCCTTCTGGCCCAGCCTCTGCTCTGCTCCCCACCCTGCAACACTTATCGGGCAGATTAAACTTAGCTCTGTTGGCCGCTGGCAAAGTGGCTCTGAGCCAAGGTGTCTTGCTCTAGCTTCCAAGCCCGGCACCAGGCAGCTGTCAGGACTGAGGACGGCGTTTCTGAGTCTCCAGCTCAGCCCCCGAAGAAAACATTTCCTACGTGCCCAGTGTGTGGCTCTGGGTGTGGGCCTCCAGGCTCAGCCCTTACCATGGGTGTAAGTCCAGCGTCTGTGGTGGGAGCGGGGTGGGGGGAGGGAGTGGCATTTTGAGCAGGAGCTGGGGGTTTCTAGGTGCTTTTCCACGACACAGCCCTTCCGAGCAGCATGAACTTCTCCATAGCAAACTCAGAAACTGTTTTGTGTTTCTCATCAACCCATGGATCCACCGAGAGGACGGAGTGACCCCACTTCAATGCTGGCCATCAGACATTGCCACATAAAGCCTCTGGCTGGCATGTGCACGAAGCCGTCCTCAGGTCAGGAGACAGACTCAGAGATGTGAAATAACCCACTGGAGGTCACAGGCTAAGTGTCTTCTGGCCGCAAGTCGAGTGGTTTTCCATTTCCGGAAAAATTAAGGGGCAGGAATTTACAGTGTGAAGAAGGATCATCCCGGGAGAATAGAAGTCAAAATCAAGGAGAAGATGTCCCCTGGGGGGTGGGAGTGAGGGTGCCAGTGATCTGAAGCTCTGAGCTCCAGGCTGCCTGTCCTGTCCCAGATGGACCCGAGGGTGAGACGGACCTGTGTAATTAGGAGCAGCTGGGAAGAGAGGATGGAAGCAAAGACGAACTCCGGGGCTGGGGCTGGGGCTGGGGCTGGGGACCAATATCAAAAGGGCTAGCTCCTGGAATCCGTGTTATTCCAGGCAACAGAGGGAAGGTTGGGGATGGGAGGAAAGTGGGAGGGGCGGGAGATGTGCTGACTTTGCGGGGAAGTTCTTTGGCTCCGGGGGAGGTTTTAAACCGGTGCTTTACGTTGAGGTGCCTTTGTGGGTTTCTCAGAAGCCTCCACCTGAGGTTCCTGTCACATAGTCGCGTGTCTCCTCCAGTAGCCGCCAGCACTCCTGCCTGCTGGCGTCTCACATACCGTTGTCTGAGTGAGTGAGTGAACGGACGTGTGTCTGGAGGGGAGGGCTCAGTCGGGGGCCTGCTGCCCCAGGGAGAACCGAGTCTCAGGTGGTCAGCATCAGTCACCGAGACCCTTCCTTTTCTCGTCCTCTCCTCCAACACAGTGGTCCCCAGGGATGCTCCCCAGTGCGTCCATGTGGTCCTCAGCAGCCCCCCTGCTGCTCCCGCCTGCAGGAGGCCAAGCCCGGCCCACTGGTGGAGGGTGGCGAGGACAGGTTGGCAAGTAAGATGTTCCCAGGGGACCCGCACTTCCTTCAGGCATCCTCTGGGAACCGGGTCCCTCCGGACTTTGCTGCAGGTGAAAAGATCCCACGGGATCTCTGTGCTCCGTCCAGACCAGGAGCTGAAGCCGCATGCATAACCCTCCCCAGGGCTGAGGCTGTCAGGGCCCAGAGGCTACCATGGCACAGAACTCTGGTTCCCATGACACACATGTCCTGGCCTAATCCAAGGCTCTCCTCTTTTCTAACCTCCCAAAGCTGCTTGCTTCCAAGCTCTGCACCAATGAGAGGGCCAGTCGTCCATAAGGAAGGCGGGACATCGGCTGCCCAATCCTCCCTGCCGCTGAGTTCCAGAATGCTGGGGATGGGACTGTAGCCAGGGACCCTCCCCAGCCCTTTTCTTTTCTGGACAGTGCAGGACCTGCCTCAATCAGCCTTCCTTTCCTCAGGGCGCTACCTGTGCCATCATCAGGCCAGGGGCCGTTGAGGTCCATGCCCTGGGCGTCATAAGGAGAGAGAGGCTCCCTTCTCCATAGCTCTGGGGGCTCCAACTGCTTGCTTAGCTTGGTGGCAATGAGGGGTGCAGCACGACCCAGAGGCAGACCCTGTGCAGGCAGACAGCCCCCTGGACTCAGCCCCAAACCTCAAAACCTAAGTGCCTTGTCCTTCTCCTCAGCCCCCCACCAGTAACACAGCAAGTTCTCTGTCCCAGAGTCACAACACGGCTCCAAGCTGCTCAATCCCGTCAGTCCCACTGTGGACACGAGTTCGGGAGAAGAACACCTCTCACAGGGGACTCCAGGCGTCCCCCTAACCCGCCTCCCTGCTTCTACTGTTGCCCCTGAAGTCCATTCTTTACCTGGTAGCCAAGTCATCACTTTAAACCCATCAGGGGTCATCATTCCTGTACTAAAATCTGCCATGGGGCTCGGGGTTCGTCACAACGACAGCAGACCTTGTCCCAGCCTTGAGGGCCAAGCCCCCCCTCTGGAGGGCTCCCTGGCCTGAGTTCCCTCCGCTCCAGCCGTGCTGACCCCCCAGGTCTTCCTCAACCATGTTGAACTTTTTCTGCATTTTTGCACCAGCTCTTCCCTCTCCCCAGAATGCTCTCCCGCTAGATCCACGCGTGGCTGCTCAGGGCTCAGCCGAAACGTGAGCTGCTCTGAGAGGCCTCCTGGACAGCCCAGTGCAAGGCAGTGTTCTTTCCGTCCTATGTCACACTTGCTGAAATGATCTTTTTGGGTGTTGTCTGTCTCCTCCCCCAGAAGCTACCCTACAGGAAAGCCTGAACCTTTGTCATTTTCACTGCTGTGTCCCACCTTCTAGAACTTGAACTCCCTTCTCTGCAGAGTTCCACGGGAGTGTTTCTTGGTCACATTCCTGAATCCTTTCAACAAACACCTTCGTAGGCAGGAGGTCCAGCAACCCCTTAGCTTCTGATACTTGACTAAGACTCACGAATTAGAGCGCAGTTCCGGTCTCAGAGGGTGGAGAATCCTCCGCTGATCGGTTCCTCTTGCCTTTGATGTGGAGCCCTTTGATTTCCTCTACCTTCCCGCTCCCCGCCTCGCTCCATCTGCCTCCACGCCAGGCCCCTCAGCCCCAGTCTCACCTCCCTTGCCACTCACCCATCAAAGGAAGGCAAGATCTGCTCAGGAACCCCTGAGCTTGTCTGAACTGAGCAAAAGGAACTAGGGAAGGGAGACAAAGATGGAGAGCAGCATGGGGGTGGGGGGAGAGAACAAAGTCAGCCTAGGCGCGTGCCAGGGGGCTCTGAGGGTACCCACCTGGCTCAGGGACTCACAGCATCGTGGACACAGTCTCCGTCAAGCTTACCCCTGTGTGACCACACTCTCAATCGAGCTAGAGAGTCTGGGGGAAAGTCCTGGAAGGAAAGTGACATTTAACACTAGCTCTACCTTGGAATTGTTGAGTCAGGGGCCACACATCTCTTTATTTCCTTGTTTCTTTATCTCGTCCTTAACCTCCATCCCTGGAGGATTTGAGAAGGAAGAATAATAGTAGCATTTTTGAGCGTTTACTACGAGCCAGCCACTATTCTGAGCCTTTTAGATGCTTAGAATGTTGAATTCACACATTAAATATTCTAAGAACCTTGTGCAATAAGAACTATTATTCTTTCCATTTGTAACAGATGAGAAAACTGGGATCCAGGAAAGTTAAGTAACTCACCCAAGGTCACACAACCAGTAAAAATGAGAACCGGAATTCGCTCCAGGCAGCCTCATTCCAGACTTTCTGTTCTTTACAACCACCAGGTCTCTTAAGCAAGATGAACAAGCCATGTTAAATGTGACACCCCCATTTAAGAATTCGTTATTTATCACCCCTTCCTCCCTGGCTCCCAGCATCTCTCCATGTCTCTGACAGTATTTCTCTTTTTTTTAAGATTTTTTTTTTTGATGTAGACCATTTTTTAAAAGTCTTTATTGAATTTGTTACAATATTGCTTCCGTTTTATGTTTTGGTTTTCTGGTCTCGAGGCATGTGGGATCTTAGCTCCCAACCAGGCATCAAACCCTCACCCCCTGCACTGGAAGGTGAAGGCTTAACCACTGGACCACCAGGGAAGTCCCAATCTGATGGTATTTCTACCTCAGGGATACCAAGGGACCCAGTGCCTGGCACACAGCCACACACATGGGTATTCAGGTAGATTCCATGCAGGAGAGCCTCTGAGGAATGAGTGAAGAATAGTAAGATGGCGGAGGAGCTGCAGCTAAGCTAGAGCTTATTGGTCATTCTATTAGTAATAAAAATAGCTAACATTTGTCGAGTGCTGATCACATGTCAGGCATCATTTGATGCCGCCCCACCTGGCATGTGGCCCCCACTGATCCTTACCTCCTGATACTCTTACCCTGTTGAGTTCCCACCTACGTTGATTCAGGGCTGACCTGTGTGACCAGGAAATTTATATGATGGAAGTGACAGTGGGTGAAGGCATCACAGCTTCCTCTTTGGTGTCTTGGATCACTGTGTGGAAAGGAGCTGAGGCTTCTGGACAACAGCCACATGACTGCACTCTCTTGGAAATGGATCCTCCAGCCTAGAGCCTTCAGATGATGCAGTGCTGGCCAACATCTGACTGTACCCTCATGAGATACCTTGGGTGGGGACTGCCCGATGGAACACCCCTGAATTCCTGACTCATGGAAACTATAAGAGATAATAAAAAGTTCCTGTTTTATGCAACTGAGTTTTGGGATAATTTGTTATGCAGCAATAGATGGCTAATACATTAACTCATCCAATCATCGCAACAACTCCACAGATACTGAAATTACCTCACCCCAGTGTTCAGGGCAGCACTATTTACAATAGCCAGGACATGGAAGTAACCTAAATGTCCATCAAAAGATGAACAGGTAAAGAAGATGTGGTACATATATACCATGGAATATTACTCAGCCATAAAAAAGAGCAAACTAATGCCATTTGCAGCAACATGGATGGACCTAGAGATTGTCGTACTGAGTGAAGTAAGTCAGAGAAAGACAAATATCATATGAGATCACTTATATGTGGAATCTAAAAAAAGGGCACAAATGAACTTATCTACAAAACAGAAATAGAGTTACAGGTGTAGAAAACAGACTTATGGTTACTGGGGGTAAGTGGGGAGAGGGATAACCTGGAAGATTGGGATTGACATACACACACTACTGTATATAAAATAGATAACTAACAGGAACCTGCTGTCTACTCAATACTCTGTAGTGACCTATATGGGAAAAGAATCTAATAAAGAGTGGATATATGTATATGTATAACAGATTCACTTTGCTGTATACCTGAAACTAACACAACATTGTAAATCAACTCTACTCCAACAAAAATTAAATAAATATATAAATCACCTGAAGTTACAGAGCTAGAAGGAGGTAAAGGCGGGGCTTCAGCCCGGGCACCCACCTCCATCTCCCCCAGTTTGCCTGCTAGATGGTCACTTGATGGTGTCTTTATTGTGTAAAATTTTCTGGGAGATGTTGAGCAGACTACAAAGCCAGGCTCCCCAAACTTGGCCATTCTTCAATATCACCTTATTAAAAGTAAAGACTCCCAGGGCTCTTCCTTAAATATTTTGACTCACAAGGTCCAGAATGGGACCTTCAGGTGACTTAACACCTGAATATCTCATGACTCACTAATCTTCCCAGAACTTTTCAGTATATAGTGATGGTTATCCCATTTGGCTAGTCAGGGGAGGCTGCATTACACTGCAGTAACTAGAAATCTCAGTGGCTTTAACCCACCGAGGTTCATCTCTCCCTCCGATCTCAGGTTGATACTGGCTAGGTGGTCCTCCTCCATCTTGCGCTATGCCACCTTGACGACGTGGCTTCTGAAATCGCTGCTGCAAGTATGAGAAGGAAAGGAGGGCTCACATGACATATGTATAAGGGCCAAGCCTGGAAATAACCTCTATTACGCCCACCCACGTTCATGGGCTAGAAGCCAGTCACACGGTCCTAACATAACTGCAAGGGAGGCTGGGAAATGTGAAAAGCAAAGGAATATCTGGCGAAACACATGAACTCTCTGGCACACCCATGATTTGGCCTGTAATTATGTACTGTTTGAGTATTTATATGTTCCTCTGGATCCCTCCATTAGATGTAACTTCTTGGAGGTCAAGAGCAACATTTATTTCCCCCCTGTAGGGCTGAGCACTTAGATATTGCTAAATACCTTTTTCTGGATAAACTGGTGATACAATACCTCTAAGGAAGTGACTAGTGGCAGTGTGATGTAGGGTCTCATGGATCTGGGTGCAAATCTCTCTTGGCAATTTTCTGAGCCTCGATTATTTTGTCTGTAAAATAGGAATGATGATGACTGCCTTATGAAGTGACTGTGGGGACTGAATAAAGTAACTTAGAATGTAAATTACCTGCCACACTTCAGGCAACATAGCAGAGGCTCGAAATGGTAACTATTATGCTCTACGAAACAAGGGGCATTGAGAAGGATGAGATTTGGGGGGTCTGTGAGCCGCTCGAAATCACAGGCAAATGTTTTGCATATGCATAAATACACAGGGACATTTTCTTTTCTTTTTTTTTTTAACATCTTTATTGGGGTATAATTGCTTGACAATGGTGTGTTAGTTTCTGCTGTGTAACAAAGTGAATCAGTTATACACATACATATGTTCCCATATCTCTTCCCTCTGGCGTCTCCCTCCCTCCCACCCTCCCTATCCCACCCCTCCAGGCGGCCACCACAGGGACATTTCCTTACTCACCTTTATTTATAAAAGCACCCATGTGATAACTTTCACTGGAAAATGTTTAAATGTTACAGATCATAATAGCTAATGCATATTAGTAATTCCTCTATGCTGGACACTCTTAGTTCTCGCAGAAACCCACGAGATAAGTACTGTCACGATCGTCCCTACTTTATCTATTTTGTTGATGAGGAAACTGATTCTCAGAGACTAAGTCATCAAAGGTCCCATAGCCAAGTAAGTAGCTGAGTTGGTTTCAACTCAAACCCAGGCAGCCTGATCCCAGATCCCATATCCACTAGCATCAGGGTTCTCAAAGAGCGGTACCCAGACCAGCAGCATCAGTATTACCTGGGAGCTTGTTAGAAATGCAAATTTGGGGGCTGTACCCCAGACCTACTGAATCAAACTCTATTTTTCAATGAATTCTTCCGCTGATGCTCATACACCTGAAAGGTAATGCCGTCACCTGCTCCTAACTCCTGTTCAAAGCCCTTCCTCCAGCATCTGAAGCATCAGAAGGAAAAAATATCCATCCCAAATGGCAAATGCCCTCCTTTGTCCTGCTGGGGTCACCTGCACCCTGACCACTCCCCGAACTGGACAATGCAACCATTAGAACCCTCACTGCTCAGAACTGAGCCAAAGCCCCGTGCTCCCTGCATACCAAGGCAGATGGTGGCTGGCTGTATCCCAGAGATGCTATTTTGATCCTTGCCCCAAACCATGCATCCCAAAAGAGTGTGCAGCAAACAGATTGTAGCTCAGGACTCTCCAGGCCATCCACCCCAGCTGTTCCTGCCTTGGCAACCGGGCCCTTCTTGTGCTCCCTCTGATATCCAGATGGCAGCGGACGCGGCAGTAAAGGCAGCTCCAGTCAGGCAGCTCCCAGGCCACCTGTGTATCTGATTAACCGGAGAGCCCAGAAGAGGCAGCTTATCTGCAGGGCTCACAAAGGCAGCGCACAGGCAGCCACAAAATCCCAGCGTGTTTTATCCTCTGCCCAGCCAAGGGAGTTGTTCTGAAGTATATTAAATGATGTCATAATGACAACCACTGAGACTGAGCACTTACTGTCAGGCGTCCTGTTTTCCAACCACCCTTTGGTGGAGATAGTGCTGTTATTCTGTTTCACATGTCAGGAAACTGAGGCTCAGAGTGGTGAAGTAACATTATCCAAGGCCTCAAAGCAGTAAGTAGTAAAGACAGGACACAGACCCGGGTCTGTGGGATCCCCCCATTCCTGTATGTCTAACCACTGCACTAGACAGAGCAAGCCAGCACGGCGCACTTGAACTTAGGACCGAGCTGGCCAACAGGAGCTCTTCATGCGGCTACGACCCACCTCTCCAGCCTCCTGGGAGCATCTCACAAAGGCCGCTAATGTTCACAGGTCCCGTCCTTGTTTAAAATTGTGATATTTTGTTGCCCATGACTTTTTTGCATTAAACGTGATTTTAAAAAAAAATATTGCATTAATATTTATGTTGGTTACTGAGCTTTCTGGCAACTTTTTAAATGTTTTTATTTTATATTGAAGCATAGTTGATTAACAATGTTGTGTTAGTTTCAGGTGTACAGCAAAGTGATTCAGTTATACATATACATGTACCTATTCTTTTTCAAATTCTTTTCCCATTTAGGTTAATACAGAACACTGAGCAGCATTCCCTGTGCTGTGCAGTAGGTCCTTGTTGGTTATCTACAGTATTTTAAATATAGCAGTGCGTACATGTCAATCCCCAAATCCCAGTCTATCCCTCCCCCGACCCTTCCCTCCTTGTAACCATAAGTTCATTCTCTGAGTCTGTTTCTATTTTGTACATAAGTCCATTTGCATCTTTTACGTTTCACATATAAGTGATATCATATGATATTTGTCTTTCTCTGCTTGACTTACTTCAACCTAGGATAATCTCTAGGTCTATCCATGTTGTTGCAAATGGCATTATTTCATTCTTTTTATGGCTGAGTAATATTCCATTGTATATATGTACCACAACTTCTTTATCCATTCGTCTGTCGATGGACATTTAGGTTGCTTCCATGTCTTGGCTATTGTAAACAGTGCTGCAATGAACATTGGGGTGCATGTATCCTTTCGAACCATGTTTTTCTGCAGATATATGCCCAGGAGTGGGATTGCTGGACCATATCATAGCTTATTTTTAGTTTCTTAAGGAACCTCCATACCGTTCTCCATATTGACTGTAGCAATTTACATTCCCACAAACAGTCTAGGAGGGTTCCCTTTTCTCCACACCCTCTCCAGCATTTATTGTTTGTAGATATTTTGATGACGGCCGTTCTGACTGGTATGAGGTGATATCTCATTGTAGTTTTGATTTGCATTTCTCTAATACTTAGTGATATTGAGCATCTTTTCATGTGCCTCTTAGCCATCTGTATGTCCTCTTTGGAGAGATGTCTATTTAGGTCTTCTGCCCATTTTTTGATTGGGTTGTTTGTTTTTTTGATATTGAGCCGCGTGAGCTGTTTGTAAATTTTAGAGACTAATCCCTTGTTGGTTGTATCGTTTGCAAATGTTTCCTCCCACTCTGTGGGTCTTGCTGGGAAAACAGGACAGATACATGTAAAGAAATGAAATTAGAACACTCCCTAACGCCATACACAAAAATAAATTCAAAATGGATTAAAGACCCAAATGTAAGACTGGATACTACAAAACTCTTAGAGGAAAACATAGGCAGAGCACTCTTTGACATAAATCACAGAAATATCTTTTCCGAGACGTCTCCTAGAGTGATAGAAATAAAAATAAAAATAAACAAATGGGACCTAATTAAACTCAAAAGCTTTTGCACAGCAAAGGAAACCATAAACAAAATGGCACCCTCTGAAATTTCGTGCCCAAGGCAAGTGTCCCACTCGTCTCGAGCCCTAGTTCCAGTCCTGTCGGGCCTTTCAAGGTAAGGGCTGACACACTGAATAAATTACCCCATGATTACAGTTGGGGATGCTGAGGCTAGGGAGGGGGTGTAATTTACACAAGGTCACTCTGCAGGTGACTTGGGCTGGATTCAGTCCCAGGCTTCTCTGGCCCAGTGCCTCTGTTCTTCCCACCACTCCAAGCTGCCCCCGGAGCATTTCCTCAGTCACTCAGGCGTGTAGCCCTCAGGAGGACTGTGCTTCTCAAACTGACTGCTCTCCTCTCAGAGCTGCCCACCGGAGATGGCCAGAGACCCACGTCGGGACCCTCCTCTACCAAATGAGCATGACGTGGTCACAGGTTCTGCAGTCCCACCAGGCACGCTGGCCCTGCAACACAGAGGTAAAGAGAGGGAAGGGCTCTCAAATCAGAAAGGCCCAAGGGAGGCCCCTTCAGCGGGGAGGGGGCCCCCTAAAGGTTCTGAGGCAGCCATAACCGCTCTGTCACCCACTCACCCAGCAGCCTGTGGAGGATGGAAACAATGACTCTTTTGTCTTTGGTTTCCCGGCTACTCTCTGAGGAGACAATCTACTGGATGGAAGCCACAGAGGAACCCTTTCAATAGGGATGCTTTCTTTGTCTCCTGTTTGAGGCCTCAGCTGGGTGTTTACTGTCCCCAGGGAGACAGCAGGTCTGGGGAAGAACAGGAAGATGCTTGGCCTCTGCCCCGTCCCTGGCTGGGTGAGTCTGTGTGCTGGCTCCGGCTGAGGGTCACAGGGCTCTAGGGTCAAGCCTCCTGAGCTCTGAGTGACAGGGTCACTCAGGCACAGTTAAAGAAATGAAATTAGAACACTCCCTAACACCATACACAAAAATAAACTCAAAATGGATTAAAGACCCAAATGTAAGACTGGATGCTACAAAACTCTTAGAGGAAAACATAGGCAGAGCACTCTTTGACATAAATCGCAGAAATATCTTTTCCGAGACGTCTCCTAGAGTAATAGAAATAAAAATAAACAAATGGGACAGTTAATGTCAGGCACAGTTAATGCTCTAGAAAGAGCAACTACTGATCCTGCGCTCTAGAGCCCGTGCTCCGCAACAAGAGAAGCCACCTCAATGAGAAGCCCACGGACCACAACGAAGAGTAGCCCCCGCTCACCGCAACTAGAGAAAGCCCGTGCGCAGCAACAAAGACCCGTCGCAGCCAAAAATAAATAAAATAAAATAAGTTAAAAAAAAAGAAATAATGGTAGAAATGATATTCAGATATCATTAGGCTTAAGTACAGTTATCTAATGCTGCATAAGTGAGTTATCCCCAAACTTAGTGACTTTAAAACAACATTTATAATCTCACAATTTGTGTGGGTCAGGAATCCAGGAGCCGCTCAGCTGGGGCCTCTGCCTCAGGGTCTCTCACAAGGCTGAAATCCAGGCGTCAGCTGAGGCTCTGGCCTCATCCAAAGGCTTTGCTGGGATGGGTACACTTCACAGTTCACGTGACCGTTGGTAGGATTCAGTTTTCTGCTGTTGGCTGAATGTCACCCACGGTCCCTTGACACATGGTCCTCTCCAACAGGGCAAGCATATACGAAGAACCAGAGTGAGAATGCCAGCAAGACAGAAGTCGCAATCTTTGATAACCTAATCATGGGAATGACTTCCATCACTTTTGCTGTATTCTCTTGGTTAGGAGCGAGTCACCAGGCCCAGCCAACACTCAAGGGGAGAGGATTACACAAGGGCAGGAATACCAGGATGCAGGAGCCGAGCCAGAATCTGCCCATCATAGCTTGTTTGCACTGAACAAGTTATACTTCCATCTTTCTGGATGCCTTTAATTACCTGCAGGTGGCCCTGCTAGACATTGGCCATAATGGGTTGGACCGGGGTGATGCCTGACCAAAGACAGGCATGAAGGGGCTCAGCCCCATCAGATGCCATGTCTTGGCAAGTCTGAATGGAAAACTCAGAGAAAGGCAAAAATCATTCCTTAATCAAAAGTATTCCAGGCACTGGGTATACAATAGTACACAAAACAGACATGATCTCTGCATCATGGGGTGGAATGGGGAGAAAGGGAGAGATGCACAGAGCAAAGGCAAAAGGCAAGAATGAGGGAGCATCAGTGGCCATGAAAAAGTAGCAGCCATGAGGCTGTGAGAAGAGGGAGAAGGGAAAAGTAATTGCAGGGAAACAGAAGCAGAGGCACAAAAACAGGTGAGCCACCCCAGGGCAAGCCCAGGTATAAGGAGACATGGATTCTGCTTTCTAGCTTGGCAGCCAGCTTAACTCCACTGAAGAGATACCATCCTTCCTAAAAATTCTGGAGATCAAGGACACAGGTTGGGTCATTTGCCCATCATTGAACCAATGGGCTAGAGTTCCTGATCAGCTACCTCTGAGTCACCTGCTAGTCTGAAGGAAGAAGGGGATGGAGCTGAGGTCAGCTTCACTTGAACCACATGAAAAGACTCCAGAGGTACCCAGGTAGATAAAAAAAAACAGCTATCTGCTGTAGATGGAGGAAGGAAGGAAGGGCAGGGAATGTTGGGTATTAATGTCTGCCTGAGGGGCACAGCTGGACAGATTTTGGAAAGTTGTCCTTGAGTTTCTACACATCGTGAGGCATTCGTCCTTCCGATGTTTGCAACGCCTGCAGGTGATCCTTTCAACAAGCTCTGCATTCTGAGTGCACAGAGCACCTTTCGGTCTCTGGACCAGCAGCTTAAGCCAGATGTTTGTTTCCATTTTTAACTTATTTATTTCTATAGGGCTTCCTGTTGAGAAGAGTCTAAATTGGCAACTTTTCATTCCCATTTATTGCTTTCCGATTCTCTTATTTCAGGTCAGACGACATTAAAAAAGAAAATAGATTCCCTTGACTGTGGCTGTAGGTCTACCCTAGAATATCTCTGGAAGTTTCCTGAAGTCACTGTTGATTCCTTATTTTGTTTGCGAATCTGAATCTGGCCAAGCTAGCCTGAAGCAGTGTGTGCTGGAGCCAGCTTGCACTGGCTCTCGAGAGCCTCTCTACTCAATACTGCATTCAATGATGTCATGTTGTTAGCTTGGAATTGGCCAGCATGGGTAAATTTACACCATGGACATCTGCAAACCCTACAATTCATGGCTCCCCTTTCAGGTTGAGGGCTGGTGGCTAAATATTTACCAGCATACCACTGCCTATAATGAAAAGTCTTCTGAAATGGCCTTATTTTTAGTAACTTTCTTATTTTTCTTGCCCTTTCAGGGCCATTGAAAAAACTGTGGCACAGCTGGCTTATTTAGTTTCTCTCGCTCCTCTGCTGCTGCTTTTAACATTGTCCCTCACCAGGGGGACTAACAATTAAGTGAACTAAAGTTAGGTTGGTAAAAATCTGATAGCCCAGGACAATCAGTCTAGCAAAATCCTAAATTCTACAGCAAATTTCTTTCTTCCTGAGGTTTACAAAAATTCTATAATTATAGCCCTCATTTTAGCACTGGACTATAGTTAAATTTCAGCTCGTATAGATATGCCTTCTGATCTAGTAGTTTTAAGGGGATATTTTGCGGTGCTATTGTGCCTTTCCTGAGACAAACTCACTTAGAAAGTGGGGAGAAAGAGCAGAAGGAAGAAAGGGACCTAAGTGGGTGGTGACAATAAAGTAGAGAGAGCAGTGCATAAACGTCATAATCCTGAAAGTTTGGATGGGATTGAAATAGAAAGTTATGGAGACAGACTCTTGGAGTCAGTGTTTTGTTTTGAGTCCTTAGAATATCAATCAAGGAAGCTGACTATTGAATTTTTTAAATTGAAATATAGTTGATGTACAATATTATGTGAGTTTCAGGTATCCTGCATAATATATACGTACATTATGAAATGATCACCACAATAAGTCTAGTCAACCAACTGTCCCCATACAAAGTTACTGATTCTTGAATTTTTAATATAATTTCTCATAAATTTCTAGAGCTATTGTTAAATGTATTAATTTCCTCACTTTGACATGTCTCCTCCAAACAATCAATTATTCCACATGCTATGGGCTGAATCGTGTCCCCCTAAAATTCATCTGTTGAAGTCCTAAGCCCCACTACCTCAAAGTGTGATTGTATTTGGAGATATGGTCTTTAAAGTGGTGATTAAGTTTAAGTGAGATAATTAGGGTGGGCCCTACTCCAGTGTGACTGGCAAGAAGAAGAAGAAGAGATGAGAACACAGACCCAGAGGGAAGACCACGTGAAGACCTAGGGGGAAGACAGCTATCTACAAGCCAAGGAGAGGGGCCTTAGAAGAAACCAACCTTCCTGACACAATGATCGTGGACTTCAGGCTTCCAGAGTTGTGAGAAAATAATAAATCTCTGTTGTTTAAACAACCTAGTCTGTGATACTTTGTTATGGCAGCCCTTATAAACTAATACACCAAGTAAAAACAATATTTTGCCATTTACCCAGTTAAATGCAAACTCGTATGAGAAGCAGGAATTCTGCCAGGAGGAGGTTGAGGCTTTGACATAGCCAAACCCATGGCAAAAAGACCAACCACTACAGTTGGTCAAAAGTCTGTGTGCTTATGAATGGTGTTTCAGATTCCCCAACCAAACAAAGGCTAAGAAGGGGTCAGGTAAACAATAACCCAACAATTATTGACCTTGGTATAGACCGAACAAAGTGACTTCTTTTACAAATTGATAAGACAAGGAGTATCCTCATAAAATTTTGAAGGAGACCCAGACCAGAATTTGATCCATCGCTTTTACATGAATCGTTTGTTGGTCTCTGGATCACCAGCTTATAGTCCTTGGGGCTGGTTTGGATTGGATTGGGGCCTATGCTCCCCATGGAGCATTCTCTATGCATTCAAAAGACACAAGACAATTCAGGTCAAAACAAAGACACACAAGACAAGACTTTGTACAAATAGTCAAACAAAACCAAAAGCAAAGCAAGCAGAAAAAGAATAAGCCAATTAATGGCAAAAATATTCACCAAATGATACAGCTCCAAAGAAAGTTCTAATTATACAATGACTGAGGCCTAATTTCCTTGTACAAAGAATCATCTGGTTGCAAATTCTTGGATAATAAAATAAATTCAGCAAAGACATCTTAATGAAACACGTCAGGGAAATCTATAGAGTAACTACCCTTGGGCACAAAGGACCAGGTGAGTGTACCTGTTGGACTGAGGACTTTCAAAATAATTTCACTGGAACCTCCAGACTTATCAAAGGAGGAGACCACTACTTGAAATCCGAAAATATTTCTTAAGTTTAAGTAAAGGAAGAGCCATGCTGATCACACAAATTTCTCTGAGCAAAGCAGAGTGCTGGTCTTTTATTGAGTTGTTGGGAAGAGTGTATTTGGGGTTGTGTTGGTTTTAGAGGCAGGGAGGGGTTGATGTGAGCCTTAGAAGTGTGTTCACAGAAGCCAGTCTACCAGCAGTGGGCTGGCTTCCACACCATGATGCTGTCACTGACTACCTGGCTTTCCGAGTTATATTCATTGAAGTGAGTTGTCACTCATCGATTCATCAAGTATAGAATTGTTATTGGTGGATTAGACAGGTTGAAAACTAGTTCTGGTGGAAACTTGTGCCCATGACTATAGAATAATCAGTCCTTTCCTAGGAGTGCGGGACCACCAAGTAACAATCTTTCTATCTTACCTGTTTATTTTGTTTATGGCCTGTCTCTCCCCTGGAGGAGAGAGACATATACACTCCAGGAGGGCAGAGATTTTTATTCACTTTGATCCCTGCTGGATTTCCAGCATCTAGAACAGTGCCTAGTACATAGTAGGTACCCAGCAGGTACACGACAAATATTTGTTAAATGAACAAATGATCCTGACCTCCAGATCTTCACCTGTATGATATACGGGGAAGGTGTGGTTTTATATTTGCATTATTTTAAAAAATACCCATTATCACAGACACTGGGCTGGATCTAATCATGATAAATGCTTTTGAATTGAGGGTGATTAATGAGCTGTGGGATAAAGCTAAGTGTGTGGTGTGTCTGCTGCCTCTTCAGATCACGTTTCGCCTCCACTGTTGCTATACATGCAACGGATTTTGGCATCACTTGGATCATTCATCTAGAAACACTCCTCCTCTGGCTTTTGTAGTCCTTGGGGATTTGCTGGTTTTGGTCTTCTGGTCCTGGAAAGTGAATTCCAGGAGGTGGTATAGCACAGTGACCAAAAACTTTCTTGGTAGTGGTGTCACCTTGAGAGGCCATGCAAATTTTCCAAGCCCCCATCTCCTTATCTTTCAAATGGGAATAATAATAGAACTTACCTCATGTGACTATTTCTATCACCACCACCACTGTCATTGGTCACCATCATCCATGGGGCTCTAGTGAGTTCCCTGTGTCCCAGCACTGGCTGCTAGGCCCCCGGTTTCACCGAGGATGAAAAAACAGTCATTTCCAAAGAGCCAACTTTGCCATGGGGGTTAGAAAAGGTGAGATGAAAGTTGCTGCTACACATGATCAGCCCAAACCAACTATATTTCAGGCTCACATTCAATGGGATCCATCAACCAAGTGAATCCAAGAAAGGTGGTGACCGATGCTTTTGTTTGATTAACGCAATACTTAATGTCTTTCTCCATTGCCCAGCTTCACTATAGACTAGAAATGTCAAATATTTTCTTTTCCAGCCTCCCTCACTGCTAGGGATGGCAACATGACTATTTCAGGCGAATGAGATAGAAAAACTTGCTTTCCTGCTAACAGGCACAGGAGTTATTGGTGCTATCTTTTCCATCTTCCTCACCTTGAGTTTGGACCTGATGCCTGGAGCTGGGGAAGACACCTAGTGATTATGGAGCAAAAACATTAAGTAACTGTCAAGAGACTCACAAAGATGCCAGCCCTGACATCATGGAACCATGGAATGAATGCCAGCAGCCAGCCACCTAGAGACTTTTGCTACTAAGAAAAAAAAAACATCGAAAACACTATTTAAGTCAGGTTTTCAGTAGCTTGCAGCCTAAAGCATTCCTAACAGATCCAGTGCCACCCTACTCAGCAATGGAGCCGGTATTGGACAAGCCCCCTCTGTATATCATCTTAAGACACACACTGTGTTTGTCTTCAGACGGCAGCCATGGTCCACAATACCTATAGCAGACCTCCTGGGGGCTGAAACGGTTTGGCTATATGAATTTTGCATGCTGATGGATATCCAGTTCTGGTCCCTGGGAGTTAGGGGTTAGGTTTGAGGTACCGGTCCCTCTCTTCCTCTCCTGAATTCTGGCCTATATCAATACAATGAACTGAACAAAACGGGGCTCAAACATCAGCTCTGAGTATGGGCGGCCCTGACCTGAGGCCAAAATGAGACTTTTTAGCAACTCTACCTGCTATCCCTCCATAGAACACGCCACGCTGACCGTTCTGTCTAGTTCTGGGTGGAGGAGCCGGGGCAGGAGAGCAAACACCAGGCTCAGGCTTCCAGAAGCGGCCCTGCAGAGGGTGCTTTCCACCTGAAGACTGGGAGGGCGGGGCACGCCCCCTGCACCTGTTTCTCAGGGTCCCGTGGACTGTCCATTCTCCTGAACTCATCCATCAGATAAGGCGTCCTCCAGTGGGGAAGAGCCAGTGAGGGGGTGGAGAGAGAGCAGATTCCCATGTCAACGAGGCAATATGGGGATATGGGGCTGGGAGGTGCAGGGAAGGAGGAGATAGCTGATGATCAGGGAGAGACCAGATTAGCTGCTGGAAGGCTGGGGTCTTGGGTGCGGTGCATGGGTAAGGTGGAAAATGAACTTGGACCCTTACCATTGCGTTCACATCCTACCTACTGCCATCACTTCTGAGCTGTGTAACCTTGTGTGCAGTATGTAACCTCTGCATCCCAGGTTTCTCATCCGTAAAATGGAGATGGTGAGTGTGTCCATCTCATGAATCTACATAGTGGATCAAATGCGTTCATGCCTTGAGAATATGTGGCCCAGTGCCTGGCACATAACAAGTGCTCAATAAATGTTTGTTCCCTTTCGCACTGGGACGGAGGAGGAGGTGAGATTCTGAGACCTGAGTCAGGGGCTGAATTAGCTGTTACCACCAAGTGCTAGCAGGGATCAGCGTGGGCCATGAGCCAGGGACGCAAACCAAGAAAGTGTCCCCCAAACCCTTCCTCCACCCTGCCCCTGGAGCTGAGGCTAGAGTAGACGGCCCTCCTCCCCTGAGGGCCTTTGTCCTCCAGGGTCAAGGCAGAGGACACGCCCAGCATGAGGCCACCAGCCACCTGCCAAGGGCCTGCCCCCTGCCTCCTTGCTCAGACAGATCACTCCTGTCAGGAGTGACGGCAGCCTGCTTCACCACTCTAATTGCAGTGTGGTTTGTGTTCATCAAGGAAACAGCAGGGATTCCAAATTAAATTCCAATATGCAATTTATCCAAGATATAAGGCCTACTGAGAGACTATGTGCAGAACCCCCTGCCTTCCCTTCTGGAGGTAGGACGGTCCTGCTGTCAGTGCTGCCAGGTCCCAAGCTTGTCTCCTGGGGCCAAGGCTCTCAGGAATGAGGATTCCCCCTGGGCTGCTGGCCAACTGCTTTCCCATTTTACAGATGGGTTTGCTGAGGCATAGAGGAGGGACTAACGCATGGAAATAGTCCTGGGGACACCGAGGCCAGGACTGGCGTGGGCTTGTCTGTCTTTGGGAACTAGATGTGACAAAGCATCTCTCTGGCACACCCTGAAATGACAAATGAGACCATTCTGAGTGGTAGTAAGGGCCATGGGCATCTCATTTTGAAGATCAGAATCATTCTATCAGCGTTCATTTGCCTGGAAGAGGCTTCTGCACAGAGCCCAGGCACAAACTTGCTCTCTCAGGCTTCGTACCAACGTGCCAACCCCTTCCTAATAGATAGATCTGCCAGGGGCTTGCAGACTGGCTCCCGCCACCTGTTTTCCCCAGCCCTGAAATGTTTTATGAATCATAGAGACAACCGAACTAACATGGCGAAGTCGATTGAAAACCACAGAGGTGAGGATGCGATTGAACCAGAAAGGCGGCACGGCTGGAAGTGTTCATCCTCCTAAGTGGCTGTCCTCTGGCTCCCTAATTCCTGAGCTCTGCGCACAGGCAGTGAGTGGGTGCCCGGCCCCGGGAGCCCCTCTCCACGGTCTGCCGCTGTTTACTGTCAGAGACTAATCCATCCCAAGTAAGCTTTAGCCTCAGGTGAGAAAGAGCAAAATGCTAAAACATCCTCTGGGGCTCAGGGCTCCCTAATGTGGCTGGTGGGAGGATGTGGTGCAGGGACGCCAAAGTGACATGAGTTGGAACCCTCGACACACGTGCTCCAGAGGGAAGTGTCTACAAAGTCAGCCCTGGGACTACCCTGGCGGTCCAGTGGTTAAGACTCCACGCTTCCAATGCAAGGGGCATGGGTTTGATCCCTGGTTGGGGAACTAAGATCCCACATGCTCCGTTGTGCGGCCAAAAAGAAAAAAAGCCAGCCCTGCCTGGCAAAGCTGCATTTCTCCCAGGTCCCTGGATTCAGCTCCCAAACTGGCAGAGATTTCCAACCATTTACCAGATAGATAGCACCGTGGCTTCAGGGAACCAGCAAGGCAGCAAATAACCCTTAGGGAAGCAATGTCCAGTTTAGATGGAGAACCTGGAGGCAGGAAGTGGACATTCCAGTCCAGAGCTGATGCCGTCCTTTGAAGTTGGAAGGTGGAAACTATGGGTCACACACCAATTTCCTCAGAGGCGAAAGGAAATGAAAAGGAGGGGACACCACTGTCATAAAGTGATGGAAAAAGTTAAAAGTTAGTGGTTGGAGCACGGTCTCTGAGTGCAAATCTGAAATTGAGGGCTTTCGAGATTTAGCTCTTAGAACAATCTTTTTACATCTCTGGCCCTTGGTTTCCCAATCTGGAAAGTGGGTAGAACAATAATACCCATCTCTCATGCTTCATTTAGAGCAAGGGTCAGGAACATTTTCTGTAAAAGTTGGGGAACAAATATTTTAGGCTTTGGGGGCCATGGGAGCTCTGTTGCAGCAACTCAACTCTGCGGTCGTTGGAATGAAAGCAGCCATAGAAATAGTAAATGGACGGACGTAGCTGTGTCCCAATAAGGCTTTATTTACAAAACAGGTGGTGGGTCTGATTTGGCCTGGGACTGAGTCACAGCTTGCCAACTGCTGATTCAGAGGATTATACGAGACAGTGCAAACGATAGCAAAGTGCTTGGCACAAAAACTAACCAATAAATATTAGCATCTTCCTCATCCTCGACCGCTCCCTCTTCTTGTTTTTTGTTTTTTGTTTTGTTTTTTGCGGTACGCGGGCCTCTCACTGTTGTGGCCTCACCCGTCGCGGAGCACAGGCTCCGGACGCGCAGGCTCAGCGGCCATGGCTCACGGGCCCAGCCGCTCCGCGGCACGTGGGATCTTCCCGGACCGGGGCATGAACCCGTGTCCCCTGCATCGGCAGGCGGACTCTCGACCACTGCGCCACCAGGGAAGCCCCGCTTCCTCTTCTTTATTGGCATCACTGCTCTGCATTTGGATCATCAGGTGCTGTCTAGTAAATACCTCATCTCATCTCCCTTCCTTCACCAACGTGTTAAATTTCCAAAAAGGGCACTTACAGGGGTACCTCCAATTCCTGGGTGCAGGCGCATTCAGGATTTCGCCTGCATGATGCAGATTCTCAAATCGCTTAGCATTTAAAAGCAAGGGTGTGTTGGACCCCCAGTGAAGTAACAAGGATATGACTCCCCGTTAGAAGTTTCTATGGCCCTTCACAAGGGATTTCCTGTGTAACATAGCACAGATTTCTCACTGCTGCTTGAAGAAGTAAAGGCGATTACAACCATTTTGCAGGCGAAACTGAGCTTTGGTAAAACAGGTTGACTTGTGTAAAGTCAGGCTGAGAATCAGGAGCTGAGCGGATGCTGGATCCCAGGTCTGTGGACTCCAAATCCAGGGCTCGTGCCCCGATGGCACGTCTGCACTGAGTATTGGCTCAGTCAGGATCTTTGCTGCACATGATAAACTGGCTGTTTTAAACAGAAAAGGAATTCATTAAGTAAGTGGCCTGGAGAATTTCCGGGAGGAGCAGAGAATCGAGCTAGAGGCTGTTGAGGGGAAAATACAGCCCCGTGAGAACGCCTGGTGCTCGGCTGCAGACACTCCTGACACAGGAGCCACGGCTGGCCCGACACTGGGTGCCTTTAAATGCCTGCCCCTGCTGCAGCCTGAAGTTCAGTCCTCTGCCACCTCAGAACCAGTCCTGCACGGTGCCCCCTTCTACACGTTACTCTCTTTCAAATGCAAGTCTTCAAGTGAGGGCCCTATTGGCCTGAGCTTCGTCATGTGTCTGGACTCTAGTTCCCAGGTGAGTTACTGACTGCTTCCTGGCGGGGTGGGGGTGGGGGTAGAGCTCAAAGGAGGAGGGGGATTCCCCAAACCCAGGAAGGCTGTGCCCAAGGTGCTGAGCCGACTCCACCCTGGGGTCTAAAGCTCACAGAAGTGAAGCAAGGAGTCAAAGGGATGCCTGCTCCCCCCTGTTCAGAGCAGCATGATTCACAATAGCGAAAAGGTGGAAACCACTCAGATGTCTGTGTATGGCTGAATGGACAGATGAAATGCGGCCTATCTGTACAATGGAACATTATTCAGCCTTAAAAAGGAAGGAAATTGACACACGCTACAACACGGATGAACGTTGATGATATTATGCTAAGTGAAATAAATCAGACACAGAAGGACAAATATGGGGCTTCCCTGGTGGCGCAGTGGTTGACAGTCAGCCTGCCGATGCAGGGGACGCAGGTTCGTGCCCCGGTCCGGGGAGATCCCACGTGCCGTGGAGCGGCTGGGCCCGTGAGCCATGGCCGCTGAGCCTGCGCGTCCGGAGCCTGTGCTCCGCAGCGGGAGAGGCCACAACAGTGAGAGGCCCGCGTACCGCAAAAAAAAAAAAGAAGGACAAATATGGTTTGACTCCACTCAGATGAGGTACCTAGAATAGTCAAATACATAGGCAGAAAGTAGAACGGTGGTTATCAGGGACAGTGGGGAGGGGAATTATTGTCTAATCGGTACAGAGTTTTAGTTTGGGAAGATGAAAAAGTCCTAGGAGTGAATGGTGGTGACGGTTGGAAAACAACGTCAGTGTACTTCATGCTACTGAACTGTACACTTAGAAATGGTTGAAATCGGGACTTCCCTGGTGGCGCAGTGGTTAAGAATCTGCCTTTCAATGCAGGGGACGTGGGTTCAATTCTTGGTCAGGGAACTGGATCCCACATACATGCTGCAACTAAGGGTCACACGCCACAACTAAGACCTGGCACACACACACACACACACACACACACAAAATGATTGAAATGGTAAATTGTATGTTATGTATATTTTATCACAAAGGAAGGTGCTGGGCATGACAGATATCCACTCTAAGAACTTAAGATTTCATTTTTGAGAAGGGGCAAAGGAGGCCCAGAAAGTGACTGACTGGTGGCAAAGTTGGCAATCGTCAATCTCAAGTACTTGCTCCTTCCAGAAAGAAACTGTTGGTGACTGTTAGAAGTCTGGTGACGGCTCCTCAGCCTTGCTCCCCAGGTTCTAACAAATAGGACGGGGGCCAGGAAAGTGACTCAAGAAGTTGAGTAGGTTGGATGGGAGACAGCAAGGAGAAGGGGTGACTGTGATGCGCTGAGGAACACAGGTTCTGTCTGAACAGGGCAGCTGCCCCTCAGCTCTGGCTAATCTGACACGTGGGCAGGGAGCCCAATGCTGCTCTATCTCCTGGCTGAACTATTTGTAATGAGGTGGGTAGACCTAGAGTCTGTCATACAGAGTGAATTAAGTCAGAAAGAGAAAGACAAATACCGTATGCTAACACATATATAGGGAATTTAAGAAAAAAAATGTCATGAAGAACCTAGGGGTAAGACAGGAATAAAGACACAGACCTACTAGAGAATGGACTTGAGGATATGGGGAGCGGGAAGGGTAAGCTGTGACAAAGCAAGAGAGAGGCATGGACATATATACACTACCAAATGTAAAATAGATAGCTAGTGGGAAGCAGCCGCAAAGCACAGGGAGATCAGCTCGGTGCTTTGTGACCGCCTGGAGGGGTGGGATAGGGAGGGTGGGAGGGAGAGAGACACAAGAAGGAAGAGATATGGGAACATATATATATGTATAACTGATTCACTTCGTTATAAAGCAGAAACTAACACACCATTGTAAAGCAATTATACTCCAATAAAGATGTAAAAAATAAATAAATAAAAAAAAAAGAAGCCAGACATCCAGATATTTATGTGAAATCTCCTGAACTTTAATCGTTGGCAACAGATTCAAATAATATGAGTCTGCAAGCTGGTGGAAATCTACCTCTGGGTTGGATGCCACCCTTGGGCTGCTGGTTTGCGAACTCTGTTTGAACCCAGAGGCAAGGGCCAAAGATAACATCAAGATGTCAGTCTTAATAGTAGAGGCCCAGAAAACTTTCTAAGTACTGTACAGGGCTCCCAGGAAAGAATGATAAGAAAAACATAGCTATTAACTAAAATCAAAATGTGAGTCGTGTATTACATTCTACTTCCCAATCTAAGCCTTCAGATCTTCCAGTGGTAGAGTTGGGACTGCATATTAAACTCCACGGGCACTCAGCCACCCTGCCTGTCCGAGAAGCAGGAAGAGCTCTGCCTCTAAAACTCATTAACCAGGGAATGGGGGGGGGGAGGGGAGGACAGAGCGAGAGGGGCAAAGAGGACAGGGGAGGATGAGAGGAAAAGAGTAGGAGGGAGAGAGGATTTTCGGCCTTTCCTCAAGGCTGACTCCTCCTTCTGGAATCTCTGAAATGCCGGTTCCCAGTTGGAGCAATCGGTTCTCTGGCTAATGTGGCCCAATTGATATTTTTACTTGGTTTGACTCTTACCTAGTAAATTTGCTCTTGTGAGAAGGGTGTCAGGAAGCAGGAGAGAGGGAAACCGTGGAGAGGGGGCTGGAAGCCTTACACTTTTCCATCTTTTCTATTCTAACTCATTTGGTTTGACAGCCTAATCTGTGGTCCACCTACTGGCGTTTCTCTCAGGGCAGGAGATGAGCATCTTATTCCCATCTTCACGAAGTTGCTTACTCAACACCCCCAACTGTCCCTTTGTGAGTCTCCCTGGGACCCAAAATGGGCAGTAGAAAGTTCTGTTCAGGGTCAACACAGATCATCAATAAAAGTCACTCCGACGCCATGCATTTCTATTTCCCAGCACAAGTTGTCCAACCAGCTTATCAGAGATTATACTAAATAATAGATTCATTCCAGTTTTGAAAACTATGAACTCCAATTATCAGATACACCTGGAAAAATTAAAGGTCAAAGATGAAATTCCCCTTTCTGTACAATGGAACATTATTAGCATTTAAAAGCAAGGGCGTCTTGGACCCCCAGTGAAGTAATAAATACAAAGAAATTAAGGTCCAATACTCATTGAGTCTAATTTGCTACATGACAAGAGCTCTTTCACTGGGAGGAGAGAGTATCTGTTCTGGAAACCACCGCATGAACCAAGATCACGGCCCCCGGGTGGGCTGGATGCCTGTTGTCTCCACTCTCATCTCAGGCTGGGAACCATGCTTCCTGGAATCCCCTTCCTTGTATGGTTCTAGGGGCGAGTGTGTCAATGAAAGGAGATCACGTGAGATTTGGAGATCACGTGAGATTTGAAGGCAGAAAGGCAGAGAGCCATTACTCTGCACTGGGGTGATCCGTCACAAGACTTTGAGTCCTCTCCATGAGCTAAGTCATTGCTGTACCATCTTTGACTTACTGTAGTGCCTTCTTGGTCACCTTGCAAGCTCTCTGTTCTCTATTTGCCCTACGCTCAGGCTGGTGTCATTGGTAACTGTGTCTAGGATCCTCCTGCTGTAGCCTTCCAGGCGTCACTTCCTACATCAGTGTAAGCCCTAATGTCCATCTTCAAACCTTTATTCCTGCAATAGCAGTAGTGGCTCTGACTGATCCCAGCTGATACACTGGGCAAACACAAACATCACTTTCATGAAGAGCCACTTATCGGATCTAAGCCAAGCCAGCCACTGGGGTCAAGCCACTCACATTCAGTCATTTCCTGGTAACTGATTCCAACTGGAGGGACGAGTTATTTAAAGTTTATTTTTCACTTACAAGGAAGCCAACCCCTTCTTCTCTTTCTATAATACCCCGATAACTCATTTTCCTGCTTGAACGAGGTGTCAGTTCCTCATCTCTGAACTGAGGCTGCCATCCTCTCCAAACAGGATCTGTGGTCCTAGGGAGTTTCTAGGCACATCTGCATGCCCTTAGCTGATTCACGGACTAGCGCATGAGGAACACACTCCAAGTTGAAGGTCTGGCTCAAGTTCTTTTGCAAAAGAGTCACACTTCATGCAGGGTCACATGGTGGGCTTGTGTTCAAGTACCACCTCAATCCCTAGGTCCTCTTCTGCACATTCCAGTGTATTATTTCTTAAACTGACTCACCTCCTGACTCATGGATAACATTTGCATTGGTCCAAATTAAGTTTTCATACCATACTTTTTGAATATATTCCCCAATGCTCCTTCCCAAGGTCCTATGTGCTTCTTTGGTCTAGGAATCCCTCAATGTCATTTGGGTGGTAACTATATCTTGGTCAGGAGAGAGCTCTGGTATGTCTTAATTCCGGGAGTCTTGACTACAGTGGTTACAACTGAGTCCCAAAGATGACAATATCAAGATTCTAAGTGGATTTTAATTCCTGACGGTTCTCTGATACGGAAGAGTATCTGGAGATGGGTGTTCCAGGCAGAAGGAATGACAAGAGCAAATGTCCTGAGCTGGGAGTGTGCCTGGTGGGTTCAAGAGGCAGCAAGGTGGCCCAGACTTGGAGCAGACTTGAGGGAGAGGGGGAGATTAGCAGATGAGGCTATATATGTACTGGAGAGTCAATGGTGTGAGATCCAGGAGACCATGATTTTGACATTTATCTTGAGTGACTTGAAAGTTACTCAAGCATTCTGAGAATTGGCTGAAGGGGGGCAACCTAGAAGAGAGATGATGAGAGCCATGTGGGGCTAAGAAATTGTGTCTCCAGAGGAACCACACAGATCTGACATAGAAATTGTCACTGATCCTGGACTTTAAATCTGATTAGATGGGATGGCTGGGTTTCTTCTTTCAGGAGGGGGTGAAGGTATCCTATGTGTGAAAAGAAGATTATAAACATATAATTGGTGGCGGTGCCAAAATCCACTTCTGGTTCTTCCGGGACACATAGCCAATTTACCTGCCCAGCCTCCCTTGAAGGTAGGTGTGGCTATGGGACTGGTCAGGCTACGGGCAATGGAATTTGAGTGGAGGGGTGCGTGCTACTTCCATGCTTGGCCCATAAACACTGCCCATTTTTGCTCCTTTGTTGCCTTTTCCTCTGCTGGCTCACAGGGATGATTCACCAGGGTGAACCTGAAAGCCAAGTACAGCCAAATGCTGCCCGGCAATGGAATTTAGCACAAATGACCCTCATTCAGAACACAAGCCCTGCCCAGCTGAGGCAACATATTAAAATAAATAAGCTTCCCTCAATATTGCATCCCAGTCCCCCATGGTCATGCCTCTAAGCCCCAAATTTGAAGGGAAATCAGCCCCTCAGCTCTTGTGAGCCCAGCTGCCTTAGAATTTCCAAGGGGTGTTTGTCTAAGGGACTGATGCATTCTACCTCTTGGGGTAGATAAAAGAATTAATTGTGGAAAGCCTAGTTAACGGCATGCATAGTTGAATCTAAGTCTTTGGGTAGCTTGACAAGGGTGACAGATAGGAATGCATCTCTGATCCATCAACTTAAAAATCCTATGTGGGTTGGGGGGTGACTCTTGGTGGGTAATTCACCCATTTCAATACTTTCAGTGGTTTAAGGACAGTTCTAGAACCCATGAGTGAGTTCAGGTTTCAAGGTAGAATTCCTCTTCTATGGCTTTATCCATGTTACTGTGACCTACCCTCAGTGACCATCTCATAAAAAGCACACCTAACCCAAGCCCCAAATGCCTGCAGCTTGAAACTGCCCTTGCCATCTAGGTTTAAGGAAAGGCTGTTGAGTCTCCTGACGTTTTCACTGTAACATTGCCTCTGCTCCTTTCAGACCTGGCTATGTTGCCTAAAGCTTGTGGTCGCAGGATATCTTCTTATGTATATTAGAAATTGTGCCAGCCAGTTGTGGGTCCTATTCCTTGGTGAGGCTCTATACTACCAGACCCTTCCATATGTGAATTGTCCCTCTCCTACTCCATGTAATTCTGGTGGGGCTGTCAATCAATCAGAGTTCCCACCTACAATAGTGGTCATAGGACCAACGATGACCAATCATAGTCAATATCTCCACTGGTTCTCAGAGAGAATCTCGTTTTCTTAGATCATGAACCTGGATCTTCTGGGACCCTCTTTTCCACCATATTTTGTAAAGCCATGAAGTCATCGCTTTACACAGGTAAAGCAGGACTCAGAAGCTGGAGGGGGAAGAACAGGTTCCTAATGACACCTGTTGATCAACTGGATCCAGCCCTGCCCCAAATCATTTTCCATACCCTTGAACGCGGTTGCATTAGCCAATACATCTTCTAAAATGTAACACATTCAGCTTGTATGAGTGGGATTCCTTACAACTGTCACTTACAGTTGGGGGTTCTATTAATGTTCCCATTCACTTGTTTAACTACAAGATGTCAAGGGAGTCTGCATATTTTCTTACTGGATACATTTCTTTTCCTTATGGACATGTATCACACATCCACTGCAGCCGTCAGAAGCTCCTTCTTTCTTATACAGTTCATTCTTTGAATCTACTGCCTTGCCTGAGGATAGCAAGTTAAATGGAGAAGATGAACAATAGCTCCCAGATCATTTATCCCCATGAACTTTTCTCTAAAAGGCAGACTGTTGTGTCACTTTATCACCTTAGAGAATCCCTACTGAGAGTAGTTTTTTGAACAAGACCTTTGCATTCAACCCACTGTTTAGGACCTCACTGGGAAAGCCTCTACTCATCGTAACCCTGTATTTCCTTATTCACTGGAAAAGAGCTAATAGGGTCAATTAAAATGAATTTCACAGGTCCTTGAACTGCCTGCTTCCTAAGTTCTTCCATTTTTAACTTTTTGGAGGTTGGTACCATTCTAAGGGTTCCAATATTCCAGGCCAGCCATTAACACACCGTTTCTTTTCTACAATGCCCTTAGCTTCGGACCCACGAGCACAATGTGGGAATGATCCTTTAGGCCAGGGGTTGGCAAATGACAAAGCCAGATCCAGCCCATATTGGTAGTTATTGGAACACAGGCACACCCATGCATTCATGTATTGTCCATGGCGGTTTTTGTAGTTGCTACAGAAACCATATGGCTGCAAAGCCAAAAATTATTTATCAGACCTTTTACACGAAAAGTTTACTGATCTCTGCTCTAGATTAGCATTTCTTGATTGTTTCCTCATCCTAGCACCACAAAAAATGGTACTCTGAGAGAAAAAGGAATTAATATCTTGACAAGCCTTTGGGCATATTGTTTGGTAAAGTCTACTCTAGACCACTTGGGGCAGGACATGACCTGGTATATACTTGGGACACCACTATCTGATAGCCTAGTCTACTTTTTGACATATCTGGGTACCAGTACACGATCTACATCTTGGTTCTGTAGGTCCTACGTTTTGATTCCCATGTAGATTTTCATTTTGGTCAAGGCCAAGGTTATTTTTATTCATGGGTGGTGGTGGTGGTGACCTCCTGGGCACGCTGACTTCCTGTGCAACTGTACCTGCAGTGTGAAACGAGACTTGTAAGAGCACAAAGATGCTCCCATCACTGGTGGGATGAACGGGAGCCATTTGTGGTTCAAAACCAATTACCAACATACCTGTGCCCGAGTTAGAGCGTGTGCCCCTGAACATGTGGTCAGAATCTGTTCCAGCTATCACAGCCACTTGCTCCTTTCCTTCAAGCAGTGCCACAGTGAAGTCACTATGGGCAGAGAGGGCATAGTTAATGCCCATATTCTGAACTGACATCCCAGGGCCCTTGATACGAACTGGTGTCCATGGAATACTTACCTCTGTATTCCAACCACACCAAATGTGGAATCCTTAAACGCCCACCATATTTTGAGGTCCCATCAATATTCTCTCACCTTTTCTCATTTTATTAGGGCATACATTCATTTCAGAAGCCACGACAGAAGCGGCTGTCCACTCTTTATATCGCCATAGAGAAGAAAGGGGGGTTAAGGACCATTCACACCAACAGAAAGAATGAAACTGCAAGTTTATTTGAAAGTATAAAATTAAAAAAAAAACCTAATCAAAAAACAAAAGCAACCACGCACAACCTTTCCAGTTTACATCAACTTTGAAGGTCACACACGATTTATTTACCACTTGCTTGCATTTTTTTAAAATGTCAATTTCAAAGTAGAAGGAGTTGAGGGTAGGTGATAATGATCACAGCTGAACGATTTTAATGCTAAAATAAAAAGGACTCGCTGATCTCATCTGAGAAAAGAGAGCAGGGATGGTTTTCTGATTGGCATAGATTTAGGCCATGTATAAAAAAACATCCTCGTTGGAATGAGTTAAAAAATAATGCTGGCCACTTATTTGCTATTTTGAGTAGGGGAAAAAAACAAAACAAAAAACCCCTGCAGCTTTGGTGTCCTATTTATATCTTTTTAAAAACAGCCATTTAAAAAAATCAAATCTATAATAAAAACATCCCTGTGTTTGTTTTAAAAAACAACATTAATAGATTCTCCTTATGCTACTAAGGCCATTTGTCTTTCCTAAGATGCCTGGAAGCTGAAAAGCCCGTGAGATTAATTCACCACGTGATTAATTAAAATTAGAATCCTTTCCTCTAAACAACTTCCAGAGCACCAGAAAGAAGCAGGGGCCACCAGAGGGAGAAAAGAAGCCACTCTGGCTCACAGGAGATGAAATATTCAGCTAGAGTTCCTCACATACTTTGGTTGCCACCAAAAGTTCTTTCTTCACTGGATTACTCAGAAAATAACTCACGTTATTTTAAAAATGAAAGATGTAGGCAACTATGTTCCTTTTCTTAACTTAAAAAAAAAAAATCACCAAGTGGCTAGCTTTCCTGTAACACACTTTGAATTTGGTTTAAAAAATAAAAGCCTACAGAATAGGATCATTGAATGCCACTTCATCCCCCCTCCTGCAGGCTCCGTTTGAATAAACATCAAAGAGGTTACTGACCACGTGGAAAGCAGCTCTGCATGGGTGACAGCTGCCCGGAGTGGCTCCACTTGGTTCCAGTTTTGTTCCCCCACAGCCATTAGTGTGGATTCTTGACGAATAACACCTACGTTTCCACCCATGACTTCCTGAGGGGGTTGGCACTGTGGCTGGCTGGGCACAGAGAAAGAGGAAAGCTACCATAAACACAGAGCCTATGAGCCGAGGGAGAAAGGCGTCCCTCTTTCTACGTCCTTCAAGAACTCGATAAATAATAACTCAAAGTGCAACAATGCACAGACGCCTGGCACACAGGTCAGTCTGGGGGGACTTGTTACTAGCGTGCTCAGCGGGACCAAGGAACGATCACCTCCTTTTGCATCTTTGCTTGGACCTCATTAATGGAAAAACAAACAAACAAAAGACAGCCTTCCTATACACATATAAATAGTCCCTTAACTAGAAGGGAAAAAACAAACACACTGTTTCAAATGCATTTCTAAGAGATTATAAAAAAAAAAAGTCCGAATGGCAAATCTTGACTCCAAACTATTATCCATGTCTCTCAGAGGAGAAACTATGGGATGCTCGGAGAGGCCTGAGCCTCACTCTGATTCCAGCCCTAACCCTAAATTGCAGCGCTGGAATCGGGGCCTTGGGAAGGCGGGTGAGTGCAGCCCAGGAATCCAGGCTCTCTCGGGGGAGGTACTGAATTAGGTTCTCACGTTGAGTTAGAACCTACAGTGTTCTCAAGTCCAAATGCACAGGTAAAATGACTTCTGAGTGTCAGGGGGACTTAGGGGGCGAGTGTTGAAGCTGCATGAATGGGCAAGGCAGGCTGGGTGTGGCTTACAGGGACAAAGGGCCAGATCAGATTTCTGGGCAACTCAGGTTTAGTACTCATCCCTTGTTTAGGGGCAGGTCACAGCTGGGGGGGAGACAATCCAGAAACCAGGGAAAGGACTGTGGACCAAAGCAGACCCAGGATCTGGCCAGCCTGTACTTCAGGAGCTGAGAACTCAGATAAACTCATGGTGGGGCTCCCTGCCTGTTCTGGAATGAGGCTGGTGATATGTGATCCTGGAGAAAGCTCTCAAAACGAGGATTCTCGGACACATTTTTAAATCCAGACCTGATGGTTTCAGAGTCCTTCAGAAAACCAAAATGACACTGTTGACTTCTGAAGGGCGTGACTCACGGCAACAGTGTTCTTTGGCCCTGACCCAGAGCAATGAACAGCCTAGTGCAAGGCGGGTTCTGATGCTCCCCTGGATTCTCTCCAGAGTGGCCATCCAATGACAGCCTCCTGGTAGGACCATCCAACCCAAATCTCCAAATGGAGCTCTAAGGAAGCAGCCCACAGAGAATCTGGTCCAGTGTCCTCTGCGCTTCTGAACACCCCATACGGCACAAACACTGCTTTCTCAAGGGCTACCTAAGTACCGCGCTCTCCGGCCACCTACTCAGCAAGGTTCCAGCAGTAACAGAATGATGTGGAGAGTGAGGCTGTGATCCTGGGCCCCGAAGGAAGAGCAACTGCCCAGAAAAGATGCACATACATCAGGGCAACTGAGAGGCCAGAACAGTGCCAGGTCGCCCTCCAAAGAACATCCCTGAAATCTGGGGAAGGAGGTGAACGGAGAGAGAGCTGACACCCCACATCACTCCTTGAGGCATCCTGAGGAGCTTCCCATGAGCGCAAGTTGTTAGGATGGTAACAAGTCAGAGCAGATGAACCCATATGGACTTTGGAAGAGCTGGATTTTATACTTCTTCGGTGCCCTGGCTGGGTGCAGAGTCCCTAGGCTCCGTGGTGCCTTCCTGCAGGCCAGGCTGCCCCGGCCTGTGGCCCGTGTCTTCCATACTCAGGAGGCTGCTGGCTGCCTGGGAACTGGTGCTGTTGGCGCTGCCAGACCGGGAGCGGTAAGGGGGCAGGTCGGCTTGGTTCAGAGACTCGGTGTCTGAAGAGTAGGGCGGTGGAGGGAGGTCGTACCATGCGGGTCTGCGATGGAGAGAGCAGGATGGGGCGGGGTGGGGGGAAGGGGGGAGAGGAGGGGGAAGAGAAAACATTAGGAGCCCAGGCACGGCAGGCAATGCCAACTTCTGCCCTTTTCCGAGAGGATGCTGACATCGGGGATGAGATTTTCCTTCCAAGGAGAAAGGCAATCCAAGGACTAGGAAAACCAGTGATTTGTAAGAAGACGAAAGGAACAGGTCAGCGTGCTCTGCCTGGCCTGTGCCAACTGGACAGTGCCAAAACCACAACCTTTGGTAGGGAGAATTCTAAATACTCCCCGGCTCATCCTGGGTGGTTTGGCAGGGATTCACCTGGCCTGGTGTTTCGATAGAGCCCCTGACAGTCCACTGAACTGGGGGTCCTTACTGAAAGCCCACTCTTACTGGCTGTGCGGACTTGGGTGAGAGGATATCCTCTCAAACTCTCAGTCTCCCTATCTATATAAGGGAGTAATAATGACACCTTGCTTGTAGTGAAATAACTTAAAAGACGTTTTATTTTCCAGCTCTCATTTATGGAAGGCTTACTACGAGTCAGGCACTGCGTCACCTACCTTACATCCCTTATTTAATGCTCACAAGAATTCTAGGAGAGAGCCATTACTTTCATGCCCATTGTACTGGGGAGAAAACTGAGGCAAAGGGGCATTAAATGGCTTGCACAGGATCACACACAACTAGTAAGCAGCAGTGCTAGGATTTGAACCCAGGAATTCTGTCTCCAGATGCAGCAGTTTTAACCTTGCTCTACAATGGATGGTCCAAATGAGTGAGGTCTTGTGTTCTTACGCTTATTTGCGAAGATGTCCTTAAGCACCGCTCCTTGGAGCTCTGTTTAGCTTTTATGAGGAAGGAAAAGGAAGATTAAATAATATAAGAGCTGCCACCGGAGAGGGTTCAAGGAGGAGCCCAGTTAGCTCAGGAACACTGCCTGCAAAATACCTCGTGCCACATCTGGTGAGTCCTGGGCTCAGTGGAAGAGGAACGCTGAGCAGAGTCCCTGCAGGGCAGGGGATGCTGAGAACCAAGGGGGACTCAGGTAGCTCTAGTCCCGGGACTTCAAAGTGGGTTCTTTGGGTACCCTTGGAGGTCACCAAAGGAGACAGGAAGGCTGAGCAGGCAGGAATGAGGTCCACTACTGGATCCAACTACAGAACTCTGGGTTTTAACTTTATATTTTGGGGTTCCTTGTACAGCTCCACCTGTGATGAAGGTTCTACTGCTTAACAAAGCTTGAGAGTTCTCTACGCCACCTCCTTTATTTTATAGATGAAGCCAAGCAAAGTTAAGGAACTTATTCACTCATTCATTCACTCACTCACTCACTTATCCATTCATTCATTCAAATAGGAACCAAACCTCGAGTATATACTGGGCACTGTTCTGTGGTAGCAGGTGAGTGCCCAGAGCTGGTCAGGGTCCTGGACGTGTGTCCGTGTGGCATTACCAGGGAGGAGGAGGGATCTGAACTGGCCAGGATCCTAGCTGTATGTCTTCAGATGAGTAACTTAAAAATCTCAGTTTTCTCGTCTGTAAAACTGAGGCACATATAGAACCTCCCTCGGTGAGTGGCTGTGAGGACTGAGTGCGATGATACACGTGAATCGTTTGCAAAGACTCAGTAGAAGTCAAAAGCTGCCGCCGCCTTTGCAGCTGAATGCAGGCTCCTGGCAAGACCAGCATCCCAGGCACGTGCACATGTACGCCCGCCTCTGCGTGGGATGACCTCCCTCCCCGAGGCTCTCCCAGTACGCACCTTTGGTCCAGCAGGGCCTCTGAGTAGGAGGGCGGGGAGCCCACGTCAGACGCGTTCTGCTCGGCTTGGCTGGCCACGTACTGGATGCCATTGTTGACGTTGTAGGTGACGTTGCAGCGGTGAGGGTGGTCCAGGACCACCAGGCGGGAGAGCAGCACGGGGTGCTGGAGCCGGTGTACTGGCAGCGTCATGAGGTTGTTGCGCTTCCGCTGGTGGTGCAGGACCAGAGCCAGCAGGGCCACGACCAGCACAAAGATGACGGAGCTGCCGATGATGGCGTAGGTGATGCTGGGATAGTACACGAGCTGGTTCTCTGAGGTCACGAACACCTGCCCGCTGCCTGGTTCTGAGAAGCCCCAGAGGCGAGAGAAAAGGAGAGAGGTTACCAAGTCGGCGCACCCATCTGCCGCAAAGTCAGTCCCAGGACGGGAATGCAAACGTTCGCAGGAGCACGGTTCACGATAGCCGCAAAGTGGAAAGCACCCCAACGTCCATGGATCGGTGAATGGATAAACAAAATGTGGGCTGCCCATACAACGGAATATAATCTGGCCATAAAAAGTACTGGTGCATGCTACAACATGGATGAGCCTCAAAAACGTGCTAAGCGGGCTTCCCTGGTGGCGCAGTGGTTGAGAGTCTGCCTGCCAATGCAGGGGACGCGCGTTCGAGCCCTGGTCTGGGAGGGTCCCACATGCTGCAGAGCAACTAGGCCCGTGAGCCACAACTACTGAGCCTGCGCGTCTGGAGCCTGTGCTCCGCAACAAGAGAGGCCGCGATAGTGAGAGGCCCGCGCACCGCGATGAAGAGTGGCCCCCGCTTGCCACAACTAGAGAAAGTCCTCGCACAGAAACGAAGACCCAGCACAGCCAAAAATAAATAAATAAAATTCAAAGTACGTTTAAAAAAAAAAAACGTGCTAAGCAAGATAAGCCAGACAGGGCTTCCCTGGTGGCACAGTGGTTGAGAGTCCGCCTGCCGATACAGGGGACACGGGCTCCTGCCCCGGTCCGGGAAGACCCCACATGCCGTAGAGCAGCTGGGCCCGTGAGCCATGGCTGCTGAACCTGCGCATCCGGAGCCTGTGCTCTGCAACTGGAGAGGCCATGACAGTGAGAGGCTCGCGTACCGCAAAAAAAAGAAAAAAAGAAAAAAAAAAAAGATAAGCCAGACACAAGAGACCACATAGTGTATGATTCCATTTATATGTGTCCAGGAAAGGCAAATTTATAGAGACAAAAAGTCGATTAATGGTTGCCAGGGGCTGGGGGTGGGAATGGGGATTCACTGGTGATGGGCATCAGGGATCTTGCTCGGGTGATGGAAATGGAAATGTTCTAAAACTGGATGTGGTGATGGCTGTGCAAATTGATACATTTACTAAAACTTATTGAGTTGTACAGTTAAAATGGGAAAATTTTATGTCATGTAAATTATACCTCAATAAAGTTGTTAAAAAAAAATCAGCCCTGGGAAATATAATATCCAGGGAACAGGAGTGATAGTGACAGAAACCTGTTTTTCTCTGGAAATTTATCATATCACATACGCGAGGAACACTGGCCAGTGCGTCTGGGGTTCCTTATGTTGGCAAAGTATTTATTTAATGCCCGGCCTTTGCCAAGCTTTCAAGATGGAGAGCCAGCAGAGCACAGGCTGAAATCATGGACTCTGGAGCCAGACCAGGTTCAAACTCAAGCTATTCAGCTGACTGGCTGCGTGCCCTCTGGGAAGTGGTCAACCTCTCTGTGCTGTAATTTCCTCATCTGTGAAATGGGGGTGGTATTAGTCCCCACCTCACTGGGCTGTCCTGAGCATGAAATGAGTGAATAATTATCAAGCACTTAGAACAACAGCTGACACACTGCGGGTGTTCAAGACATACAAAATATGTGTTTTATCACAGCTACTTGCCTCACAGCAGCTCCGTGAAGTAGGTGCTGTAACTGCCTTCTTTTTAAGATGAAGAAGGAAGCTTGGAGAACTTGGGTCCCCTGACCAGGGCCACAGGGTTAGGAGGTAAGGCGCTGTGCCTGATTTGTGCCCTGTGGTCTGACTCAGAGCCTTGCCTCTGACACTCTGCCCTGCAGCCCCCTACCAAGACCAGAGAGGCAACCGGCACGCATTTCCTCAGAGGCCCTAGGACGAAGGCCTGGTACACGCCCCAGCCCTGCAGGCTGCCAGTCCCCTCCTCTCCACGTGTACTAAGGAGCCACACTTCAAACACTCAGGGGAGAGGCTTCCCCGTCAGCAGGACACACCTGGCAAAGGTGGCCAGGCCCAGGCTGGCACAGGACACCAGAGTGGCCCCTCCTCGTAGAAAGTTGGGGACCCCTCTTCTTTGCGGAAGATCCACAACTACCCACAGCTGTGGCCCAGCTGCAAAAATAATCTAAATGCAGCCTAAGTGAGCAAGTCTGCGACCACACCCTGGGCCCGTTCAACCTCTGAAGCAGTGAAGAGGCTTTAGTGGGTTCACAGTGGCAGCGTGTAGACGTGAAGTGGCAGCACCGTCCGCTGGCTGCTCGGGTCCCGGGCCCTCATCACTGGATTGCACATGGCTTTGCTCACCATGGATCTCCAGTGAGTAGGATGGTGTCTGGCACAGAGTCGACAGCCAATAAACGCATCCAACTCAACGAAAAAAAAATCTGTGTATTCACACACCCTGGCAAGGTAGGTGCTGTTATTAGTTTATTATTCCTGTTTTTCAGATGAGCAAATTGACTCAGAGGTGAATTCAGGTGTCTAAGTGCACAAAAGAACTAAGCAGGGGAGTCAGAACGAGAACCCAGATATTTCTCCTTCAAAAGTCCACGTGCCGTGCAACACACCATCTCCCCTCCTTTCCCGACACAAACAGTTCCTGATTCCCCACATCATCTTAATCTGACACAAAGAAAGACCTTCCCCTCAAGCTCCAGGCTGTGTTAATTTTCGTTCCAGTCACACTCAGACATGCACTAAAGGCTAAGAAGATTCTCCAAGTTCCTGTCGGTCACCGTTTCAATGATGCACTGTATAGAAAGAAGCAAGCAAGATCCCAGAGGGGAGGCAGAAGCGTGCTGCAGACGGTTACGGGAGAAAGGCAGCTCTGGAATTTTCTGGAGACAATGAGCTTGTCACCCAGAGGTTCTGAGGGAGTTCTGTCTGCTCTCAGCTTAGATAATTAAAAGCTGGGTGGGAGCCTCTGGGTGTGTATATATATATATATATATATATATGTGTGTGTGTGTGTGTGTGCGTGTGTGTGTGTGTGTGTGTGTGTGTGTGTGTGTATGTTTCAGATTTCAGGCCTAAAAGAGAAGAGCCTCTTTATTTCATCTCTAGCACAGAGCTGAAGGGTCGAATTCTGGGGCCATCACTGCTAGCTGCTGCTCAAGCAAGTTATTTAACTTTGGGCCTCTCACTGTTGTGGCCTCTCCCGTTGCGGAGCACAGGCTCCGGACGCGCAGGCTCAGCGGCCATGGCTCACGGGCCCAGCCGCTCCGCGGCACGTGGGATCTTCCCAGACCGGGACACGAACCCGCGTCCCCTGCATCGGCAGGCGGACTCTCAACCACTGCGCCACCAGGGAAGCCCTATCACGACAGTTTCTGAGCAGATGGTGAACATCCTGAGGAGGAGGACCTTCTTCTAATTCACACAGAGGTGGTATCTGGACTGACAGAAGGACTAAACCAACTGACACCTGTGACTTGGGGTTCCTTTGCTTCTAAAAGATTCCCTCCTCCAGATGCAAATTGCATTTCCTACAGGATACGATTATTCACCTCTCAGACTGGGCAAAGGCGAAGTCTGAGTTCACATTTTGCTGGCCAGGACTTGGGAAAACAGGTATAATTATTCACACATGGCTGGTGGGAGGGTAAATTGGTACAACCCAGGGTGGTGATGGGGTTAACAATATAGATCAAAATAACAAACATACATTAACAATACATATCAAAATAGAAAAAGTACATATCCTTTGACCCAGCCATTCCACTCTTAGGAATCTAACAGATATATATACTCACACAAATGAGAAGTAACTCTTTAATACAAGTATTCATGGAAGCATTGTTCGCAATACCACATATATCAGGAAAGATCTAAATGTCCGTCAATTGCAGCCTGGCTAAATAAATGATGGTGCATCCAGACAGTACCACACCTATTTAAGAAACTAGGGCAGCTCTACATATACTGATGTGAAACAGTCTGAAAGATATCGTGATAAGCTGAACAACAACAAAAAAGTCCAGTAGAGAATGTTCTGAGTATTTCTAGAAGGACACACAGATCTGGTACGACTGGGAGAGAAGAGAGGCAAGAGGGAGACGTATTTTTCATTGTTTACTCTTTTCTACTTTGTATTATTTATACTGTTTTATCCAGTCAAAAAATAAGCATCTTGTCTCTTCCTCTGGCTTTGCCTAGGCTGATGTGAGTAGAGGTTTCATTACTGGTTTCCTTCCTTCTCTCCCTGTAGTGTGAGGGCTCCTGGGGGAGTTTCACTGCCACTCACTCACTCGGACCCCCCCTCCCTGAGTCCAGAATTCCTGTTCTAGAAGGTTCACTGCCCTGTTCAAACCGACGCCTTACCATTCTCCTGAAAGCTCAACTGCCTCTTTAAAAATTTTATTTCAAAAATTTATTTTTAAAATTAACTTTTCTCCAGAGTAAATATTTTTAAAAGTCAGGTTTAGTGAGGTATAATCGATACACAATAAAACTTACCCTTTTAAAATGTACAATTAGATGAGGTGTAACCAAATGTAACAGTTGCAAGAAGCACCACCACAAGCAAGATATCGAACATTTCCATCCCTCCTGTCATTTACAGCCACTTGGGAATCACTGATCTCTTCTGTCCAGATAGGTTCATCTTTTCCAGAAAGTCAGGTAAGGGAATCATCTAGTAAGTAGCCTACTGTGTGTGGCTTCTTTCGCTCGGCATAACGCTTCTGAGGTGCACCAAGGTTTCTCTGAGTGTTACTATTTCATTCCTTTAGACCGTTGAGCAGTATTCATTGCTTGGATGCAACACAATTTGTTTATCTGTCCACCAGTTAAGGGAGGGAAGTGGTTGTTTCCAGTTTCTGGAATGCATATCTTTGTGCTGACATATATTTTCTTATTTTGGTGGGTATATACCTAGGGGCAGGCTGCTGGGTCGTATGGGAAGCGTATGCTTAATTTATAAAAAACTATCACACTGTTTTTCAAGGTGGCTATAGCACTTAGCCTTCTCCCAGTTGCTCTGCCTCCTCCCAGCATGTAACATAGCTAGCCTTTTCAATTTCAGCCATGCTCACAGGTGCATAGTGGTATCTCACTGAGGTTTTAAGTTGCATTTCCCAATGACTAATGATGTCGAGTATCTGTTCATGTGCTGATTTGCCATCTGTATATCTTCTTTGGTGAAACACCTATTTAAATCTCTTGCCCATTTTAGAATTGGGTTGTCTGACTACTTATTATTGAGTAGTAAGTGTCCTTTAGATGTTCTGGGAGACAAGTTCTTTTCCAGATGTGTGTCTTGCAAATATTTTCTCCCAGACTGTGGCTTGGCTTTTCATCTACTTTACTGTGTCTTTTTGAAGATAAGTGTTCAAATTTTTTAATGAAGTCAGTTGTATTAATTATTTCTCTCGTGTTCTGTGTTTTTTGTATTCTATCCAAGAAATCTTTGCCTAGGAGACGTTTTATAGCTTTAGCTCTTACATTTATAACTATGATCCGCTGCAAGTTAATTTCTGTTTATGGTACAAGGTGAAGTTCAATGTCCTTTCCCCCCATCCCTTTGGATATCCAATTGTTCCAGTGCCATTTGTTGAAAAGCCTATCCTTTTTTATTGAATAACCTTGGCACCTTTGTTGAAAATCAATTGTGCATACAAGGCTGGGTCTATTTCTAAATGATCTATTCTGTTTGATTAAGCTACATGCCAATCCTTATGCCAGTAACTGTGCTGAGAACTACAGCTTTATAGCAAGTCTCAAAATCAGGTAGTGTGAGTCCTGCATGCTCTCTTTTCTTCCAAATTGAATTTTTCTGATTACAAAAATATATTAGAGTTAAAATTTAAAGTAATATAGAAATGTTCATGACAGACAACCTCTCCCTCCCGCCTTACACCTACTAGAAAAAAAATAGTTCACAGTTTGGTGTAGACTAGGGGTTGGCAAATTTTCTGTCAAGGGTCAGATAGTAAATATTTTATGATCTGTGTGCTATACAGTTTCAGCTACAACCACTCAACTCTGTCTCTGTAGTGCAAAAGCATTACAAATAGTACATCAATGAATGAGTGTATTTGTGTCCCAAACTTGATTAAAAAAGACAGCCAGCCAGACCAACCGCTGAGAAACTACCATTTCATAGATTTCTCCAAGCCATTGTTTATCTTCTCTTATTTTGAGAATTGCGTTTGTATTACATGCATGTAGGTGACCATGCATTAGATTTTAACAAGGAAAAATTTTTAGGAATGTATTCACTTCAGATTAATAATCCTTCAGGAAGAGATAATAGTTCTTAAAACTTCCAGCTAAGGCAGAGAAAACAATTATTACATTTTACAATTGATTTCGTTGTAAGTGTTCTTTTAATTCAGTTTCAGGAAGATCTTTATTTCTTGACATCTTTTATGTGTAAAAATGCCTGAATATCTTCATTAAGCCTGAATAACCATTGACTATACATAATTTTCATAGATCAAAAGTTATTTTAAAACATCATCTAGATATTGCTTCAAAAACTGTCGCGTCAAATAAAATGCAAGATTAAAAAAATAAAAACCAACCAAACAAAAAACAGGCAGCAGATCAGATTCAGCCCACTGGCCGTAGTTTGCTGACCTGCTAAGTACAGATCCCTCAAAACTCTTCTTTGTGTATGTACACACGTGCTTTTCTTCATGCTGTACAGACATTTCTACAAATGGACATCTTCCTCACTCACGCACACCTTTGTGAAGAAGGAGCTATGTAGTATCCCATTATATAGGCACATCACAATTTCACCAATTCCCTACTGATGTACATTTTGGTTGCTTTTTTTTTTTTTTTGGTGCTCTGACAAACAATGCCACAACAACATTCAGGCAGACCAACCAGACCATGAGAGCCATGAGGGGAGGGCCAGGCTTGCTGGTCTACTTCTATACTCAGTTTCCAACACAGAGGTTGAGTAAATTAGTCTGTGGTCACTGGTGCAACGATTTCTTAGGATGGACTGTGTTTCCCTGGCCATCTAGTCTCCGGTGCTGTCTTGAACGCTCTCCTTTTCTCTGTCCACACTGAGCCACCAAGCGTGGTCAACTGCTGCTGTGCAGTGCTTCTCTAGACTCTGCTTCTGGTCTCCATCAGGCCCAGGCCAGGAAGAGAAACCTCGTTGTGGTCTTACTATCTTTAGTCTCCTTGTCCTCTAACCCTTCTGCAATGCTCTCATCAGACTGAACACGACCCAGCTCTGTCGCTGCGCCATTCTTATAAAATTCTTCAGATCCAGGACCCTGAATGGCTCACATCACCCTCCCCAGCCACGCATTCAGACTCCGCAGCCTTCCCCACCCTGGTTTCCCAGTATCAACCCCTGGAGGATGTGGGGAGAGAAGTCCAGAGTTGGAATGTTGCATTGCTATTTGCCTTGTGACCTGTTGCCCACTCCTGATTTGAAAGAAATAATAATACAAATAATACTAACAACCACCATCCATGTTTGCTGTGAACTCAGAAACAGAGTAATAATCATCATGATATCATAATGATTATCATTGCAGCTCTCATCCTATCAGCAATACCTTATGTGCTTACACATATGACCTCTGATTTTGTAATCCTTAAACCATCTGCAGTGAGTTGAATGGTGTCCCCCCAAAAGATATGTCTACTAGGAACCTCAGAATGTGACCTTATTTGGAATAAGTATGTCTGAAGATATAATTAAGGTAAAGATCTTGAGATGAATTAGGCTGGACTCTCAGAGTGTCCTTATGAGGGACAGAAAAGGAGAAGACCCAGAAACAGACAAGGGAAAAGGCCATATGGAGATGGAAGCAGAGATTGGAATCTTGCAGCCCCCAAGCCAAGAACACCAAGAATTGCAGGCAGCCAGCCAAAGTGAGGAGAGATGTGATTCTCCCTCAGAGCCTCCACAAAGAACCAACCCTGACAGTACCTGCATTTTGGACTTCTGGTCTTCAGAATTGTGAGAACGTAAATTTCTGTTGTTTTAAGCCACTGAGGTAGTAGCAATTTGTTTTGGCGGCCCTGGGAACCAAAGACAGCACCCTGTGAAGTAGACCATTATTCTACAGAGGAGGAAATGGGGGAGCAGGGAGGTTAAGTCACTTGCCCAAGTCCTCCGTGCACCTGGGTTATGATCAATAGCTTTGTTAGAGCTAATTAGAGAGGGAACAGGGAGAAACCCAGCCAGTCTGGTTCCAGAATCCTTGCTCTTCACCTATGACTTTCTTTCATGTTCACCCCTGTCTCCCACCATGAAGAGGAGTTCCTGGTGGGCAAAGGCCGGGCTCTCCCCTTCTTGGAGCCCTACTCAGGGCCAAATGCAGCCTTGTAAACACAGTAGGTATTCCACGCGTATTTTTTGATATCTGTAAACTAACTTTGAAACACAGTAATTCACAATCTCTCCGTTTACAGAAAGAGTCAAACGTTGAATAAGAAAATGAGGGCAACCTTGAAGCTGAGGCATGAGAACTGGGCCCCCTACTGCTAATCTTCAACCTGTATGTATGATCTCACTTCAACCTTATGACAACCCTTTTTTTACAGATGGGGAAACTGAAGCCCAGAGAGGTTAAGTAACTTACTGAAGGTCACAAAGCAAACAAGTGGTACAACTAGTATTTGTGCCCAGGAGTCTGATGCCAGAAGTCACCACCCTGTCCCAGGTAGTTCTATATGCCCTCCCCTCCCCTTTCCCGCTTGTCCTGTCCAGTTGTCACCCACCTTATCTCTCTTGGATAAGTGATAAGTCATTGCTTATCGAAGCAATGAGCAATGATAAGCAATGGAATCATTGCTCCAATAACTCCAATGACACTGATCAATATATTCTGAAATGTCTTCTGTGAGATGTAAGAGGTATTTCATGACAAAGTGTACCTTGGTCAAAGAGGTATGAGAAAAAGTGGATTCGACAAATTAAACCACTTTCTTTGTAGCTGTTCAGAGTACAGGCTCTGGAACCAAACTGTCTGGATTCAATCCTTGGCTTTGCCACTTACTGGCTGTGTGACCTAGGACAAGTTACTCTATCTACCTCCTGTGCCTCAAAATCCTCATCCGTGAAACGGGATAATAGTAGAGTTCACCCCACAGGGTTGTTTTATGGAAAATACATTAAAATCAAGAGTTTAGAACTTTGGCACATAGTAAATACTCAACAAAGCCTAGATATTAATAGCTATCATTATGGGACTTTTCAGAGCCTTGACCAGGTAAATGTATACTGTGATGCTTCCTGAGACGATGTGGCTATTTCACCAGCCCTGGTGCTTTGCTGAGATGGACAGAACATACATCACATTCCTGAAGTTGTCTTTCCATAGCACGGGGGCATGCCTGACCTTTGGGTAAGCTGTTGGAGGAGGCTCTGCGGCTGTCGCTGCTAACTTAAGAGGCAGGAGGTGAGGGGCGACTGCCTAGCGCCCCTCCTCCTCTGCGCAGCACAGGTACTTGCCTCCCAGGCCACACCCAGTTATGGGCCAGCATCCCCATCACTGACTGAGGTCGGCCAAGCACCAGGAGCCTCGGACCAGCTCCTGCACGTGAAATGAGAGATTCCCTCCGTTGGGAGGGTTGTCCGACACCCTGCCGTCCTGACACCTGACAAAACCCAGCAGGCAGGAGCTGATCCTGTTCAAATGCGCAAACAGCCCAAGGCTGCCTTGGGTCTGTTCTCCGGATCCTCGAGTTCACTGTGGCCCCTGCTCCTCTGTGCTACATCTGTCTGGTAAACCTTATTACCCAGGGAAATGCTGAGCGTGCACACTTGGAGCTTCTGAGTGCAGAAAAGTTTCTGAATAATTTAGGGGAAAGGGCTGGTAATAGAATCATTACTCCCCGAGGGGGAGTTTTATTGACCATGAACAAATTCATGGCTTCTGGAGATTTCAGAAAATCTAACACAATGACCTGGTCCCCTGCACCCCAGGGAAGGGCTATTCGTTCTGCACACAATGGGGTCTTGTGTTTCGGTCCCAGCGCAGAGGGGGGACAGAAAGAATTTAATGAAGGGACAGTGGGAAGCTGTTCCCAGCCTCAGGCCTGAGAGGGTGAGGATGTGGCTTCTGGAATCGGGTGGGACCCGATGGGAGCTGAGGCCTTTGGGGGAGGAATGCGCCCTTCGCCAATCTGTGGCCTGCAGGCAGGGAGCTGGGGGTACAGATATTCTGACCTTTTGTTTTCTACCCTCCAACCTCTTGCTGATGCTTCCTCCTGGCCAAACCCACCCAGAGCCAGAGGGTAAGGAAGTTCAGCCAGTGCAGCCCAGAGGCTCAGCGGTGCACGTTGGGGGGTGGGGGTGGGGGGGGGAGGGGGGAGGAGTGTGGAGACTGGCTGGTGAGAACATCCAGGGCGGGGCCCCCTGCTCCTCGGCTGCGACCTTCGCCCTCCTTCCCTGTCTCAGCCTGCAAACCCTACCAGACTCCCAGCCCTCACTCAAACGCCACTCCTCTCGTGAAGCCTTCCACTGTCACCTCTGTTGGAATGAAATGGTTCCTTCCTGTGCTCTCCTCACAAGCTGTCCCCTCTGCTGGACCCCCCGTGACATCCTGCTTTATACCACATTTGACAACACGCAGGCGGCAGAGGGACGACCCGCTGCCCTCTGGCCCCGTGCTGGGCAGCGCCGCACCGCCGTGCTCACGCCCCACGCAGGGAAACACTTGCCTTCCGTGCTGGCAGCCACGCCCACCTGACCCTGACCTGCTAATGGACCAAATGAGAAAGCCAAGGCTATCTTTGCAGAGCTCGCTGTAGCAAGGGAGTGAGCCACCATCACCTGCATTTTGGCAGAGACTCCGAGGAAGGCAGAGGAGTGGGAGAGCATACAGTGGCCAAAAGGGAGGGATTCGGACGTGCTCTGACCAGAGGCTACCGGCCCAGGGAAGCCGGCGGCGGGCGGGGCATCTGATGGGAATGGCCAGGGAGGGGGCGGGGAGCATATTTCGCCTCCTCTGGTTGGTCCTAAGCTGGAAACGGGGCCAAAAATTGGGGAAGCTGTCAGTTACTAATCAAGTCTTGTATGTTCGGGGTCCATTGTTACAAGGGTTATTGTTTGGCTTCCTGGGCTGGTTGTTGGAGGTTGGGGGTGAGAGTTCTGCTTTTACACACGGTCTGGTCACTGCCCATCTGTATATTCAGTTTCTCACTGACTATCCAACCCATGTCCCCAGGTCTGGCCCAAATCCCACTCGTGCTTGAGTCCCCCTGATGCCCTGGGCCAGTCTATTGCTTATTTTCCTCATTTGTAAAGTAAGGGCGATACACGTCCAGCATGCAGCATCTCTGTGGAGCTTAGAGCTGACGCAGGTGAAGTGCCTGCCTGGGAACGGCGAGTCTGCTAACCGTCATCAGGTACCTGACTGTTCTTGGAGGGAAGCGAGGTGTAGGTATGAATGAGGACGGTTCCATCCAACGAACAACAGGTGGCGTGTGTGATGGTCAGCCGACATTTGGAAGTTTGATGGACAGGCTCAGAGTTCTGGTTCAGCCACAGACCCCATGAATGACGCTGGCCAATTTCCTGCAACTTTCTTTTTTTTTTTAAAAAAGATTTATCTGAACCAGGTCTTTCTCTCTCTTTTCTAAAAATTTTTATTATTTATTTTATTTTTGGCTGTGTTGGGTCTTTGTTGCTGCATGAGGATTTTCTCTAGTTGCGGTGAGCAGGGGCTACTCTTCGTTGCGGTGCGTGGGCTTCTTATCGTGGTAGCTTTGCTTGTAGCAGAGCCCAGGCTCTAGGCGCGTGGGCTTCAGCAGTTGTGGCACACGGGCTCAGTAGTTGTGGCTCGCGGGCTCTAGAGCACAGGCTCAGTAGTTGTGGCGCACGGGCTTAGTTGCTCCGCGGCATCTGGGATCTTCCCACACCAGGGCTCGAACCCGTGTCCCCCGCACTGGCAGGCAGATTAGTAACCACTGCGCCACCAGGGAAGTCCCTCCTGCACCTTTCTAAGCCTCATCTGTAATGTCAGGATTAAAAACCTGCCCCACCACAGAGTTGATAAGAACATTAAAAACCGCTGTTTTAAATCCAAGCCAAGTGAACCAATTGTGAGCTGGATGCTCTGACCTCCTCTTGTCTGTGCAAGACTCTGATCCCTGCACGCCTGAGCTGACTGGCGGGAAAGAGGAAATGATGCTCAGAGGGAAGTAGGCAGAATAGCCAGGATTTTAGGGTCATGGAGGCTGAGGCCTTCCAAGGTTTGTGCTGAGAGTTAAGGAGGGATATCTGGCTGGGGGCATGTTCATTTATCACTCAGATCCCAGACAGATGGTTGGACCTTGAGCTTACGGCTGGGGATGCCAGAACCAAAACAGCAGAGACCTGACCCTGGGGATGCTCACGTGGGACAGGCCCTGGGGCCCCACTTCTCTCCAGGTTCCCCCAGGATCACCTCTACCAGCCTGCAGCCACGTCCTCTCAAGCAGGGAAGCGTCCAGGAACTGTCTTGGCCATCGTAAGCCAAGGGCATCCCTATGTCCACCTGGACTTTTCCTTGTTTTTTAAAAAACATCCCACGGGGCTGTTGTGCCTTTGTGGATCTCCATTCCAAGCACATCTCCTGTCCCAATTTAGATGCGGATTGAAAAAGTTTAATTTAAAGGGCAGACTGGCAAATGACTGAATCAAAAGAACCACAAAAACCCCACTGAACCATTGCCATGGCAACGCAAGTTTCTAAAATTAACCGAAAGGAGGGTGATGGGAAAATCCTTGCTGCCAGCCTGCCCAGAGTCAGACAGACCACAGCAGGAGGCATCCTGGCCTGGAGCCAGAGGAAAATTAGAGAGGGGATCCATCTGCCAGGAGGGAACTAGGGCTCTAAGACCATTGAGAGCCAAGAGATGAGCGCATTAAGATTACATTCAAAACAGGAGAGAGGAAAAAAAAGAGAAAGTTCTAAGACTGGAGATAGAATGAGTGGATATCTCCCTGGGAATTCTAGTGGTTCTTATTCCAAGAGACCCTAGGGGCTCTTGTCCTCCCCACCTCTCACATTTGCCCACCCTTGGGCAAAGGGGACAGGAAGTGTCCCTAAAAAGCCCTGCATTTTCAACAAACGCTACTGAGCCAGCCAACTGTTACCAGTAGCTGCTCACCGCGAGGAGGGCGGCTTGGTAGGGAGGAGAGCCCCCCGTGATCCAGAGCTCTCAGAAGCCTGCCAAGAGCTGCTGTACATGCTCAGAGCTCGTTCTCTGGCTCTGATGAGGAAGAGCACCAATGATCAGCCCGCGAGTGAGGTGGTGATGAATGGCCTCTGCTAAGAAACTGGCCCAGGGCAGTATCACACCATTAGCTGAACGGTAAGGAACTTAATTGGCTATTTAAGGTGGAAAAGGGCTTTTTTTAAAAAAAAAATAGAAATTCAGATTGCTGCCAAAACTCAGTGATAGGGCTTCCCTGGTGGCGCAGTGGTTGAGAGTCTGCCTGCCGATGCAGGGGACGCGGGTTCGTGCCCCGGTCCGGGAAGATCCCACGTGCCGCGGAGCGACTGGGCCCGTGAGCCATGGCCGCTGAACCTGCGCGTCCGGAGCCTGTGCTCCGCAACGGGAGAGGCCACGACAGGGAGAGGCCCGCGTACTGCAAAAAAAACAAAAACAAACAAACAAACAAAACTCAGTGATAAGGGTAATTGGGAGCTAGGGCCTCTGTGGCATTTTTAGAACTCTGCTCAATTGTGTGATGGCTTCACAAACATCAACAGAAGAGTGCATGCAGTGAGGGGGGGTACTGTAGCTCTATGCTACGTCTTCTACTGCAGACCACAAAAAGCAAAAGCCAATGGGAGCTGGCAGGGGAAAGGCGTGCGACATTGGGATCAATGTTCTAATCATTCTAACCATCAAAGGGGCCCCTCTCTCTTGTGTACAGAGTGGCTTCAGCCACCTCAGCCTCCTGCATATGACATCCTGGCGGCTCCTGCAGGCAACATGCTTGAAATGGATATACGTGCCTCCTGGAATTTGCTGAATAAGAAGGGCTGTACAGAATTACTGTTTCTATGGTGTACTGTATCTATGTACCTGGCGTGATTGGTGGAAGTTGCAAAATTAAATGCTTAGCAGACATACTTTGAACTCGATGGTCAGTTGGTTTCTGGTCTGGTGATAAGGCTTGGAGAGTTACAATACAATGGTTTATTGAGCCTGTAGTGTCAGCGGCCAGAGCGGAATACTGCTAACTCAAGTGGGATGCTTTGATCAGTTTGTGAGTGCCGTAGAACCATAAACAGATAGCACTGCAGGGAAAAGCTAACCCTAAAAACTGGGGAGAGGAAAATTCTATCTGAGGCATGCCATAGTTGCTGCAAATAAAATCTCATTAGCACGGGGCTGAGAAAACAAATACCATCAAATATCAATTACGACCCCACAATGGCATCCAGAGCCACCCTAGAGCTGGAAGTCCCAGCATCAGCTCTGCCTTCGCCTTTTCTTTTCCATTCATGTCCAACCCTTTTCCATTCATGGCCGACTCATATCCAAAGGCAGGTTTTGCTAATTCGGCTTCCAAACTGTGGAATGGATTAGCACGAGAACTTCCTAGCTGGCCTCCCAATTTCCACCCTTGATCCTCTCCAATCGATTTTCTGCACAGCATCTAGAAAGTTCTTTTTAGGAAGTAAATAAGATGGCTGATCATTGTACTCAAAATCCAACCTCCTAACAACGGCCCGGAGAGGCCTCTCTAATCTGGCCCTCAACTCTTCCACAACCTGATCTTGAGCCATTTACCATCTGGTACCCCAGGCTTTAGCTCAGAGGTCAGTGAAGTCTGGCCCACTGCCTGTTTTCATAAATAAAGTTTTACTGGAACACAGCTTTTTTCATTTATGTACTGTCCGTTTCTGCTTTTGTGCCGCAAGGCTGAGTTGCATAGTTCTGACAAGCAACTCCAGGGCCCACAAAGCCTAAAATATTGCCTGGCCACGCAAGTCTAATTTTAAATCCTTGGGCAGATGAACATTGTAATAAGCAACGAGCTAAGAGGGATACCGGCTGCTGTTATCCAGCGTACAGTCCCTTTGGGAAGTTACTCTAATACCCCAAACGTGGCAATCATGATAAGGTGCCTGTAACCACTACAGAAAGTAAATGGTGAAACCAAGAAATCAAGGAAGAAATCAAGCACAGCCCTTCCCAACCCGGCCTTCACCAGCTCTGACTTTTTGTTGTCTACGGAAGTAAGTGACTAAAATGTTCCTACAGGACGCGGCAAATTTGGCCTCAATCTTGGATATGAAAAACGTTGAATGGTTAAAAATCTGTCTGTTCTCTGCCACCACCACCTCCTTGGCTGGTTAGGTAATATTGCCTGACTTTACAATCCTGTCTTCTGAGAGGTGCTCGGATGGTACGTATCTATGCTTCCTGAGATGAAGGTTGGCCGGAGGTTTTAATGTTCTCCAAGACGAGGTGCTGGAAGCTCCATTCCAACACCTGAGGGCCTCCCGGGAAGTGGGTCTCTGAACCTGGCTCTTCCATAATAGATGAATAACTTACAGGGTCTGGGGCAGTGGAGGATTCCATGACCTGCCAGATTCTTTAAAGAGGAAATAATCACCACGTATCCCCAGGGCCATCTTACAATCCGTGTATCCCTGTCAAATGCTCTCCAGACACCAAAGACAGGCTGGAGAGCTCAGGCAAGCATTTTTAAATATTAATGGGGATGTGTTAAAACAAGCAAGGGAAGAAATCAAAGCTTCTGTCACTGACAGAGGGCCCAAGCCGGCCTCCTTAGGAGAAATAAGAGGACCCAGAAGGACAGATGTGACACAAAGATGAATCCTATGATGTGCCGACAGTGGAGGACACCCGCTTATTCATTAACCATTTACTGAACGTCTGCTGGGGGCCAGCTGGGGTGCCAGGGGATTCTGGGCACAGCTATGGGCTGGGAGTTATTGGGCAATGGATAAGGACCCCTGGGAACCTCAGGGCTACCACGGCTGCTTAGGTTTTTAACGTTTATTTTTTGAATAGGCAATATATGCATGGTTCCAAGCTCAACAGGTAAAAAACGATTTGTAGAGAAAAGTTAGTCTGTTTCCCCATCTGTCTCCTAGACACCACATTCCCCTCCCCAGACGCAACCACTGGTACCAGTGAGTGTGTGTGTGTGCACGCACATACGTGTAGGCTTCCAGAAATATTCCAGACATATATTAGCAAATATCTATTATCTTGGACACCATGGTAATTAAAATTTTTTTCACTTAATGAACTACATAATTTTTTTAAAAAAAACAAGTAACATTTTGCCCATTTAATAACTACCTATACAGCACTGACTATATGCTTTTTTAAACTTTATTTTATTTTTTTAAATTTATTTTTGACTGCATTGGGTCTTCGTTGCTGCACGCGGACTTTCTCTAGTTGCAGCGAGCGGGGTCTACTCTTCATTGCGGTGCGCGGGCTTCTCATCGTGGTGGCTTCTCTTGTTGCCGAGTATGGGCTCTAGGCGCGCAGGCTTCAGTAGTTGTGGCTTGCTGGCTCAATAGTTGTGGCTCGTGGGCTCTAGAGCACAGCCTAAGTAGTTGTGGCACACGGGCTTAGTTGCTCCGCGGCATGTGGGATCTTCCCGGACCAAGGCTCGAACCCATGTCCCCTGCACTTGCAGGTGGATTCTTAACTACTGCACCACCAGGGAAGCCCTAAATTTTTTTTTATTTTGAGATCAGTTTAGATTTATAGGAGAGTTACTAAAATAGTAGAGTGCCCACATACCCCACAGGCAGCTTTCCCTAATGTTAACACCTTAACTAACCATGGAATGACTGTCACAACTAAGAATTAACCTTGGAACAATTATATTAACTAAATGATAGGATTTATTCAGATTTTGCCAGATTTCCTCACTAATGTTCTTTTTCTGTCCTAGCATCCAATCCAGAATCCCATGCTACATTGGACTCTGTGAACCTGTGACAGTTTCTCAGTCTTTCCTTATCTTTCATGACCTTGACACTTTTGAAGAGGCCTAGTAGTTATATACCTTATTAAGAAGAATATCACAGAGGTAATGGGCCCTTCTCTGTGTGTCTGGTCAGGGGATGCCTGCTGTGTATTTATTGAGGATGTTAACCATGATCATTTGATTAATTTAAGGTGGTATCTGCCAAGATTCTATGCTGTAAAGTTACTTTTTCCTTTTGTAGTTAATATCTTGGAGGAGATCCTTTGAAACTATGCAAATACCCTGTTTCTGCTTAAACTTTCACCCCCTAATTTTAGCATTCATCCTGGATTTTGCCTGCAGCAATTATTACTGTGCTGTCCTAATGGTGATTTTCTCCTTCTTTCCTTCCTTCTACATTAATTAACTGGAATTTTTCTGTAAGGAAGCTTTGCCCCTTCCTCCCATTTATTTATTTAGTTGGTTATTTATTTACATCGGATGGACTCATGAATATTTATTTCACTCCCTGAGCTAGACTCCAGTCCTATTATTATTTAATTTGTTGTTCAAGTCGTTTCAACTTTGGCCACAGGGAGCTCTTTGGGTTGGCTCCTGGAACCTTTCAAAATACCGCTACGATTCTGTTTGTTTGTTTGTTTGACTACTTGTTTACTTTCTGGTAGGGGATGTTTCAGGCTCATCTTGCATTTCCCAGCCCCAGGCCTGGAATCAGCTCTGACTTTTTGTAATGAATAGCTGCTCTTTGTAATGTGCTATTTGTAGAGATGTGCCATCATTTGTTTAACCAAAACTCATTTGGTGAGCATTTAGATCTATTTCCAATCTTTTCATATTATAATCTTTTACAGTGAAGAATCCTTATAGATGGGTCATCTCACACTTCTGTAATTGTTAAAATAAAACCTAAAATCTTTATGAAGACTTACGAGGCCCTCCCTGAGCAGCCCCCCACATTCTCTCTGACCTTGGGTCCTGTTGTTCCTTCCCCGTCACCTGGGGTGGTGGGCCCCTTTAAGATGGGGCCTCTGATTCTCCCTTCCTAGGGTTCTTGCTTTTGTGTGATCCCTTTCCTGTGAATTGGGGTTAGACTTATCTTCTTACTTCTAATGAATAGAATATGGCAGAAATGATGAGCTGTCACTTCCCATATTAGATTGTAAAAAGACTGTGGCTTTGTTCTGTCTTAGATGCTCTCTCGCTCTCTTCCTCTCTCTCTCTCTCTCTCTCTCTCTTGCTCCCTCACTCACCTGCTCTGAGGGCCGTGATGGGAGCTGCCCTATGGAGAAGATCACATGGGACAGAACTGAGGGAGGCCTCCAGCCAACAGCCCACCAGTGGGGAGCTGAGGCCCTCATTCCAGCAGCCCACAGGGAACTGAACCCTGCTGACAACTACATGAGTCCGAGCTTCCCCTGGACGAGCCTTCGGATGAGACCACAGTCCAGCCAACAGCATAACTACAACCTCAGGAGACACCCTGAGCCAGAGGTACCTGTGTACAAAGGGCAAAATCAAATCATGCTTTAGAAGACCTTAGAGTGGAAAGCAGTCCTTCTAGTTACAAGGCTCTACAGGTAGATGTTTTTAGCAGTCCTTCCTTCCTAGAACTGCAGCTCTCTTGGCCTGCTATGTCCTTTCCAATAGGACCTCCTGTCCACGTCCTGGCTGGCCTTCCAAGACTCAAATGGCCACTGAGCCACTTTCTCCCTGACTTCTCCCCCAGGCTCTCCAACTAGAAATAACTTTTCTCTGCCTCAGCCTCCCCCTGCAATTCACCTGGTCCATGTCATGACACTCCTCCTTCCCTCCCTTGTTGCAGACTTACTGATATAGCTACTTTCCCGTACAGACAACCCTGAATTTCTTGAGGGCTAGATTCCTGTCTCAGTCATGTTTATAACCTATCCCTCTCTCTTGTAAGCACTAAATTCAGCTTTACACACATATAGTAGGTTCTCTATAATATCTGTGGAACCAGTAAATAATAATTAGCCTTAAATTAGGGGTTTAGGCTCTACTGGCAGTCACAGCACTTACCATAGACAGTATTAGCTATTATGAGCATTATTATCACCACTCAATATTTCATGAATGAACGTTCCCTTCTCTAACAAGGATCGAATTTTCTGGATGCCCCATGATCTTCCTCTCCAATCTCAGAATCTCCAAGTTTAGAGGAAATAAAAAATAACTCCAGACTGAAAGTTAAGGGCCTCTAGCTTAATTCTGCTCTTTTTATATATCAAATGCTCCTTCTGGGATGTTTCCACCTAGAGCAACAAGGGGATACTGGTGTTAATGCCAACCTTGAACCTTTACCGAAGACCCAGGGAGCAGAAATCTCCAGGCAAGAGCATCGACAAAACTCACGTCAATTAATATTTTACTCCTAGGGCTTCCCTGGTGGCGAAGTGGTTGAGAATCCGCCTGCCAATGCAGGGCTTGAACACGGGTTCGAGCCCTGGTCCGGGAAGATACCACATGCCCTGGAGCCACTAAGCCCGTGCGCCACAACTACTGAGCCTGCTCTCTAGAGCCCACAAGCCACAACTACTGAGCCCGCATGCCACAACTACTGAAGCCAGCACGTGCTAGGTTCCGTGCTCCGCAACAAGAGAAGCCACCGCAATGAGAACCCTGCGTACCACAATGAAGAGTAGCCCCCGCTCGCTGCAACTACAAAAAGCCCGTGCACAGCAATGAAGACCCGATGTAGCCAAAAATAATAAATAAATTATCCTCCTCATTTCTGAGGGTTTGCTGGCCACCCTATCATACCCAGAGAAGCTCTTCTTGCAACAGCATCTATGTCCAACTGCGCTAATTGAGCACACAAATGAGGGCGATAAAGGAAGACTTGGCTAATTGTACTTCTTACTGGTTTCAGAGGAGGAAGCCTCAGAATCAGTCACGATTACAAACTCCTCTTGCGGTCTCAACAGTGCTGGACGCTATTCTGAAGCATCTTGTCTGATGGCAGATAAACAAGTTCTTAACCCTTTTTTGCTCTCTGAAGACTCTGAGGGAATACGAGAAGATGTTGCAGGCCTTCCTGCGTCCTTTGGTTTAGAAGACCCTTCAACCCTGAGTCTTAAGCTAAAGATACTGTCATTTGTGGCATTTCCACCATCACGGGCTCTCTTTGTGGTTAAAAGATGCTGTATAAACAGCCTTTCGATGTGGACACGATTGGGGGTCAAAACAGTGATAGGGCTGGCCCTGTGAAGCCTCTGACTGCCCTACTCCTTGAAAGCCACATTTCAAGAGGCAGAGAGGAGGAAACAGAGGCGCTGAAGGAAAAGGGCACTGGGGTTTCATACTCTATGTAGAGACGAGCTCTGAGCTTCCCTTGGCTTTTCACACTGACAACAGTCACCTGTGGGTGAGCCCAGCTGATGGCAGGAATCTTAGCACTCTCCATGCTCCTGGAGACCAAGAGGGACCAGAGTTTTGTGACCTTATTCTAAATTCACAGGATTTGTTAGAATGAAGAATAAGGTAAACCCATATTGAACAGAACATTGATCTTGAGCCCCAGCTGAGCTTGGAAAATATAAATCTTAGCTCCAGAGAAGTCGGGTCACTCATTTATGAAGAGGAGGAAGGATCTGGGAGCCTGGGGAGGAAGATGGGCCGTGTATTAGAGCTGGGGGTGCACAGGGACAGGCAGCCTGAGCCTGTGGCCCTTAGCTCTTCACAGACTTCTGCAGAGCAAGTGCTGACATAACAGCCTAAATGGGCTGCCTGGCAGGAGACGGGAAAGTTTATGCAGTGAAATGATACTTTGGGAAAACTTCGTAAATGTATAACCAGAAGAAAACTGAAACCATTAACACAGAAACTCCAATGACAACAAGAAAACTAGAAAATGACTGGAGAAGAACACTAGCCCCGTGAGTTCAGCTCCACTGTACATGCCCGGAGACACATGGGAACAGGAGAAGGAGTGGGACTGGACCAGTTCAGCCCCTGGCCAGCGGGCTCTCTGACTCCGGAAAACTGCCTGACTTCATGCCTCAGTTTCCTCATCTTCTAATGCTGCACTTGACACAGCATAGAGATTTGACTCAGGCCTGACTCACCTGTAATGTGGTATTTATGATGGAGAGGTACCCGGGATGTCCTGCCCAGACCCTCTGATTTTCCTCTGACACGTACGTTGTAAAACGCTTCTGTCTTACTTCAGCAAGTTCGCCCATAAACACATTCAGCCCCCAAATTGCTTTAATTACAGAATGAGGAAATTGCTTCACTTGGTGAAAGGTTCTCCCTGGTTCTGCTAATGGCAGTCTGGTATGTGCGTCTGTGATGGGATTTTTTTTTTTTTTTTAAACTAAAGCTGTCCAGCTTAATGAGAATTGGAAAAGGGCCGTAGAAGCGGCATTCACGGGGGCCCTCCTGGCCCCTCTGGTGAGCTGTAACTGCCTTCAGAAATCACATACTCTTCCAGACAGTAACCACTGACCTCAAAGAGAGTGCTTCAAAACTCAAAACAAAGTCTTGGCTAAGAGGGAACAGCCTGACAGAGAGAGACAAAGGTGAAGAGGCCTTCTCTGGGGTTAAATGTATTTGGAAATGGAACCTCAGAAAACGTGCTCTGTGTTGAATAAACACGAGACCCTGTCGTGATTACAGTTAGACACAATCTACCCTTCTCTAATTCTTCGCTCTGGAGATTCTAGAAAGATCTTTACAACCATCCAAATATCACCTTATTGGCAGCCGGGGGAAATTTTTCTAAGATTTCCAACATTAAGACTCTGGCATTTATCACCAGGGGCAAAACTGGAGGCTGCCTTTGCTGGGTCATGTTTTCCTACCTGGTGGGTGGCTGCCCACGGACATTAAAAAGGGGTTGAGAAGATGATACACTGATGTCCAGTGTAGACCATAGACGCCACAGGCTGACATTGACTAGTTTTGCAATCCTGGCAAGTTACTTAAACTTCGGAGCCTCAGTTTTCCTCATCTGTAGGATGGGGGTAACAGCAGCCATCTCATGGTTGCTGGTGAAGATCAGATATGGTCATTATAAGGTACATAGCACAGAGGCCGGTGAATAGTCTGAGGGCTCAATAAATATTTGTTGCTGCTACTGCTAGTACCACCATCACCACCGCCTCTGCTGTGTTATTCTTCACGAGGGGGCGGGGGCGCTGTCTTACTGCCTTAGATACCCCCAGAATGTCTATCTGTAGCAGGAGAGCGGCCTTGGAAAAACAGAGGAGATGAATAAATTCCACATGCAGCCTAAAGTAGGGACTACAAGGATTTCCTTCTTATTTTCCCACTTGGAGAAACACGAGAGTGAGTAAGGGGCAGAGAGCACAAGTCTTGGCCTCAGAAAGAGCTGGGTTCAAATCTCTCTCTGCCACTTACTTGGCAAGTGACCCTGGGCAAGTTCCTTGAGTCTCAGGCCTTGGCGGCAGGAGGATGGGAGAGAATAATGCGTGTCAAGTGCCCAGCACATTGACGAGCCTTCAGTAACGGCTCAACCCGGGAGATGAGGTTATCTTTATATACTTGTTACAACCTACTTTCTGTATCTTGCACTAGAGAAAAGGATGCCCCCAAGAAATGCCCAGTGAGGGGTCTTAGACAACAGGCTGAACGGAAACAAGGTGGCCTGTGTACTAGGGTTGGGCTATGCCTACTTGCCATAAAAATGGGAATCCAAGGTATTCTTCAGACCACACCCTGGACAAGGATGTATGCCATGTCAAAGGTCCAAGAAAGCCATAAGTCTACAAAATTGAAAGTTGAGGGAAAAAGGCACCTGTGACTGTCTCCTTTATATGCCTGGGGGCTACTTTTGGGAGAGACTTTGCTAATAGCTTGAGGAGACTAAAACCTAATGCAGGCTCCCCAAGCTAAGCCAGCTAAAAGTTTAATGAAATACAATCGCTTCCTGTGCCTTCCTTTCCCAAACGGCCCCATACATATTCATCACTGTAATTACAGTAGGGAAAAAACTCCACGACTAATTATTCCATGCTCCCCATCTTTCACATGCCTAGAATTTCTGCATAATTACTGTTGAAATTAATTGCAAGTTAGTTAATTTTATACTTTGTCCTTTCAAAACTTAATGGAAAATTAATTTAAAAGATACAAAAAAAACCCACCCAAAACCACATGACATAAACACCACCACCAGCAATTATGGCAATTATCATATGCATTAAAAATGTGAAGCAATCACTGCTAACCTGGATGCAGGGTTGTACATGTCAAGCTATAGTAAAAGGCCAGTCCCATAATTGCCCCTGGAGTCACATCTCTACAATATAGCAACAAAGACAAGACTCGTGATGGGTGGAGAGGCCAGCCGATGGTCTGGCTATCTTCCGGCTGTGGGCTTATCATTTTACGTTCAATAACTGCATCTCCAGCCTCCGAGGAAGAATGGCACGTGGCTTTCATTATCACCCCATCCCACTTCTACCCTCAAATGTCTCTGCTGGTACCCATTTTCAGGATCCAACTGCAACATGACATCCAGGATACTTCCCTTTCACGCTAACGAAAGAAAACGTCTCTTTCTCCCCATTCGTTCTGTCACAGTTCTGCTCGGCTATCCCCAGCTGCTTTGAGTCACTCCCATTAACCCTATTTCTGTGATCTGTTCTGTGTGGGACCAGGAAGGAATCACTGACTGGGTGCCTCTCTGTCCTGCACTTGGTTGTAGGCATATGCATGAGCTTCATTTAATTTCAGCTCCTAACACGGTGTGTGACATATCACAGATAATCAATCAGTCAATCCACAGTTATTTCCTGACTGATTGAATGAAGACTAGTTGCCACAAGCCCACGAGTGAGCATCGCCAGCATCACCTGTACAGAGAAGTGAAGGCAAATTCCAAGAGACTAAGTACATCTCTCGAGTTCACACAACCAGTAAATGGCAGAGCTGGGACCTGGTGCCATTCTCTGACACCATGTCACGTTGCCTCTCTGTCCTCCTCCTGATGCCCTACCATCCTGACAGTTCAGATTTTATCTTCTGCCAGCCATGGTCTCCTGGTAACCTGCTTTTCTTAACCCTGAGTCCTGAAACTCATTTGTTATGGATTGAATATTTCTGTCCCCCACAAATTCATATGTTGAAGCCTTAACCCCCAATTTGATGGTATTTGAAATGCGGCCTTTGTGAAATCATTAAGGTTAGATGAGGTCATGAGGGTGGCACTCTCATTGTAGGATAAGTGTTCTTATAAGAGGGAACACCAGAGAGCTTGCTCTCTCCCTCTCTGCCATGTGAAGCCACAGCAAGAAGGTGGCCGTCTACAAGTCAGGAAGAGAGCTCTCCCCGGGAACTGAGCTGGTCTGCACTTTGATCTTGGACTTCCCTGCCTCTAGAACTATGAGAGGTAAATTTCTGTTGTTTAAGTCACCCAGGCTATGGTGTTTTGTTATGGCAGGCAGAGCAGGGTAAGACAGTGTTCCATTGTTTTGTTCAATGACCCTGGTTACTCACATTACACATTTTGGACTGATACAAGGTGAAGCTGTGGGAGTATGAAGGAAAAGATAAGTGAAAACCAAGTCAAGAGGGAGAAGACATGTCTTTGTGACACAAGGGAAGCTGGATGGGCTACAGTTCCAAGGCTAAGGCTTAGCACGTACTAAGGGGCTGTTGTCACCCCACCTGGAATGAGACAGAATGCGTATTACATACGCTAACAGGGGTCCTCATCTAGAGACCAGACATGTCTTCAATTGTACCACAGAGGAAAAGGATGAACCAACTTGTCACTGAGTAGATGGGGAGGAAAAAGAGGTAGAAAACCAATCCACAGAGCACAGGGCCATTGATTTTTTTTTTTTTTTTTGAGTCCATAAAATGATCTCCTTTATGGGTGACTTTCAGTGACCTGAACCTTCAGCAATTTCAGCACAAACAATTCATCCTCCAAGAGGCTCATGAGGTTGAGCCTAAGGAGCTTATGACTAAAGGAGCAAATGCCTTCACAATGATTCTTTAGAGTTCAGGCTCTCAAAACATGAGAGGTGGTTTAAAAATAAGATGATGTGCATGTGTATAATTTTTTCCTCCACATATTAAACAGAGGCTCCCATTCCAGATAAGCCCATAAATGCTAGTTGCAAACCCAAATTAGGTGTTCAGATACAGCCACGAAGCTTCTGGATACCATTTGCACGTCAGGATAATATGCTATAGGGTGTCTGAAGGCTTTAAGTGGGTGCTGTAATGCAGCCTTGCAGATGGAGGGCAGCCCAGTTCACTAGGGGGGTGACAAGAGCTGTCAGGTGGGTCATGGGAAGGCAGGGGAGGGGTTGGGCGGGGAGGTAAGCAGGTACACAACTGAGCCGGAAGGTCCAGAGTGGTTCTCAGCTCTTAGGAATTCTGTCCTGAAGGCTGACACAAAAAGGTGTCCGAGGTATGTTGCTTGGTGTAAGAAAGCACGTTAGTGAAAAGTATATATTTTATGAGAGCAGGATGTCATTTCTGTGGATGAGGTAACGTAGGTGTATATTTCTATTCATTCATAAAAAAAGACGTGGAAGGCTATAGAGTAAAATGTTAATAGTGGTTATCCCTAGATGGATAAATTATGGGTGGTTTTTATTTTTTTTTTTGGTATTTTCCTATATATTCTGAATTAATTATATTTTGTAATGAATTAATGCCTCCCCTTCCTTCGATCTCAGGTCAATCACCCCTTGTCAGGGAAGCCTTTGATGACCTTCCTGATTGGGATAATTCTTATTTGTGTTCACCTAGAACTAGTTCTCTCTTTTTTTTTTTTTTTTTTTTTTTCAGTATGCGGGCCTCTCACTGTTGTGGCCTCTCCCGCTGCGGAGCACAGGCTCCGGACGCGCAGGCTCAGCGGCCATGGCTCACGGGCCCAGCCGCTCAGCGGCATGTGGGATCTTCTCGGACCGGGGCACGAACCCGTGTCCCCTGCATCGGCAGGCGGACTCTCAACCACTGCGCCACCAGGGAAGCCCCAGTTCTCTCTCTTTTTATCATACCACCTACTACAGTTATAATTTTACTACAATCTTTTATGTACTGTCTGCCTCCCCCAGGAAACTGTGCTCCATAAAGACAGGGACCATGGTGGATTTTTGTTTTGTTTTGTTTTTCGGACAACTCTGTTCCCAGCCTCTAATAATAGTAATGATGATGATGGTGATAATGTCTGTAATAGCAGCAGCAGCAAATTTGGCAGTGGCAGCTAACACACAACACTTATTAAATCCCAGGTGCTAGTCTAAGGACTTCAGCGTGAGGTAAACATGGCTGACATCCCCACTTTATGGATGGGGAAACCACGACACAGGAAGGCTGTGTGCCCAGCACAACCTCACACAGCCACTAAGTGTTGAAGCAGGATTTGCACCCAGGCCACTGGGCTCCTGGCTCCATGCTTGGAAAAACTGCATTGCACTGCCCTTTTCTCCAGCACTTTATCTAGCACCCAGGGGTGCCCGATAAAGGTTTGTTAAGTGAAAGATCAATTGCATATTCCTTTTTAGAATTCCAAAAACATTATCTCCTTTTTTGGATGAAGGGAAATAAAAAAACCACTCCACTGGGAGTGAACCAGCAGAGTGAAAGAGGTAGTTATGAAAATCCAGAGTTTTCAGGAAAGAAATTTTCTTTTTCAGACAGCAGTGCTTGACTCTGAAAAAAAATGCTCCACACAGGGTTCATTCGTTAAAACAAGTACCAGTGTTTTAACTTCCCTGAACCCAGGAGAGAGTAGGGACTGACAGGGCTCAATGTCATTTTCCCTACACATTCTACAGCCGGACTCTGGACTCAACTTCCCATAACTTGATAAAGTCAAGGATTCTGGTTCCTCATATGTAGCTAATCAAAGAGAAAGCCAATCTTTCATCTGAAACCTTCCCAGGCTCACGGTAAGAGAACTCAGCCTTCGAGAACAGGCAGTGTACTACCGCTAAGGTTAAGACATGACAAATGCCTTGTCTGTTGGTGAAGGATTTGGGTAAAACCATGTAGGCATGGGAAATGATCGATTCCTCCCTAAAAAGGCAGGCAGAAGCAGTTATGTTTGTGTGGTCTTAGCAGAACATGACCGTCTGTGGAGCTAGAGGGCCCTACATGCATTGTTAGCTAGAGATATTTAACGGGTTAGGACCACGTGTCCTGGCAGACAGACCTGATTTAAATTTTTCATATGATATGAATTCCCCAGGGTAAAACCCAACATGCTGGCATCATTCCAGGTTAAAGCAGGAGATAAAACTGGAATAATCCAGGCTGCTCTCTTCATTTCGAACCAAGAAAGGAGGCATCTCCTTATAGCTTATTGTTTCAGGATCACTGTATGTCATGTCAGTGCCACCCTGAATACTGATGGGATGGGGCCTCACTTCATTAAGCATTTGATATGGTTAAACTGCCACCCCATTTCACAGCCTGCAGGAATCACCACACCCTGACAGCATGCCCTGTAAATGGAATGCAAAAATACACTCACTGGCTGCCCGTGAACTTTCCCACCCTCCTGTTCTGACCACTTCAAAATCAAGTAGGAAAAAAAAATTTTTTTTTCCAACTCCCTAGTGTCTTAGAGTAAGATAAGAACACAGTTTCTACCATTTCTACCGTTCTTTGGCTCATGCCAAAGATATTAAATAACTCCATGAAGCCAGATGTATCCGATTCCTGCCAGAGCTGAGAAATAGATCCAGCTACCAGGCAGCTGTGAAATAGAGCAGCAATGTGTCAGGATTTAATTAGGCCAGCTTTCTGGATGGGGTACACTTTTTTGGGGGGGGCGTGGACATTTTGGCAAAAAGTTGGGATGGGCTGACTATGGAATAGGTACCTCCTTTTTTTTTTTAAAAAAATATTTATTTATTTTTGGCTGCGTTGGGTCTTCATTGCTGCACGCGGGCTTTCTCTAGTTGCAGCGAGCGGGGGCTACCCTTGGTTGTGGTGCGCGGGCTTCTCATTGCGGTGGCTTCTCCTGTTGAGGAGCACGGGCTCTAGGCACGCAGGCTTCAGTAGTTGTGGCCCGCGGGCTCGGTAGTTGTGGCCCACGGGCTCTAGAGTGTAGGCTCAATAGTTGTGGCGCATGGGCTTAGTTGCTCCGTGGCATGTGGGATCTTCTCGGACCAGGGCTTGAACCCGTGTCCCCTGCATTGGCAGGCAGATTCTTAGCCACTGCGCCACCAGGGAAGTCCCTAGGTACCTCCTTGATTCAGGTGACGTCTGACTGAGCAGCAGAGGCTTCCTATACTTGCCCATCCTCAAAACGAGTAGTTATAGACCTAGAAATGTCAGAGTTGTTTGCATGTATGGGGAATTACCAGTGGTGTTTCTCTGTCTCTCCTCTCCTTCCTGCCAAACCCACCGTATCACTGCTGGTCAAGTGTCCTGGGTGACCTGAGGGTAGGACTTAGGCTGTATTTTTCCATAAAGAAGTGTTCCCAGGCACATGTCTGATGTAACATGTGGATGCTTTGCAGCCCTTTAGCCTGGCTTTCAGAAGTATTAGCCGTTTTCTCCCTGTTTTAAAATGTTCAATTTATATTCAGCTGTTCTTTCCGATGTCTGAAACTTAACAGTGGAAAGCTACTTGAATTGGTTCAAAAGGGATTAGACCGTGGGACTTCAGAGGCCAACAACAGCAGATCAGCTGGAACCACATAAATGGCCAAACACAGGGGATTAGTTGGATCCAGCACAATACTATAAACAGTGGTGAGGTGTGACTGTAATGATGCCATTCGGGGGGGTTTCAGGTGCACGTGAAACAGGCTTTCGTGCACTCATGTGCCAAGCAAACAACCATTTTAAATATGGTTCTTATAGGAAATTGCAACGTCTTCCCTGTTGGTTCAATATCTTACCATTCCTACCACCATGTGTCCTAAGTACTGTTGTTGCTAATGATGGCGATGATAATGACGATGGTGATGACGACAGCAGTCGTGGCTAACATTTACTGAGGGCTTTCTATACTATATGCCACCATCTTTATGAAATGTTTATGGATTCTCTGTCTCTTTTGTTCTTTATCATAATCCTATAACGTAAGTATGGTTATCATTCCCACTTTGCAGATGGTAAGTCTGAGGCACAGAGAGGTTTAGAAACTTGCCCAAGGTTGCTAGTAAGTGATGAAAACCCAGGGCGTGGTCTGACTCTAGAGCTCATTCCCCACCACTGTAGTCTACTGCCTTCTCTGCCCAATTGTCAAATCTGAGTAGGCAGGGACCGTGTCTGTCTTGGTTATTGCTATATCATTGTAAATAAAATAATGCTTGGCACACAGCAGCTCTCAGCAAGTACAGTATTTGTCAAGTAAATGAATAAATGAATAGAGTCAAGAATGACAGAACTTCAGAGAACTGGGATCCTTGAATATTGGTCATAATTTCAGACAAGAGAAAGCTTCCTTCTTGTGTGTCCTCAGGGCTGACAGGAACGGTGAGTCTTGAGATAGCTGAATTTGTTCTGGGTTTCTGGAAAAGCTTGTGCATCGCAGTGAGGGAAACATGAGACCACAGAGAACAGGACTGTACCCAATCACCAGGACTCCCAGCGCCTGGCAGAGAACCACACACCCCAGCAGTGACTTTCCAACAGGAATCTCCATGTATGAAGTCTGGGGTGGGCTCCTGGAGGGCATGGTGGTCTTTAAGCAGCTGACCAATGTTCCTGAACTTCTTTCCTTCCAGACACTCAGTGGGATTAGACTTCCCTGTCCCCTTAGAAGTTAGACTTGGCCTTGCAACTTGCTTTGGTCAGTGGTATGTGAGCAACTTAGCTCCCTGGGTATCTAAACTGAGAAGAGTCTGCCCTACTGATCCACAGTGAACATGCAGGGGGAGCAAGAAAGAAACCTCCATTGTTTTAAACTGCTGAGACTTGAGCTTATATGTTCCCATGGCATGAGATAGCATACACTGACTGATACAGAGGGGTAAGTTACATGACAAGATATCCAGGCCCTGGACCTAAGAAGGTGATGCTGTAGGGAAGCAACAAAACACACACATAGGAAACAACGGAGGGAAGAGAACTGATATGGAAGCAACTAAATGCCAGATGGGATACTAAGGGGTTTATGCAGTTATTTCATAATGATCTCATGCATTATTTTATCTCTCAATGTCCTCATTTGTAAACTGGGAATAATGACACTGTTCCCGGTTTACAAATTCCCATTTTACAAGTGAGACCCTAAGATATAAAATTATATTCCCGAGGTCTCTCAGCTAGTAAGCGGCAAAGCTAAGATTTGAATCCAAATCTGTCAAGACTCCAAAACCTCATGCTCTTTTTCACCAATGGACTCAGCGGTTTTCCTGGCCAGGGAAATTTACCCGAAATTGCAAGAGACAGTGCTGGCTTCAGCCAGAAGTGCTGTGGGACAAGGTATAAGGAAGTGATTAGAGAAGACTTTCTGATGGAAGTGAGTTTCAAGTCAACTCTTCAAATAAGTGATGCTCTTATGAGAGAAGCCGGGGAGGGCACGTGACAGTGTGCAGCCCACAGAAGCAGAAGACACGAGAGTGGATGAGGAAGACGGTGTGGCCACTTGGACAGAAAAGATGCAAAGTGGGAGAACGGTGGAGGAGGCAGCTGTGTGAAGCTTTTAATAACAGGCTAGGTGTTTCGATTTGATAACCACAGTGGGCTCTTCGGCAGGGGTGGGAAGGGATAAAAGCAGTGTTTCTGAAAAATGGTTCTGGCAACTGTTTGGAGGATGAGCTACAGCAGAGAGAGGGAGAGAGACTCAGAGTAGTCAGATAAGCGATTCTGTGGCCAGGCAAGAGGAAGGTATTCAAGGAAGTCTTGAATGAGGACAGAGGCTGTGGAAATGGACAGGAAGGGAAGTAATAATTACCTTTATGAACTGAACTTTCACTAGTTGCCATGTTTTGGGCTAAGCAATCTGTACACATCGGCTCACAGAATGTTCACAGCAATCTCAGGAGATGTGGTATTATCCCATTTTGCAAATGGGAAAGTGAGGCTCTGAGAGATTCAGTGGCTTTCCTGATATGACAAAGGCACTCTAATATTGAGTTAATAGCTACTATGTGATAGGTGCTGTTCTAAGGACACATTTTACGTATTATTTCATTCTACACCAGAGGTACTACAGTTATCCCTATTTTACATAAGAGGAAACAGAGGCTCTGGGAAGTGAAGTAACTTATTCTGAGTCACACCCAACTGATAAGAAGCAAGGTTTGAACCCACTTTGGGTTGGCTCCAAAACTCATGCTCTGACCCGCTACACTCATGAGAACGTGTTGTTTGGTCTTTGTGGCCAAGGCCGGCTGGGCTACGTGCCTGGTAGCACGGTGCAGAATCCCATCTCAGAAAAGGAGCCTCTGCTATTCACCCCGAGCAGGGCTGGGAAGATGAATCAAGTAACATTCTGCATTTGGAGCTTGTAAAGCAAGGTGCCACAGTCAATGTACCTAATCCAGGATGCTTAGGAGGGTGGGAGAAAAGGGAATAAATCCTCATCCTGCTTCCCAGATATGTGCCATGTGGTTTTGCTGTGAAAACCAGGGCAGAATTACAACTTACTCCACAAAGGGACCTTGTGATGCTTTGTGTGTGCTCCAAACCCACTTAGAGGGCACCTCGACTGCCCCTTCTGGTTTGTGGTAGACCAAAATGCTCAGAATTGGATTTTTCAATAAACCACTCATCCTGCAGTTATCCTGCAGAGAAAAAAGTCAGGCCACGGGCTCCTGAAAGGTCACCACTGCATCTGTGCTTGCACCATTAAGATGGACCCCAGATTGGGGGACAAGTCGGGGTACAGAGGTGTTCTTCATGCCTAGGCCATCTGCAGCAAGGCTGGAGACACTTGGAAGAGCTTTTCCTCTGACAGTTCACTTTGAAAGTGCAAGCGCTGCTCCAGACCAATTGTTCCTTCCAGCGCATTCTTTAAATTCCATTTTCATTTTTTGTCAAAGGAACATGTGCACACAATTTAAAGAGTCAGATAGCTGTATAAGGCTTGATAAAAGAAACAGTATTCTTTGACCCTCCTCTCCCAGAAGCAATCATTTTCTGCTATTTTGGTTGGGTCTTTTCGTAGTTTACTTCCATACCTCTACATGACACGCATTTAGTACTTCTTTGGCTTTTTTTTTAGGTTTTTTTTTTTTTTTTTTTTATTCTTGGCTGCATTGGGTCTTCGTTGCCGCACGCGGGCTTTCTCTAGTTGTGGTGAGCGGGGGATACTCTGTTGCGGTGCGTGGGCTTCTCATTGCGGTGGCTTCTCCTGTTGCAGAGCACGGGCTCTAGGTGTGCGGGCTTCAGTAGTTGTAGCACGTGGGCTCAGTAGTTGTGGCTCACGGGCTCTAGAGCGCAGGCTCAGTAGTTGTGGCGCACGGGCTTAGTTGCTCTGCGGCATGTGGGATCTTCCCGGATCAGGGCTCGAACCCGTGTCCCCTGCGTTGGCAGGTGGATTCTTAACCACTGCACCACCAGGGAAGCCCCTAGTACTACTTCTTGATTTTTCAGCTTTAGGAACTGCCTATTGACTTCTGACTCTGGAAGATGAGAATTTAGCTCTAGGATACCTCCGTCTCCGCTGCCACCACATGCAGACCCACTTTCAAGCCCCCTCGGTAGACAGTAACTTTAGATAATCAGTGTTTTTGCTATCTTGACCATGAAAATGTTATCAGTTGACGTGTCAACACAGTATATTATTCGTTAAAAACATTTTTATTCCTGGAAAAACTTTTGGTTTTCCTTAGAGCCCCTGCTTTGGTTTAAGGGTCTATATATTTCTCACTAATCTAAACACAAAGTCTTCCCAGCTTTGTTAATCTCCTCTCGATACATTCAAATCCATTTACTATTCTATCAGTTTCTGGAGGGTCCCTTTCACTCTCACTTCTGCTAGTTTCCTATAACCTGTGTCTTCTTTTTCCTTGGTTTACTCCCTTCATTTTGGAAACATATTCATTGGTAGTTTCCTGAAAGAGCTGTTCGGAAATCACTTTTTTTCTCACTTCTGAAAATGCCTTTATGGTCCAGAATTTGAAATTATTCATTTCCGAACTGTTGACTCACGTCCAATGTTAATATGACATCCAATGCCATTTCGACTCTGGAACCGTTGTGTAAAACCTGTTTTTATTTACGTATTTAGTTTTTTAATGCCCTCTCTGGAAGTTGGTAGGATCTTCTTTTTGCGCCAGTGTTCTGAAATTTCACGTCAATGGGCTTGGTGAAGTTTACTTTCATTCATGGATCTGAGCATTAGGTGGACCCTTTCCTATCTGAGAACTGTCCTGGGGTTCAGGGGGAATTTCCTTCACTTCTCTTTTCTCTTTAGAATTCCTATTATTTGGGTGTTAATCTAACCATGTCCTCGAATTTCCCATCTTTTCGATCTTATTTTGCATTTCTCTGTGTTTTTGTACTTTCTGGGATACATCCTTAAATTTACGTCCCAGCTTTTTCATATTCAATTTGTGAGCTCTTTCCTGTTTGCTTCTTTAAAAGGGGGGGGGTGTTTTCATTTTAAAAATGCAGTATTTTCAGTTATCTTTTTTTTTTTTTTTTAAGTTTTCTTCTCGTTGTATAGGCTGTTTCTTCCAAGGAGATTTTCACTTTTCTCTCTCTCTCTCTGTCTCTCTCTCTGTCTCTCTCTCCCCCCATTCGCCTGTGTGCGTGTATGTGTGTGAGTGTTCTTCATATTCAAGGCTTTCCCCAAGTGTCTGGTGATTCTCGGCTGACCACTCCTTTTTAAGCATAGGGCACTAAAAAGCTCTTGGCTGTGGTTTGCTGACTGCAGCCTTCACCATGAGATGACTCATTTGGCCCATCTCACTGGGGATCTCCAATTCCTTAAACTGGTGAGATTCCTACACAAAAGACTCTTCTAAACTCTGACTAGAAGGTTCCCGAGCCTGGCTGACTGTGCTCTGGGAAATGACTTGAGGTTTCAACGTTCATTATGTCAACTTGCACTAAATCCGTTTTCAGAGAAGTACCTCCACCCTCAACTGTACTTGATGCCTGGTATTCCTGAGACCCTCTGCTTTATCCTCACCAGAGAATAAACTCTATCCTTCTCTCTGGGTGTGTGAGGGGCAGTTGTGCGGCTAAGTCAGGTAGGGAGCAGATCTGGAAGCCTGACAGCTTCCTAACGAAACGCCAACCAATCTTCCTGTTTCGAGCCCCACCGTCACCTCTGCTTCCAGAGTTATCTCATGCTGCCAATCCCCAGGCCTGCTGGAAGCAAATCTGGTTGCTTTTTGGTTCTCCTGAGTGCCAGCTGAGGATTCCATTTTCTGAGCTCACTAAGTCAGTTACTGCCCACCCATTTGTTCCCTGGCTTCCCTATCTTTGTTGCCGATTTTTCTTCTCTCCTTTATCCTTGAGGGTTTACCCTTTAAAATGTCATTTGAGCAGATGTGCAGGAGGAAGCAGAGGTAAATGTGTGTGTCCAAGTTGCCATTTTAAACTAGAAGTCTTGAAGATAGGCAGTCATACTGTTTACTCCCCTGAACAAAAACGATCTAGGCCAACCTGGATTTACAGGTAAGTGATGCTAATGGGATCCTGGTTGTCTGTGCTGGGTGTCTCTTCCTGGGGTGCATTTTCAGTGAAGAAAGAACACTGGGCTGGGGGTTGGAATAAAGGGATTCATCACAGCTCAGATTCCTACTCATTGTTATCCTTGGTCTCATCTGCAGTCTCAAGATAATAACCACCAACCAGACACACTTTCAGAGTTCTAAATGGGACCAAATAGGGTAATGACGCGGGAAAGCACTCCAAAAAGCATAAAGTACTACAGAAGCACAGGCTTTGCTATTACTTAAAACCTCACTTTCATCTCCTGAAACTCAACCTAACATTCTCTTGGCCTGTCTTCAGGGGAGAGAGGTTTGTCTCCAATAATCTTATAAATCACCCTTTTGCTGTTCAAAAGAATATCTTTTAGTCACACAGACGTACGACATGGCACAGTGCTTCTCACTCTACAAACACTGTCCAATCAGTTGCCAAAGACACCTGGGCTCCACATCCCCCCAAACAAACATCCAAGGTTGTGCTACCTAAAAGAGAGGAGTGAAACGGGACTCTTTCTGGGGGTCCGTTCCACAGTGGGCCTGTCTTCAGCTGAGCTATATATACATCCATCTTGACTAAGGTCAGAAATACAGGAAAAAGAGTGGCTAAATATAGCCAAACAATAGATATATTATAGCCATTTGAAAAGAGTGAGGTGGTAGCTTTGTATGTGGTGCCATGAACAGATACCCACTATTAAGTAATAAAAACAAGATGCAGAACCATGAGAACGATTCCATCCCTATAATAAAACAACAAAACTGTATGTATACGCATATATATGTATGTATGTAGCTACATATCTATTTAATTATAGCTACATACCATATATACATAGAAAAGATCTGGTTGCATTCTCACCAAACCACTCGTGGTGGTCACTTCTGGGGAATGGGATTGGGGATGGGGATGGACTTCCACTTTTTACTTCATACACTCTCAATGGTTTAATTCTTTTCATAACATGCATATATTATCTCTAATCATAAAAAGAAAAGATTAAACATAAGAGAGTAAAAAAGAAAACGGAAGAACAGTAAAGGTAGCAAGAAGTGAGGGAAAGACCAGAAGAGGCTAAGAAAGAGGCCAGGGTTGGCAGGAGTTGGGGCAGGTCGCCAGCTTCTGCTAGAGACACACAACAGGTGTCCCTCCTCCCAGCTGGTAACCACAGAAGGATCCCCTTCAGGCCATGACAACCACCTGCCCATCTGTGCAAGCTCCACTACCAACTTAAGGGGAAGGAAAACTCATTTTTTAAAAACCGTGTCATTACCAGTGAAACGCACATACCTTGAGTGTGCAGTTCAGTGACTTTAAAAAAAATGCATATACCCAGGTAACCCACAAGGGGAATTTATTTTTAACACAATCTCCTAGCTCTATGCAGATGCGTGGACCTGCAGGGGATGGGCTCACTCACCCCTGGTCAAATGCAGGAATGGATCACTGTCCCAACCCTAAGAGCTTGTGATGGGTCAGGGGTTGTTGCTGGTGTGTGGGATTCATACCCCATCCACCTCACTAATGCCCAACCAGCACCTTCCTGGTGGTGCTATGGAGTCTTCTGAGTTCCCCAGACACTTTCTGATTCTGTAGACTCCTAATATGGGTGTCTCCTGGCTCAGGAACTCACATGTCTCTTGGCAATGAACATAACCCTAGACCACACATGCAATCAGTCTGGCAAGGATGTACTGAGCTGAAAAGATCCTTGGAGGTAGACCAGTTCTCTCAAATAAGCCAGCTCCCACTGGCAATTTCCCCTTTCCAAATGGAAGCTCTTAGCTCCTGTGACTCACTGGAACACGGGACTATTTTACAGGCATTGACAGTACCTGCACATAATCGCTCTGGGCTAGCACAGTAACCACAATAGCTCACATTTATTGAGTGCTTGCTATAGCCAAGCATTATATTCTAAGCAATTTACATGATTTATCTTTACAACAACACCATGAGATAGGTCTGATCATTATCGCCACTTTGTAGATGACAAACTCAGGCAGAGATATGAGTGACTTGCCCAAGGTCACAGAATCAGTTAGTGATAGTGTCAAGACTGGAACCCTGCAGGGCTATGCTTCCTCTCATTGGGAAGGACGGCAGAACCAGGGTTGAAAGTGTCACTCCCTGCCTTCTGGGTTAGAGCTTTCTCTGCCAGACTCTGTGGCCTCTGTCTAATCCATAAAACTGTCAAGTCCATTGTTCTTCTAAAAAGGTAAATATACAGTCACCTCCAGGTATTGCTAGGGCCACAAAGGGGTCTCTTAGCTCTGTCTAGACACAAAACCAACAGAGCATAATGCAGAACAGTGTTTTATAGCCGGAGGGTTTTTTTTGTATCTTGTTGTTTCTTCTTGGAGGAGGTGGCTGATAAATCAGTCTTCACGGGTGCAGTGGAATGTGTGTTTTCGACTTGCAGGAGCAGAGTGAAGGGCAAGCAGTAATGCGGCAAAGAGAGGCATCATTCAGAATTCGTGGCAACTGCACCTCAAGAGGCCAATTCATCCATTTTCAGGGATAATGAAAACGAGAGTGGCAGAGCCCGGGTACTGACTGTCCACCCAATTTTCAACGATGGAAACTGGAGTACTCACTCCAGTTCACATCCATCAGTCTCTGCGGTGAACACAAGCCATCTTGTGCCACTGCATGAGTCACCCTGCGTGTTCCCTCTAGGGGCACACGGTGATCGGACAGGGACGATTAGCCCAAATTCATCTCAGCAGCGGTGCTCCCTACTCCCTGAATTCCTAGAGACTAAAGATTCTCAACCTGATGGCATCCCACTGACCTCCTTCTAAAAGCATGGTTTGATTGTTTTATTGCATTAAAGGAACTGTTGTGTTTGAGCCTTGGGCCATCTCATTTGAGATATCTGGAGATACCCTAGGGAGAATAAAAGTGAAAGTTTTGGGCAAAGGCAAGTGAAGCAAGAAGTAGAGCTTTTTATTCTATCACTGCTAGTGTGAACTAAAGTGGACAGAAGCATGGCTCTTAAACTCTAGCCTAGAGACTGCCAGTTCTGGGAATATGGTGGGCTATCTCCTCCAACCAACTTTCCCACTGGAAAAAAGTAACTTACAAGGCTGGAATAAAATATTTGTTTTAAAAAAATCTTAATATCATTGAAGACATGATAAAGAGTAAAAGGTAAGCATCTGGAAAACTAAAATAACTTTTTTTCCCAAGAGCAATGGTGATCTGGAACAACCTGGGTTGTTGCCAACAACTGAAGTCAGGATTTGGGGCTCCTCTTAGGGTAAGAATGAACCAGAGTTAAACCTCCTCCCCTTTGCTGAGGGGACTTCAGGGAATGTTGTCTTTGCAACAGGTGCAACAAGGGAGATGCGGAGGAATTTGTCGCCGTGGGTGGCCCTCTCATGGATTGTGTACCTTGAGTTTGCATTACGTAGATGGTCTAGGGAACTTCATAAATGTGGTTTGGAATGTTATTGAACTGTATTCCTCCCAGGCACCTAGCAGAAGCCAAGCTAAATCTCTCTGAAGAAAGGCATCTCATACCCCTTAATGAATCCCCACAAATAATTTTTCAGACACAATGAGCAGTATGCAGCCCCAAATAGCAAGTACTTGAAGAACCAAGGCACCATGAATAGACCAGTAGAAACAATGGACATCAGAAACAGACACAAAGACTTCAGATATTAAAATGATCAGACCAGATCATAAAGGTGCTTACTATGTTTAAAGAAATAAAAGCTTGAATATATCCATCTTCAGGGAATAGTAAGCTATTAAAAAATGACCAAATACATTTGAACAAAGAACCAATAGAACATCTAGAAGTAAAGCACACTGTAACTAAAATGTAAAACTCAATGGACCACTTTAACAGTACACAGGTGAAAAGATAATAAATGAACTGAGAAATGGCTCAGGAGGAACCATTCAGAACACAGCAGAGACACACAAAAAGACGGAAAATGCGGACAAGAGGCTAACAGACTTAGAGTGAGGTGGTCTAAAGGAAATTCAAACTATGGTGCAATAGCATCACCTTTGGAGCTCGTTAAAACATAGAAGCTGGGGCCCTCTCCCATTATTCTGATTCTTCAATACTAGGCTGCGTCCCAGGAATACACAGTACTAGGTGTGGAGGCCACCCATACTTTAAGAAGTATTCGAACGGTGACTCTGGATGGCAGACTTGCGAAGTTATTTTTTTTCCTTTTTTCCAAACTAGATTAAGTTTTTCATCTCTCACTGACTGTACCCTTCCCACTCAGAACAGTTGGGCAAAATATGTGATGTTCCTCTGTGGATTATGGTAAATGTGCTTTATTTTAATTCAATTGGGGTTTAGACAGGAAAATCAAAACATGTTTTGAAATCCAGTAATTCTGTATTTCCAAAGCAAGTGACATTTAAAATTTTTTACAAATTTAGTGTGTGTGAATTTATCATCTTTGCTTTCATTGGGGTTTAGTAAAAGTACATGTTGCTTGTCTTTTACTCACTCCAGCCTGTGAAAAGCATCTCTCAAAAGTTAGCTAACCACCACTGTGTGTCTGGCTCACTTAACTTCTCTGCGTCTCACCTTCCCCACCTGTAACATGGGCATCCCACCATCTATATCCCCAGCAACATGCACAAAACGATCAGCACAGGGCCTGGCACACGGTTAGTGCTCGAACACTGGAAGCCATTATTAATAAATGATATATCCATTTCTTGAACTGTAGCCCTAACCTTTCAGACTCCTTCTTGTTTTCTCTCCAAATTTCTTGTGCTTCTTCAAAGACAGCCACTTCTTGGCACCACTGTCTTAGCCTGGCTCTTTTGCCTAATTGCTTAATATCAGGCTCAACAAACATATGTCTAACGAATATTAAATGTCTAACACATATTAAAAGCTGGCATTATTAAACTGAGACACATGGACCCTGGTAATTCCCAGCATGCCTTCCCAAAGATGCAGAAAATACCAGATGAAAGCCTCATGGCTTCTCATCATGTTCTTGCCTTCAGAATGGTGTGCTGCACAGTCAGGGGTCTGCAAGAGCCTTGACAGGGCACTGAAGGGGACTGGCAACTTTCCACTGGGAACAAGGCTCGCAGGAGTGCGAATGCACTGATAAACAGCAGACCTTGCCAAGACTGGAACCCACTCTTTGTCTTCTTAACAGAGGGCAGGCTGTGGTGGACGTGAATAGGGGAGCAAAAATAATGTTGAGATGATGCCAACATTTTGAACCTGGGCCACCAAATTCTGAGGTCACTCAAGGCCATTACCCTGCTTCCTACATTTCCCCACTTACTTCCTTTTGTCTCTTTCAACATTTTCTTCCATCTTCCAGCTCTGAAACCCACAAACCTGCACACCTCTTCATGATCAGCATTATATAGTTTCAAACCTCATTTATTCTCTCTGGAAAGGACTGGATCACAAGCAACAACTTCATACGCAGGACATAATTCCATCCCAGGGACCATTTCCAAGCCGGAGGCATGGGGAGCCACCTCCTGTTTAAAGCTGGTCAATTTCTCTTCCTTAGTTCTCCTCCTCACGGTGACGATTTGTTCCCAGCTATTTCCATGGGTCCTGTCTAGATAACCCGCTCCTTTCTGTGACCTGCAGGCTCAGATCAAAGTCTCAGGGCCAAAAGCAGGGAAGACAAGATAAGATGTTAACTAACAGCTAAGGTCAGTCAGTCTGACTTTTTATTTCTAATGTTTCGGGTCAACTGTGAACTAAGAATGTGTGTGTGTTTGTATGAGACAGAGAGAGGGAGGGAGGGAGGGAAGGAGGGGGAGAGGAACGCAGGCAGGCAAAACCGACTCCCATCCCCCCCACCCCTTCTCAGGAGAGAAAGAAAGCTGTAATTGGAAAAATAGAGCAGTCTGTTGAAACAGGCCACATTTAATTAGCCCATTTTAATTCAATTTAGGTACAGTCAACACAAAACAGCTCACATCCAACCCCATAGCAGGAGATGCTAGAGAAGTTTCAGAAGGGTCCTTCACAAAAGCCTGGACCACTTGCTCCCAGGACGGTGATTAAGAGCTGAGGTTTTTGAGTCTGAAGACCTACCATGAACTCCTGCCCTCACCAGCCCCCTGGTCTTAGGAAACTTACTCTACCTGATTCCATTTCCTCATCCGTAATATTCAGGCAATAAATAAATAAGAGGGTTATTGTGAGGTGGTGCTTATCAAGCATTAATTAGCCTACGGCCTGCTATGAAGGACATGTAGAAAAATGTTATCTGCAAAACAACAGCAAAAATTCAACAATAATTATCCCAGGGGAGCAGGGGTATTGAGGAAAACTTATTTTTCCACTTGAGTCCTATATTCTTAAAAAGTTAATGTTGGGTCACGGGTGGTGTTGTTTCCAGTCTGTCCCGGAGATCAGCTACCTGAACTAAGTCTGCACTTAACCTCAAGAGGTGGCATGTCTCCAGCTGAGTTCCTGATCGTTCCTCTTGCAATGAGACCCCTATTTCTTTTTTTTTTTTGCGGTATGCGGGCCTCACTGTTGTGGCCTCTCCCGTTGCGGAGCACAGGCTCCGGACGCACAGGCTCAGCGGCCATGGCTCACGGGCCCAGCCGCTCCGCGGCATGTGGCATCTTCCCGGACCGGGGCACGAACCCGTGTCCCCTGCATCGGCAGACGGACTCTCAACCACTGCGCCACCAGGGAAGCCCTACGACCCCCATTTCTGTTCTCGGTGCCTCTATCCTTCCATTTCCTCAGGCCAGCGCCTTGGCATCATCCTTGACTTTTTTCTCACATTCCACATCAAATCCATAAACAATTCCAATGGACTCCACTTTCAGGACATAGCCCCTTCCCATCCAACTGCTTCTCACCACCTCCACTGTTACCAGCTGGTACCAGCTGCCATCATGTCGTCTGGATTACTGCAGTAGCTTCCGCCCTGCTGCTTCTCCATGTGCACCACTGCCCCCTACAGTCTACTTTCAACACAGCGGCCAAGGAGATAACGCTGAAAACAAGAGTCAGATCACATCACTCCCCTACTCAAAACCCTCCACTGGCTCCATCTCACCTGGAGTAGAAGTCAAAGTCCTTTCTATGCCTCACAAGTCTTCACTATCTGGTTCCAGCCTCCTCTCCCTCCGCCGCCCCTCACAGGGCTCCCTGCATGGCCTCCTACTTATTTATCATGTTTCTAGTCTGTTTAGAATATAAACCCCTTAAGGACAGGGATTTCTGCTCAATTTGTTCATTGCTATATGTTCAGGGTCTGGCAGGGCAGATACTCTGTACATGTTGAAGAAATGACACCAACAGAAAGATATTCTAGGAAAAGTAGCACTGAAGTTGTGTCCTTGGCAACTCAGGTCCACTGGGCCACAAGCAGCAGAAAGGGGTGAAAAGATAGACAAATCCCTGGGGGAGAACAGCTGCTGGCTTATGATGGAAGGGACCTCCAAATAATGCCTCAGATGAGGACATTGAGAGTGAACCGAGGCTGCTGGTAAGAACGACCTGCCTCTGGGATGCAGGATCGGATGTGACACTCTGTGAAGGAAACCGACATTCTCAGTGTCTTCTCTGATCTAAGCATTGGGCCAACCATTTTACACCTGTTGTTTTATTTAAACCGCACCCTCCCTCCCAGTAGCCTAAAGAAGCAAGTATTATGGTAATAGCCCATTTTACAGTTAGGGAGGCTGACCAGGTCTGCACAGCTAGGAAACTGCAGAACTGGATTCAAACTCACTTCCATATCATCCACTGCACCAGAAGCTCCCAAGAGGTCTCTTAGCAGCAACACACTTCTGAGATACCTATTAAAATGACAAGCTCTACCCTTTGATTCAGAATCTGCAGGGACGCAGCCCAAGAATCTGTGCTGAGTGAATGCCCTGGGATTCCCTTCTCAGCCAGGGCACGCTGCCTGCCTGCCTCAGCATCATTCAAGTCGCAGAAAGAATTAAGCTACAAACAGACGGAACTTGCCCTGCTGAGTGTTCAGTGCAGTTCACATTTAAGGACGGCTTATGATAGCTAAGGCAGATGGTTCGCACTTCAGGTGACATGGCACTCTTTTACTTCTCTTGATCTCAAGAGGCTTATAATCAAATAGGTGGAAAAATAAAAGGAAACAAGAGTCAGGAATATAAGTGCTCCAACGTACGTGTTGGAAAAGCAGTATGAATTAAATGCTATGGATGTTCAAAGGCAGGACGATGGTCTCCGGCTTAGAAGTGAGAAGCGTGCACGATTCATCAGGTAGCTGGGACGTGAGATGGGTCTTGAAGGATGGAAGCAATTTTAGCAAGTGGAGATGGAGACAGAATATTCCGTGTGAATAAAAGAAAGAACCACTGGCCAGTGGAAGATGGGGAATGGCAAGGTCCGTCTGGGGAATGATAAACAATCCAGTTTTGCTGGGGCACAGGGTTAAGTGTGAAGAAGTCCATTAGAGTTGAAGCTTTGAATGCCAGGGTGAGGAGATTACTCTTGATCTAAAAGGCAAAGTGGCGGTGAGGGTGGAGGGTGGTCTTTGGAAGGCGTTTGAATGGGAGAGTTAATACTGGAGGTAAGACTGTGGATAACAAATCTGACACTGACTGCAGGATGGATGGACCTGATGGAGAGTGAGGAGGTGGGAAGACCAGTTGGCATGTAAACCACGGAAGGCAAAGAAAGGCGACCATTTATAGAAGGAGAGGATCCTCGACAGTGGAGAGGGAGGGGCAGAGCAAAGTGAGATCCTGAGGTGGAAAAGCAGTTGAAGGAACTCACACTGGGTGGCCTTCATCTTCTCCGTAAAGTGGGAAGCACGAGCTTCGGCAAGATGGCGCTGGAGGTTGAGAACGAGGATGGTTTAACACTGTGGTAGTAGATGGACCTCCAACCCACAGGAGATCAATAAGAAGGATCTGCTTCAGCCCAATACTAGTACTAGTACTAGTAAAGGTCTAGCTGATGCTGGGTAACAAGAGCTTTCACTAACCCAAGCCAGTACTTAGAAGACCCTTGCTGAGTAGTCAAAAAGTAGAGTAAGTCATACCATGGGAACAGAATTACTCATGATGTGCCAGTCTTTATAGCTACCCTACCACCTAAATATCCACACTCTTTCAGAAGCATCATTTTCAAGCTCAAAGAATGATGTGGCTTGTGTTCTGTCTGAAGTCTGCCTTGAGGCAGTCCAAAGGGACATCTTAATTTGCTGAAATAGTCGAGAAATCACAGTGTCTAGGAGTTTGGTTTCTCCTTGCTATCTACCACTGTTATGAGGAGCTCAGCTTTTTCAGGGTAATTTTGTTTCCTCACCACTGATTTTGGTTGATACCTCCTGGCTAAAGTCAAATTCACTGGTTTCGGATTTCAGCTCTAACACACACGCACACACACACACACGCGTGCACACACACATACAACTGTTGCTAAAAAGTGAAATGAGTGACATTTACAGCTTTGTATTACTTGTGGAGGCTACCCTGTTGATCACAACTGACATTTACTTAAACATTCCCTAGCAGAAAAATACCTCCCGATTCTATCTCCTTCTAAAATGCCAACAAATGTGCCTGAGGCAGGGGGGAAAAAAGCACCCAGAATAACATCATCTCTCCGTTCCCTACAACCACGTTGCTTTGTTAATATTATAATTTAATGATTTCTTTGGTTCTTGACAGCTCACATTGCTAGTCTAACCCTCCCCCAGGATCGATTCCCCTCCTGTTAAAAATAGGCATCGGCGAGGCACCAAAAATTGCCTACTGAAGCTTACTGCTATGCTGGGAGTTTATATCATGTACATTAAATCTGGACAGCATTTAGGCTAAAGCAATCTTAACTTTATGATCTTGTTAGTTTTTAAAACGAATGTTAATGAAATATGCATTACTTATGGCAAATGGCAATCCCAGTGGGGGGGACATTCTAATTAGTATAATTTGTTCAAAGAAAAGCAAACTTAACTCCTCTTCGTCTGTCACCCAGCTGGCCTGCAACCTGAGGCAGAGGGAGAAGAGAGTAGAAGAAAAGACAGATGAGCATTTCCAGGCCAGCTTGCGAGTCGGGGAAAGAAGAGTCCTGACCAATTCATTCCCAGCCACAGTAGCTCTGAACCTCTCTTCATGATGAAACACTTTAGTTCGTGCCCTTTCCAGGCTCTGGGTCCATCTTTCAAGTAGCGGATTACCAGAAAAGTCAAGCATTTGTGATGCTGTTCTTAGGCTTGTCACTGGCCTGTTACTTAGGATGCTGTACTCGTTTCCCAGGGCTGCCAGAACAAATGACCGCAAGTGGGGTGGCTTAAAGAGGAGACATTAAAGCTCTAGGAAAGAATCCTTCCTTGACGCTTCTTAGCTTCTGGTGATTGCTGGCAATCTTTGGCATGCCTTGGGCTGTAGATGTATCACTCCAGTCTCTGCCTCTGTCTTCACATGGTCCTGTACGTCTGTGTCCAAACTGCCTTCTTCTTATAGGGACACCAGTCATATTGGATTTGGGGCCCACCATAATCTAATATGACCTCACTGTGATGGTCAGTTTTATGCGTCAGCTTGGCTAGGCTAGGCACATAGCTTTGAGCCAAACTCTAATCTAGATGTTGCTGTGAAGGTATCTCTTTAGATGTAATTAACATTTAAATCAGAAGACACTGAGTAAAGCTGATTACCCTTCATAATGTGGGTGGTCCTCATTTAATCAGTTGAAGGCCTTAAGAGAAGAGACTGACGTTCAACAAGGAAGAAGGAATTCTGCTTCCAGATAGCTTCAGACTCAATACTGCAATATCAGCTCTTCCCTGGGTCTCCAGCCTGTGGGCCTGCCCTGCAGATGTGGTCTTGCCAGTGCTCACAAACAAGTGAAATTATTCCTTAAAGTCAATTAATCAATCTCTTTCTTTCTCTCTCAAGATATAGACAGACAGATAGATAGATAGATAGGTAAATATTGGTTCTGTGTCTCTGGAGAACCCTGACTAATACACTCGTCTTAACTTGACTGCATCTGCAAAGTCTCTATTTCCAGAGAAGGTCACATCTATGAGTCCTGGGTGGACATGAATTTCAGGGAAACACTTCAACCCAGTAAAGATATGTAGACTAGGGCCTCACTATTCAAAGCGTAGAGCTTGGGTCAGTGGCAATGGTATCTCCTAGGAGCTTGGTAGAAATGCAGTCTCTCCTACCCAATCCCCATTCACTGGACCTAGTGATTCAGAATCTCGACTTCCACAGTTCTCCAGAGGATTCGTATGCACATTACAGTTTGAGAAGCTCTGGGCTAGAAGATTGTGTTTCCAGCCATTACGGTATTTATAATAAAAGGTTTGGAGTCTAGACATTGTAAAAGTCAGACAACCTTAAAGTAAAGGGTCAGGGGAGAGGAACTAAGAAAGAGAGTAGAGGTAACAGGGAATCTTGAAATAGGTCATGTCTCATTAAGATGCACCTTACCAATAGCTGAGACTAGATAAAATATTTGTCAAACAAGTAGACAAAAGAATAAATAAAGTGGGCTCTTTAAGATAAAGAGGTTTTCTAATAAACCAGCTTCTATTTACAAGGAAAGCCCTTAGGCAAAAGGGACAAAAATTTCATTACCACCATCCGGAGCCCAGATCACCTTTCCCCTTTCTTGTGTCATCGAGAGGCCTGCTAAGGCGATATGATGGCTTGGGTACGTTGTCTCATTCTAATACTGAAGTCTTGCTCTAGGCTCCCACCGTAACTCACGTTGACATGGAGAAATGTTTCATCTTCAGATCCATATGTATGAATTTTTAATGAACCGTGTCAAAGAAATCAAGTACTTCCCCCTCCAACCCCGACTCGGAGGAACCAGATTTTGCCCTTCTGACAAACAACTATAAATCATGTTCAGCAGGGAAGGGGAGCAGGAAGTAGGGGCCGCTGCACACGGATTAGCCAGTTAATTTCCCTCTGCCAGACCTTCCCCTGAGCTGTCACAGGATGGAGAGAGGAGGGAAGGGGGAGGGAGGAAGGGAGGGAGGAAGGAAGAAGGGGAAGGAGGAATGAAGAAAGGACTGGAAATAGTAGACACTCAATAGTTACTGACTGTAAACGGTAGGCACTCAATGGTATAAGTCAGAAAAATTAAAATTCACGTAAGGTTGTTTATTGCCTGAAAACTGGGTAGCCATCTCCATCAACAGAAACTCTGCAGTATGAATTCCCTGCTCCTGTGGTTTGCTCATACATTTCTTCATGTCAGATGACTTAAAAGGGCGGAAGGAGAAAAGATGAAAGTTTTGAAAAAGCAGAAGGAAAATAAATTATTTCCTTTTTCAAGAGCACTTTTCCTAGAATTTCCATGAACTATAGAAAACACAGCAGGGTCTTCTCAAATAAAGCCTCAATCAACACTTAAAAGGAAGCTGCTACATTAAAGCCAAATAGATTGCATTTCTTGCCTAGCAATGCAGGAATGATTTTTTTTTTTTTTCTTGCAGTACGCGGGCCTCTCACTGTTGTGATGTCTCCCGTTGCGGAGCACAGGCTCCAGACGTGCAGGCTCAGCGGCCATGGCTCACGGGCCCAGCCGCTCCGCGGCATGTGGGATCTTCCCGGACCGGGGCACGAACCTGTGTCCCCTGCATCGGCAGGAGGGCTCTCAACCACTGCGCCACCAGGGAAGCCCCAGGAATGATTTTTAAAAAATTATAATATCCTATGTTGGCAAGGATGTGGTAAAAAAGTTCCGTCCAATTCCTTGTGGGTGTGTAAAAAGAGACAATCCATTTGGAAAACAATTTAGTAATTTACGGGCAATGAGCCCTAAAAGTGTTCATACTTGGTATAAATCCTACGGAAATCTATCCTGAGGAAGTAATCCAAACTATGAAACAAAGCTTTATAGCCCATTACAGCTTTGTCTATAATAATTCAATGGTAAAACCTAAATGTTCACCACTAGGTGTGTGGCTGAGTAAAATAAGGTGTATCCATGGGATAGAACATAATGCAATCATTAAGAATGTTTATTAAGAGTTTATAATGACATGGAAAAATACTTATCAATACCAGTGGGGAAGAAGTCGGATGCAAGACTGAATAATGCCATTGTCGGAAGACCAAAAAGCCTCCATTTTATAGGCACAGAAAAAAAAATATGGAAGGAAATACACCAATTGCTAATAATCATTATTTATGGATGGAGAAAATATGGGTGAATTTTTCCCTCCTCTCTATTTTCCAAATGTTCTTTAACAAGTGTGTGTACCTTTACAATGAAAACATGATTTTATCGTGTTTTTGAAAAGCAAGTCAGTTATCTAAGTAAGATTTTAAAAGATGCCCCCTTCAACCAACAATAATAATTCAGTCATACCTAATTCAAGGTGAGACATATCTGTAAATACCAAATTTTTGAATCTAACATCCAGATCTGGGGCAGAGAAAAATGTGACCTGCTGCCTGCTTGCAAAGCATCTATATCTGTCTAAAATACTGCACTTAAGAAGTTAAACTAAGAGTCAGGGCTGCCAGCTTTAAACTACTAGACTCCAGATGAGGCAAACAGCTGTCCTAGACACTCCATTTGCCGAAGTTCATTCACTGGAAGGAGATCCACCGTGTAGCACTGGAGAACAGATGCACGGATGGACAGGAGTAAATGAGATTGGACATTTCTCCTTGCCAGAGAGCATCTCCAGTCACAGTACCCTCCCTTCCTGGCAGATCTGTGCACTTGAAAGCTATCATCTCCAGTTTTCTGACTCTGCTTGAAGTTTTTGGAAGCAAGCCATCTGTTTCTGGAATGAGAAGCAATCTAAGGCCATATGCAGGGTGCAGGGGTGCAGGAACAATTTCATTTGAGCGATGAGCTTATGGATATATTTTCTAAGTACCTGAATCTTGTTCAATTTTAAATAAAGCAACACTTGGGTGACCTGAATAGCAGCAGCAGCAGTAGCAGCGCGGCAGAGCAGGACACAGAACTGGGCCTCTTGGGATGGGCCAGCCCAGTGGACCCTGAGCTTCACCTAAAGCATCTTTACAATTTTAATCGTCTGGGAAGCTTGTATGAGAAGTGTGTGGACCGTGCATGGCCGAGGTCCCCGAGACTCGGTTGAAACCTAGAGATCACGGAGGACAGTGGGAGGAATGGCACTGACTTCCTCTCTTCTCCCTAGAAGCTCTCGGGCTCTGTTCTCGTAACCCATTCAGGCAGGACAGGGATGAAAGTAGCGAAAAGTGAAGTCATTCAGCACTAATGACAAAGTGAAAAAAGGAGCAAAATCTGGGTACCCCATTCAGTGCTCTAAACCAGTAGACTCCAAACATTTTTATTAATATATTTTAACATATCCCCCCAATATAGACATATAGTGATTTTTTATTATATATACGATCCTCCGTCAATCCATATATCAAATATAAAGCTTTTCTTTTTCTTTAAGGTAAAAAATATTGACTTGAACCCTAAAGAGTCACCTTGCACACATCCCTCTTTGGAAAAGTGTTCTAAATACTGAAGTGGGTTGTCAGATGGTGTGGCAGCCATGGGGTCAGCCAGAGGGGCAGGAAGTAACGGTTTCCTGCCTTTACTCTTGTTGAGGGTAGGGATACTTAAAAGCCATGCCTCCCACCCTGCATCTTGTCGGTAGGTCTCTTATACCAGCACTCTCCAAAATCCATTTTTCCACCCTGGTCACTGTATTATATCTAGTCACAAGTAAGGCCAAACTTCATTATGTGGAGCCCATAAGCTAATTCAAAACAGGCTGGGCTATAACACACTTCTGTGCAGTGTATTCAGGAGAAACGGTCTGCTGAATAACTAGAGTGGAGAAAGCAGGAGGGGAATGTTTAATTGCTGGAAGGGAATAGATTCTTTTCAGGCTCCATTTACATCCAGGCAATCCATCTACCAATTACAAGCAAGTTCTTATCCAGACATTAAAGCGGGCAACTGCCCATGTTGGAGACCAACCAAAACTGCTTATCTTCAACCTTCCGTAATTCCAGACCTTTTCCTGATCCACCCTGGCTTCCTGCCTAATGCATCTGTGTTGCTTTTTCTGCCCTCTGTTTTAGCTCCTAGATTACCCTGATATCAGACACCCATGCAGACACATGCGGGCAAGGCGGTGAGCAGATCTCTGTTTTAACTACCTGGGGAGGAAGATGCCGTTTGGCCTCTTGGGTCCATATTTGTCCCGTTGAATGTCACGACTAATAAGCCCCCTGGAAAGGATCCAGTTCTAGTGACAAACCTGTTTTATTCCTCACATTTGAAATATTCCACAAGGGAAAACTGTCATGAAAAGGGAATAGGGGGAAGCAGCAATGTTAGCCAACACTTTAAAAAAAGGGAGACTCCATACCAAATTGTGGATTCCCATTGCAAATCAGGCATTCACTGGGCCCACCACCAGCCAAGCTCAGGACCCTGGCTAATTAAGTAGTCTCAGTGGGATGTTGTAGACTTAAGGGCCATTGCTTGGCTCCTGGCTGAAGGCCTTCTGGCTGAGGTTCGATTCATTCTGCACGCAATGTCTAGCTCATCAAAGCTAATTCAAGGAACAGAGCCACACCTGACCGGACCTCCCCTCCTTCACCTGCATGCACAGCCCAGGGCGCCCGCACTCACGTGTCATTTCTCTGCATTCACATTCTGTCTGGGTTCTCCCTTCACACTCAACAAGTCTATCTCAGGCTGTAAATAAGGAGGCGAAGGACAGGGCGGCATGCCAAGGAAGGGCTTCTTCTCACACGTGGTGCACAGCAACAGAAACCATTTTCCTAGTGTGATCTGAAGAAACTCAAGGAAGATCGGATGTGCTGTCATTTCTCCCTTGAGAATCCCGCCAGTGGGAGGTGATTGATATTCCAGTGCTTCAAAAACGTAGCTTTCTAAAAATGCAGATTAAGCTTTCAAAAATAGCTTTGATGCGCCTCCAATACTCTTTCTTCTCCAGGCCCGCCGCCCCGCATGGCTTAAAAATACCACGCCAGGAATTTATACTTGGTGCAAATTTGCTTAGCACACCAAGGCTAAATGCAGCTCTACACCAATCTTGTTTCCAAACCACTCACTTGTAAACGTATGAAACTATCGTGAAGATTTACAGTTTCCACTTAGCTCTTTCATTGCTGCTTCTCAGAGATCTCTTGGGAGGGTGGTGGTTATTTTTGGATGTTTCTAAGTTTGTGGACTGCACGACTCTTGATGGATGTTAATTCATTCTCAGAGAGCCTCACGTTAGCTCATTTACATGGTTCGTCCATTTAAACATTCCATAAGCACCTAGGAAGCAGTAAGCATGTGGGGCATACAGAATTCATTAAGGCATGGGTTTCTCAGTCATCTTAAGAGTTATGAGATGTGCTGTCACAGGGGCCAAATTTACTGGCCAAGTCAAACCTCCCTGGTCTGGAGCCCAGGTTGTGTATGTCTACAAGTGCATCTGTGCTAGCCCTTTCACAAGAGGGCTAATTATTATTCCTGGATTGGAAATGGAGCTGGCCTCTGAGGACTGTTATAGACTATCCATCCATCCCAAAAGGAATCCTTAGAAGGTGGCCTCCACAAGGGCAGGGATTTTCACCTGTTTTTTTGTTTGCTTGTTTTTCTATCTGTAAATACATCTACATATTGGTGGTCTCTCCGCCATATGTAAAAGTTCACAACCCACCTTGCTTGCAGGGGCTCAGATGCCAAAGCTCGATTTCCATTTGCAATAAAACCACCCTGAATTTCTATTCTGTCAACTAGAAAATGGGGTACTAGGATCTGCTTCACAGGATCCCTGGGAGGAGCCAGTGGGGTAACGTCTGAAAGCTACTTTACTCGCAGGGCCTGATACCCAGAAAGATCCTGCCCTCTCTCCTAGTGGAAAGAGAAATCAGACGTGGGAGCCCTCACTGGGGAGAAATGGAGAGACCAGCACCTTTCCAGGTTAAAGATTCAGCTTCCATAGGGCTCTTACCGAGTCACTGTACAACTTTGAGCAGGTCATGAGTGCATTTTCAGTCCCCATTTCTTCTATGTGAAAATAATTTTTAAACTGAAAACCAATATAAAAGGTAAGCTATGACTATAAAGGGGATCAGACGACATTATTTTATTCCAATATCCTCACCTTAGACAAGGAAAGTTTCTGGCTTGACCAATGGGATAAAAATATTATAAAATTGACCTCTGAGATCCTAATTAAAAGTAAGGTAAAGTCCCAGAAATTTTTCTTCTTTCTGCAAGGCTAAATATAGGTTAAGAGGGAATAAAGAACTGCTGGGATATGCGTTCATGTATCTTATAATTAAATATTTCAAGGAGGACTTGGCTCAACTGGCATCACTTCATGGAAGCACGCTCCCCAGCGGCCTTACCTCCTCTGGCTGGAAAATCACACTGGCTTTTGATGAGTATGATTTTCCTCCAGGTTTTGGTGGGCAAAGGGCCTGGAGGCTGGCCTACACAAAGAACGCAGTGGTCTGAAGAACAAAGATGGGTGGCTTGCAATATTCCCCACAAAGCAGCAAGTTGGAATTTTATCATTTTTCATTTCACCAGAATGTTCATTCACCACCCAGATTCAGGTTGACTCTTTGTGTCTCAGGCAAGAAAAGGGAGGGGGAGAAAGATGCTTTTATTTGTGTCAGACCACTGCTTATCTGCCTCAGTCACAGCCACTAAAGCAATGGATTTATACATTTTCCCGCAGTGGTCTTATCAACCATGAGCAACCTGCAGCAACGTGGGCCCGAGCATTTCATGGGCGTCCGAACAAAGACCCTACAGCCGGGTGGTGTTGATGAGATGCTGAAGAATCTGCCGCTGGGCACCTAATGAATGGAAGATTTGGGCTTGGGGTAGAAGGAGAGGAAGCCAGACGGCCCCCTAATTAGCCCTGGGCCCCTGGGGTGAGGGTGGGTTCTCCTGTGGGCACCTTGTCACCTTGATGCTGGTCCCCTGATCTCTCCTTTATCCCGGGGATGTTCACCCTCTACCACCATCCCCATCTCCTGGTCTCACTGTTCTTCCTCATTTCTGTTCTTACCCAAGTGGAGGCTCAGCCTTTCCCTTAATTTACTCAATTCAAGATAGTCACAGTCAGAGGCTGTACTTTTTAGTCACATACTCGTTGATGTATTCATTCAACAAAGTCTTCAGTGAGCAGCCATCGTGTATCAGCAACTTCTCCAGCTGTTTGGGATACATTGATCAACAATGAAAAACTCCTGTGGAACTTAGGAGTTAGCAGAGGGAGGAAGACAGTAAATATAACAAATAAATTATAAAGTATATTGTTTGTTGAGAGGTAATAAGCATGGTGGTAAAAACCAAACCACAAGCAAAACACTCCAGAACGTGGGAAGTGGAATGAAGAGGGAGCAGGGGCGGGATGGGGGATGCATCGCGGTTTTAAAGAGGGAAGCCAGGGGGCGACTTATTGAGAAGGTGACACCTGATAAAGAACTGAAGCTAGACCTTTGGATATCTAGAAGAAGCTTGTCCTCAGTGGAAGGAAGAATAAGTGCAAAGATCCTGGGGTCAGGAACAGCAGGGGGCAGCAACATTCCCGGAAATGGTCTGGCTGAGGCGGCTCTCAGAACGCACGTGCCGAGGTCCTCCTCGTAGAATACCCTACTGCGGCAATTTTTTTTTTTGCCGTACGCGGGCCACTCACTGTTGTGGCCTCTCCCATTGCGGAGCACAGGCTCCGGATGCGCAGGCTCAGCGGCCATGGCTCACGGGCCCAGCCGCTCCGCGGCATGTGGGATCTTCGCGGACCGGGGCACGAACCCGTGTCCCCTGCATCAGCAGGCGGACTCTCAACCACTGCGCCACCAGGCAAGCCCGCGGCAATTTTTTAAACAACAGATTTCCACCAAATATTAAGTAGACCTCACACAGTGGGTCAGGGCTGACATAAAACTAACAGAAGGAAATAGTGTGCTACATATAGAATACATTCCTTTCTGTATACATGATTGTGATATAAAAAGTATTTCTTACTGTGGGTTGCTGTCCAAATAGTTTGAGAGCATAACTGAGGCACTTTTCTGTACAGCAGAAATTAACACAAAATAGTAAACCAACTATCCTTCAATCAAAATAACTTAAAAAAATAGTTTGAAAGCTACTGGCCCATAGGCTACCTTCTATTAAGCCCCAACCTGCCGCCTTGTGGCTGTGTCTTCTGTCCCCAGCACCTGGGAGCATCTCCCTTGAGAAATCCAGACAACGCAGGCTCAGAAAATGAAGAGCAGAAATATGAAGACATTTCCTCACCCACCAGATGTTACCTGTCTCGGGAATGAATGAAATAGAGGCTATTTTCTCTAAAGACTGACACCCAGCTTCCTGGCCACAGGGTGGGTCCTTACCCAACAGCCCCGATGGGTCATGCTCCATTAGATTTTAAGACCCACAGAGACATGCACAACAAATTTTGGGGGGTCTCTCCTTCCTTATCATGACCCCCACTCGACAGAGTGGAGCCCAATTCATGGGCAGCCTGCTGGGAAACATGGCTGAACCAATGTTCATCTGTTCTCTTGGCTCAGCAGGGACTTTAAAAAATGATGACTTAATAAAAAGAAATTTTAAAAATCAACAAAAGCACTACACCGCTCACAGGCTGCAATGTGGGAAACTCTGCAGTCAACTCCCCGAATTTTTTCTTTTCTGACAAAACCAAGTCTGTCGGGCAGCCCCCAGAGATCTCGCTTTATCTGGGCAACTCATTTCTAGTTTTTGCAATAGACCCTCCACTAAGCAGGAAATTATGAATGTTCCCATTTAAAGGCATGAGGGGGCAGAAGTGGGGAGCAGGGTCCTATTGATGGCTTTGGGGGTGCAGGAGACTCTGTCAAAATCTGGAGACCCCCATCAGCCCCTTATAGTATCACCAAGAGCATTCTGAACAAGGCTCTCTCTTTCCAGAAGGAGACCAACAGATTGCCCTTAATAGACTTTATAAATTGCTGCTTCTACTCCAGGCTGAAAATTACAGCCCTTGCGCTTTGTTTCCCATCCTCCCCGCTAGAGTTACTCAGAGTCCCTGAGGAGATTTGTACTAACAACAACATCATCAACAAAATCCCAAATACACTTTGTGTGGAAAAAAATATTTGCAGCTTTTCGACCAGATCCAAACAGGCTGTGACTGACACACATGCTGTCCTACATGGATTCACACTTTCCATTTTTTTTTTAAACACGATAAAAAAATTACCAACGTGATTTTTGTTGCCTTCCGAAAACATTACAAATCAAACACTAAACAGCTCTGAAACGTTATCGTGCTGAAGATGGTGAATGCTGACCTTCCGCCTTTGTCATCCTCCACTAGTCATGTGGGTGGCCCGAGCAGGGGGGCGGCTGGCCGAAGAATGAGTCACTGTTTCCAAGTAGTGCCACATCAGAGTGTGAGTGTTGAGACTGTGCTCCTCACTTAAACTCCCCTCAAGAGGAAGCTTCGTCTGGGTAAACAAACAACCCAATCTGTGTTTATTTAAAGATGCTGGGTCTTTTTAAAGATGGTAGGAAAGTTGCTGTTTACTTCAATGAGGTGGAATTGCCTTGGGAAGACCCGACTTCTTCTGCTAACGATGAAAAATGGGTGGTGTGGTTCCAAGTGGCCCTGGACCACCTGCTTCATGTTTTGCCAAGACACCTGGCCCTGCCCATGGTCCTGCTGGGCAGAGCTGGCTGTAGGAGCCAACCCGGAGTCTGCAGTGACAGTGTAGATATACAAGCTGCTCCTAAGTTGGTGTCACCCCATTATTATAGAGATTATTATTATAGAGATAATTAACCACTTCTGATTCAATCTTGAAGCCCCAATTAAGACGCAACCTACTGGAGTTCTCGGTTATCCCTTCAAATGCTTCGCGTTCGATGAGGTTTTACAATCTCCACTCAGTCTGTTTTCCTGGATTTTCTGACCCTCGCAAGGCCCCACCCCAGACCAGCAGAGTCAGTCTCTGGGGATGGCCCTGGCATCAATATTGTGAAAAAAGCTCCCTGGGTGATTCTAATATGCAACCAGGAATGAAATGGCTAAAGAGATGGAGAGCCAGAAAAATGACTTATCTAGTAATGCATTTTCCCAGCTCAATGCTCTCTCCTCCACAGAATCTTGCAGGTGGCCTCCTGGCTACTGTGGCAGGTTTAGCACCTTGAAGCCAGGAAGAAGGCAGGCCCAGGACTGCTGAGGGCCCAGACTAGACTTCGATAGAGGATTTCACAACAGGCATATCCCACTCCTCTATTGTCCACTGTAAAAATTTTCCACATGTTCCTGAGCATCTACTATAAGCCAGATATCCCTGGAAATATAGGAGTGAACAAGAGGCCTCTTCCTTCCCCTAAAGTGATGGATATCAAAGGGATCAAAATACGCCACTCCAAAATATGCCACTTTGGCGTAAGGATTATTCTGAGCTGAAGTCAGGTGAGAAACAGAAGACACAGGAGGAGCTCTCTCCCTGCCCTCTACCTACCTAAAAGCAGGGCATCCATTTCCCTCTGTAAAGGTGGCTTAAGTGCCCCTTGTGAAGGTGCCCGCTGGTCTTATACCAGGAGGAGAATACCTTATTATCAGGGACAGAGGTGGCACTGAGATGAGTCTGCATAAGCACACCTTACTGAATAACCCTGCCTACCATTAGTTTCCCCATATACTTAACTTCCCACAATTTACCACCCCTAGGGGTCCAAACCCGTTTCCCACTGTCTAGTCACTTCTCCACAATTCATCACCCTTTGTTAAAATGGTATGTAAGCCCTCAGGTCTAACCACTTTTTTGGGTTTTCATTTCTTTTCCATGAATTCCCTGTGGACATAAAATTAAAAATATTAACATCAGTAAAATTTTTTCTGTTAGCTTGTCTTTTGTCAGTTTAATTTGCAGGCCCCTGCAAATAACCTAAGAGCATTGTCTTCCCCTACAGACAACTATGCTCTGAAACTGTGCTAAGTACTTTGCATTCTCTCATGCTCTCATTTAATCCTTATCACCAATCTGTGAGGTATTAGTAAGCCCATTTTACAGAGGAAGAAACTGAGGCTCAGAAACATTAGCAATTGCCCAAGGTCACAAAGCTAGGAAGTGACGCCAGTCTGACTCTTTCTAAACCTCAGAACCAGACTGGGGAGAAAACAGGCAGCAAAAACGAACTGGAGGGCAGAGGCAGAAGTCAACCTAGCTACTACTTAAGCGAGCTGTCTCAAAGCAAAGTTTTTACTTACAGTTCTTTAAACAAAAGAGGAAGAAAATAAAATAATTTAGAATCCTTAATGACGTTTTGAGGCATAGTTTCAAAGGCCCTGAATAAAGACTAAATGTCACCAGAAGGACACAGGGCAGAGTGGCTGAATCACAGGCAGACAGTGCCAAGAGCACGCCGGAAAAAGAACCACTTGACAGCATGCTCTCTGGATTGCTAACAACATCTGAAAATCCTTCTAGATCAGCAGATTTCCTAGACAGCTGAGATCCACTCTGAGGAGCCCTTCAACCACCAATTAATTCCTGATCAGTGAGAAGCCCAATGATGGCAAATAAGCCAGCCCGAACCTGGAAGAGCTGTTGGTCTGAGGTCAAGGCCATCTCCTTCCTAGCAGAGTTCAAACTAAGGGGAAGGTGAGAGGATGAAGAATGCTGAAATGGAGGAAAAGAGGTGTAGGTCCAAGGAAGGGGAAAGGAAGGGAGAGAAAGCAGCACACAAACGGACAGACTGAGCCTGGTGGTGAGATGGGCACTTCAGAGAAAGACTGGGGCCAGGGGCCAGCTGCTGAGAGTGGGCTGGTTAACTGCCCCTGATGGAAAAATTTGCCCCGAGCCATCAGGATGGACATGGACTTCCCTCTGTGTCTTAGCTCGAGCTGCTATAATAAAGTACCATAGACCAGATGGCTTATAAACAACAGAAATTTATTTATAAGTTAGTTCTGGAGCCTGGAAGTCCAAAATCAGGGTGCCATATGGTCAGGTTCTGGTGAGGGCCCTCTTCGGGGCTGGCCTGTAGACTGCCGATTTCTCCTTGTATCTTCACGTGGCAGAAAAGACAGCAAGCTAGCTCTCTGGCCTGTTCTTACAAGGGCTCTAATCCCATTCATGAGGGCTCCACCCTCATGACCTAATTACTTCCGAAAGGACCCACCACCTGATAGCACCACACTGGGATTAGGTTTCAACCTATGAATTTGGGGGAGGGACACAAACAATCAATCCTTAACAGTCTGACACAGGCTTCAGGAAAACTAACAGAGACATGGAGCAGATTCCCTACTAAGTTACCTGGCTGAGTGCAGCCACAGTGTCCAGAATGGGTTTGCACAGGAGGGGAAAGGTGGTATGAAAAGGGGAAAAGAATGGATTCTTTGGTCAATTAAGTTCGGGACACACTAGGTAGACACTGTTACACAGGTTTCTTCTTTGCAGTAAGACTTCTCCTTATGTCTTATGGGATTTCTAAGAGCGGGATGGTGTCTCCCAAATTCACTAGACCACAGGTAGAGCTGCTTGTAGATGTGTGATTCCAAGGGCAGTGCCTTAGGAAAGCTACTTGGGTTCACAAGGAATCGATGGGACCCAAGGGCCCCTTGACTGTGCCTTGTGGGGTCTGGTCCCCTCGTGGACACTAGAGGTGTCACCATCTCCCCACTTGGCAACGCTGGTGGCGGTGGCAGAATGGGCACATTCTTCGCAGTTAAGTCTGCCTGGTGCTTATATGTGACTTTCAGTGGGTGTGATATTCTCAGAGATCAAAATTGGGATTCTGTGTACTGACTGACACTCTGGAAGAATGTCAGAGATGTAAGGGAACATTCTGGATAACTCATTGCTTACAGAAGAGGAACAGCCAAGGTGTCAGGGGCAACTCAGTGGCTGAGATGAAATGAGAACCCAGGGTCCCTGACCCTCAGGGTCTGAGCTCCCTCCACTCCTCTGGCGGCCCTCCCACCTGGTCTCCTGCACAACTCCAACCTGTGTTTAAAAATTCAGGAGGAGCTGCGTCCTTGGGCTGGGGGGAGGCAGTAAATTCCGCCCTCCCATGGCTGGCCTGCCTCTTTTTGGCCTATGATAATACTTTCACGTTATTTATCCTGTAAGAGAAACATTAACAAACAAGCAAGCGAGAGGAACTCCCTATGGCATGGAGTGCAAGTGGTTGCCCACCACTGGAGCAAATAAATATGCAAATGGCTGTGGCTCTCCCCTCTCCTTTGTTCAAGAAGCAGAAAAAAAAAAAAACAGCATAAAGGGAGCATTTGGGAAATGGGTCACTGGGACTGTGACGTGGGGATGTCCTACTTAGCCATTCCAAGTGAGTCTTGCTAATTAGATCATGTACTTGATAACTGGGTCTATATTTACAACAACTTTACCGACTGATTCAGAAACAGATAAACCAAGGTAATCCAGAGAGAAGTCTCAGTGCCCCGGGTAGCAAGAAGGGGCCGGCTCTTAAGTCTGGATAGATGAGCCAGCCAGGCAGGAGGTCTGGGTAAAGTGGAGATACTCCCCTCCATCCCCCACCCCCAGCCCGGGGGTGTTCAATTAAAGGTTCTCTCAACAGCACCCAGATGTCAGCTAGCAGTCAGGCAGAAACTTCATGAAACTTACTCACTTCACTTGACAATAACCTCTGGTTCCTCCCGGACCGTGTGCTTCCTGCAGCAAGGTAAGGTGGCATTTATCCAGTCGTGGAGCATGAATTCAACAACTATTTACTGTGGACCAGCTACCTGCGAGAGACCCCGTTCTCAGAAGCAGGGGTGCATCATGGACAACACAGCTCTGCACTCGTGGAGCCACACTGGTCAGGCATCTCCCCTACGCCAGGCATCTCGCTGAATCCTCCAGGGTCAATATCCCCTTTGTCGGGGACCCTGAGGTTCAGAGCAGAGAAATGACTTGCACAAACACACTAAACGGCAGAGTCAGGACGGGAACCCAGGTAAACAGGACCCCAAAGTCCTTAAGCTGTGCAACCTGGCAGCCCTGCCATCTACATGTAATGAGGGCTCAATAAACAGTGGTGCTATTATTGTCAGTGGTGTTGCTGTGTGGTGAACACCCTAAGAGAATTAACAATTGTCTGAGCCGTAAGGGAATTCAGAAGTCGTTCCCAGATGTGATTATGGCTCACCAAAAGGAGCCATCTGAATGAGAATTTGAACTGGAAATCTTTTGCCTGGCTGAGAGCAGGGAGGCATTCCAGGAAGAGAGAAACGTGTGAGTGAAAGGTGTTTAACCAAGAAGTGCATACAGGCAATGGCGAACAGAACCTTCGATGTGGAGTAAGAAGCTTGGCTTTATGCTGCTGGGACTTTAAGACAGCTGGGACTAGGTTTGGAGCAAAATGGATTGGAGGGAGGGAGGATGAGGGGCAGGAAGCCTCATTAGCAGGAAGCTATGCGAAGGCATGATGTAAAGAAGCCCAGAATTAGGGCACAGGCATTCAGCTGCAACAATGGATGCCTCATTCATTCAGCAAATAATGTGCCTGGGCCAGGCATGGGTGGTATCCAAGACAGACACGGCCACTAGGAGGCGACACCGCTCTTTCCTAGAGGATGCAACACCGCACACCCAGGTAAATGACATCCCCCTGTAGCCTGATGGTAACTGCAAGAAAGCTGTTGCTGGGGATGGAAAAGGATCCCCCCCCTACTCCTTCCGCCTCACCCTACCCCATCGCCCACCACTTCCCTGGGCCTTACGTACAGAAAAGTGATGCTGTAAGAAAGAAGCAGGGCTTTACCTTCTCACTCAGCAATGCAGAGGACACGTGGAAACAGGTGCAGAGCCTCAAGGAGGTTGTCCCTGCCCCTGGCAAGGACTGCACTTGCCTCCACACTCCAGCCCCAAGGAGGTTCGGGTTCGGTGCTGTGTGCCCTCCCCCACCCCCCATCACTGACTCCAGGCAATGGTTTGCTTCCCGATTCCTGAGATGAACAAGGCAGGACGGTGGGGTGCTGTGAGGCATGGACCCCTGACCACCAGCACAGAAGCAGACAGGAGCCTCCGTTTTTAACAAGAAGTGAACAGGAGCAGGGCTCAGGCTCAAACTCCCTTCCGGCCTCATCTCTCACCTGCTGGCAGACACTGCTGTGCAAGGTCAGCGTCTCAGCCAAAGACGGTGGTGTCTCTTGAATCATCTGTCTTTCTAGGGCCTTCCAAATTGGGATGTTTTGTCCTTTCCTTTTGATGGACTACATGCTGCTACCTTCTTTCCATTTTCCCTCTTGCTTTCTGCCAACTGAATTTTATCCAAGATAGTCTCTGCATTTGCTTCCCTCTATTTTTTCACAGATTCCAGGTGGCAGATTTCAACTCCTTCCTTACCTTCTGAAGACAGGCCCTTGATATGTCATGTCTTCTCCCCACCCAGTCCTACGTGCCTGCTGGTCCCCTAGAATCCAGCAGAAAGGTCTCCTTCCCTGGGCCCCCAAATGGAGTTACACACACCCTTTATGTGCCTCCTTGGTACTCGACAGAACTCACCAGTTGGCCTTGAGTCTGTTGCTCTTCTTAGATGCTGAGCTTCTTGAAGGCCCAGATCTTACTTCCCTCTACAATCCCAGTGCACAACATGGGGGCCGGTTCAGAGGGGGTACCAACAATGTTAGCTACATGGATGGATGGATGAAGGGATAAATGAGGGTCCATTTCGCACTTCATTTGCCCCTTCTAGAGCTTCTACCACCACAGTCTATCACAAAAGCTTCCAGGCAAAATGTTATTTCAATTCATTACCAACATTTTCTGCCTATCCAAGCCAGGGGAGCACATTCTTCACAGGGTTGGTGATCTGTGGAGGGAGAAGACAATTGAATTCTCCATGTCCCTCAGAACTTCTAAGATATGGTTTGGGAGCCTTACTGGGATGGAACAGCCCTGGCTCAGGTCCCTAGCTGCTGCATGTGCCCAAAAGGGTCACCAAGACCGAGAGTCCGAGACAGCAGAAACCCCAAGACGACCCTTTCTCCTTCCTCTTCTTGGCCATCCCTCAGACCAACTAAATTCCAACCCCCGATTCCACATGCTACTCCACGCAACTGCTCTCAGACTGATGCTTTCCCTTCTGATCCCACTGGTAAACATAGCTGTCAGAATAATTTCCCCAAAGCAGGCAGCGAGAGGAGAACAATAAAGGCAGCAATGTCCCAGTGAGGGAACAGAAAAGCTGGATCTGCCACTAAATGAACCGAGACGCCCGTCCCCACCCCCCAACCAGAGTCACCGTAGGAATTCAGAAAGAACTTCTGAGTGCATCAGGAGGGTGGGCCGAGCATCCACAGACATTTCATTTCTGCTTCTAAACCCCTGAAATGACTGGGAGATGTTAAAACACGAACAACACAGGGGTGAAAAACAAGGAAAGCATCATCCCTGGAACCCCACTGCATAGTTTTCTTTTTGCTTTTCTGTATTTTCTAAAATCCCTATAGGTACCATTCATGGAATAAGAAAAAAGAAGCAGTAAAAAAGCTTGATGGGAAAAAGGAAAAGAAATAAAAGAACAGGTACTACAGACTCAAACTGGTAGCTCGTTCTTGCAACATGGTAGGGCACGTGGACAGCCAGATGCAGCTTTGCAGTGATGTAAGAGGTCAGAATCACAGGAGCCTGGCATGAAGTAAACTGCCAAGTTAAACAAATGATACCATCACCATATGATGGGATATTCTGAAACACTTACTGTTTTAGGAACTTTTAACAATTTGAGAAAAGGCACATGGTACTACGTGCAGTGGGTTGAATTGTGTTCCCCACAAAAGATGTGTCCAAGTCCTAAGCCTTGGTACCCGTGAATATCACCTTATTTGGAAACAGGGTCTTTGCAGACGTAATTGAGTTAAGGATCTTGAGATGACCCTAAATCCAAAGAGTAAAGAGAGGGAGATCTGAGACACAGAGACACACAGGGGAGAAGGCCAGATGAAGATGGAAGTAAAGATTAAAGTGATGCCCCTAGGAGCCAAGAAATGCCAAGGACTGCTGGAAGCCACCAGAAGCTAGAACAGAGGCATGGAATGGATTCTTCAGCGCCTCCAGTAGGAGCCAACACCTTGACTTTGGACATCTGTCCTCCAGAACTGTGAAAGAATAAATTTCTGTTGTTTTAAGCCACCAAGTCTGTGGTCATTTATGGCAGCCCTAGGAAACTAATGTACAGTGATAAGCAGAAGCAGCTTATAGAACTATTTACAGGATGGTTTCGGTTATGTAAAACAGATGGACAATGAGTGTGTATTCTTCTGATAAAGAACAAAAAAGTTATTAAAAATGCACAGGGCTTCCCTGGTGGCGCAGTGGTTGAGAGTCCGCCTGCCGATGCAGGGGACACGGGTTCGTGCCCCGGTCCGTGAAGATCCCACATGCCGTGGAGCGGCTGGGCCCGTGAGCCATGGCCGCTGGGCCTGCGCGTCCGGAGCCTGTGCTCTGCAACGGGAGAGGCCACTGCAGTGAGAGGCCCGCGTACCGCAAAACAAACAAAAAAATGCACAAGCAACTTGCCATCTTACCAACGATATTAGCTAAGAGCCACACCTTGGTCCCATGATACAGTTCTTACTCACCAGACATTTGATCTTCAAAATAACTTGGGGAGGTGAGAGCAGGGGATCGTTATTCCAGAAGGTGCAGCCGGTGGCTGAGTTTGAATAACTTGGGTCTCTGGGTGCTTCTCAGCAGCTCCAGTCCCGTCTGGCTATTTATTTAGTGTGCTAGGGGCTAAATTGCGTCCCTCCCACCCCCAAATTCATGTTTAAGTCCCAACCCCCAGCACTTCTAATGCAGCCATACTTGAGGCAAGGTCTTTTAAAGAGGCGATTAAATTAACAGGAGGTCTTTAGGGTGGGCCTAATTCAGTTCAACAGGTGTTCTCAAAAAGGGAAATCCGGACACACAGAAAAAGAGACATCAGACACGTGCAGGCATGCCCAGAGGAAAGACCATGTCAGGACACAGGGAGAAGCCACCATCTGCAAGCCAAGGAGAGAGGTCTCAGAAGAACCCTGACCTTGATCTTAGGCTGCTAGGCCCCAGAACTGAATGTGTGAGTTTCTGTTGTGAAGCCATGCAGTCTGGGTAATGTGTCACAGCAGCCCAAGCTAAGATGCTTAGGAAGGCTGGAAGGCAGAATCTTTATGCCGGTCTCTCCTCTTCCTGCGGTATCCTCCCTGGGCTGAAACAGGAAGCAGGGAAATATATAATTCCCAGCTACAGGTCTCTCCTGCCCAGTGAGGTTATTTCTGGGCTAGCAACAAAAGCCAAGACTTCGGGCAAATCTATCTTCTGCAGAAGGTCCGCCAAGCCCGCTGGGCGGGTGGCGTGGTCAAAGCCACATTCGCTAGACGTGCCAGCCTCTCTGGCTGCTCACCTAGAGCCACAGGCCGCCAGTGTGAGTGGGGGAGGGGCGGGGGCAGGGGGTGAAGGTTTGGGTTTCCCTTCCCGCCAGGGGTGCTTTGTGACTTTTAGACAGGGGAAGCAAGGCTGTAGGAAACAGGGTGTGGTGGCCGCGTCACTGGCTCTGGAAGGGAACTGGCTTCAGAGCCCGCTTCCAGTCCCTCCTGTGTGTCCCCACGCAACCTGCTTCCCCAGGCTGAGACTCAGTTTCCTCACTGTAAAGTGAGGCCAATGCCACCCAGCCCCACTGCGGGGGATGAATCTGCAATGTCAAGCACTTAGCATCGTGCCCACCACACAGGAGGTGCTTAATAAATGTCTCTTACGCGTATTAACGAAAAGGGTGCCCAAACTTGGCTCCCTTTTCAACGGTACCTAAATCCCATGGGGGTAGTTCGGTCTTTTTCCTCCTATGGTTACGTGCTCCCGGGAGCGCCTGGGCTTTGGTGTGATTGCACAGTGTGGTAAAAGATTTTGAATTTTCATTCCCAGCCTTTGAAAATCAAGAGCTTTCCCATAAAATTTCCAACCTCTGAGTCCTTCTGATAACCTGGAAGATGCAGCTATACAAAGCGCCCTCCTCTGTGGCAGTGCCTGGCTGGTGCTGAGCAGGGGTGCCCCCTTCACGGAGTGTGTGCCCTCTGGTGTGCATGGGGGTGACCTGAGCAGCTACCACACTGCCACCTGCCGGGCTCTTGTGGACATCTGTACGTAGAGCTCAGGGAGGAGAGCGAAGGGGGCGGGGACCAGGCAGTGGGTTCAGCGGGCACCGTGGGTCAAGGAATTGAATCCTCATCAGTTTTGGCTAATGGCTGTGTAACCAACGTCCAGTTCATGACGAGCCACATTTAAAGCGGGCAGGTGGGCAGGTTGTACTATTAAGAATTCCATCTCAAAATTTCACCAGTAGCTACTACACCCAAGGTGATTCCAATCACAGCCAGACAACAGACTTGCAGAGCAGGCACAGACAGATGGATTTTCTCTGTCAACCTCTTCTGCAACTCACTTAGCAAATCCAGCAGGGATGTCTGAATGAGGTCTAGACTGTAGTCTACCCTTCACCAGAGGAAAACCATCAGAGAGAGGCCACAGACAGGGAGTGGACCTCAGGGTGTCCCTGCACTCAGAGCGGCCCTGACGGAAGGCCAAGGCGGGGTTTTGGGCACCGTCTGCCCTCAAACCCCCCACATGCTGTGTGATGGTTTCCCCCAGGACAAAGAAGGGGTTAGGGGTTAGGAGTAAGCAATGGAGATTCCTTTTTATCAGAAAATGGAGCAAATTAGCCCCTGCACATCCTATCTCAGACTCAGGAAAAGGTCCCAATTGCATGGCTTAAACAAAGTCACTGATGCTGCAGTTTCACAGAGCAGACCACTATTGCAGCTGAAATGAGAATTCATTGCCTTCAGAAAGCAGGTGAGGCTGCACTCTGGTTCAGCCTGCCCCCCACCAGCAATTCTGCTGACTTCCCATGGCCCAGCTGACTCCAGCTGGCTACCTTTTCAGGTGAGGGCAGGAGTTCTCTGCAGAGCATGTCTGTCTCCTCCGTCTGGGGACACCCAGCTCGGTCCACGTGTTGTCATAGAAACCACTATATGAGCATCTTGCCCTTCATCTATATTGGTTAGCCAACATCCCTTCCTCCCGCTTACCTGTCTCCCTTTATTGACTGACTCCCTACCCCCGACCCCACCAAACTCCACTCTCCCTTGAATTCTGAGCGTGGTGTGCACCGCGGCCCAGCAAGCATGCAACAGAGTCTACTGGATCTGCTCCAGAGGATATGACTGTTGGGGAGATCAAACCCCAGACCCCAAGACAGCTGTCTCCGTTTTCCTGAAGGGAAGCATCCGCTCCCACATCCTCCCCAGCCTTCCAAGATGCACATAAAAATCCAATCCCTGTTTTCTTTTTACTTTTATCCCTGCTGTGTGCTCTGAGGAGTTTTTACAAAACAAACGAACATGAACTTCAAGGTACGAAGAGTGTAAATCACTGCAAATCCCCCCAGGCCTCCAAAAGCTACAAACGCTACTTAGCCAACGACCAAAGAAAAGCCCAATAGGTGATTATTCTTATTAAATAAACACTACCTACTCTTCCCTTGCATCCTGGTTGACAGAGCATTTTCACATCTATTAACGCGATCAGATCCTCATGACAGCCCCACGCATGAGGCAGGGCTAGTAACATACAAATCTCCATTAAGGGTGGAGACTTTTAAAAAATTTATAGAAAAAGACTGAAAAAAAATTACACACACATAAATTGGTACGGCCACTACAAAGAACAGTATAGAGGTTCCTTAAATCTAAAAATAGAACTACCATATGACACAGCAATCCCACTCCTAGGCATATACCTGGAGAAAACCATAATTCAAAAAGACACATGCACCCCAATGTTCACTGCAGCACTATTTACAATAGTCAGGACATGGAAGCAACATAAATGTCCATCAGCAGAGGACTGGACAAAGAATACATGGTACATACACATAATGGAATATTACTCAGCCATAAAAAGGAACAAAATAATAATATTTGCAGCAACATGGACGGACCTAGAGATTGTCATACCGAGTGAAGTAAGTCAGACAGAGAAAGACAAACATCACATGATATCGCTTATATGTCAGATCTAAAAAAGGGTAAAAATGAACTTATTTACAAAACAGAAGTAGAGTCACAGATGTAGAAAACAAACTTATGGTTAACAGGGGGTAAGGGGAGGAGGGATAAATTGAGAGATTGGGATTAACATATACACACTACTATATATAAAATAGATAACTAATAAGGACCTACTGTATAGCACAGGGAATTCTACTCAGTACTCTGTAATGGCCTATATGGGAAAAGAATCTATTGATATAAAAAGAGTGGATATATGTATATGTATAACTGATTCACTTTGCTGTACGCCTGAAACTAACACAACATTGTAAATCTACTGTACTCCAATAAAAATTTTAAAAAAAAGTACACACAGGGTGCTGGGTGGCCCCGGCTGGGGGGAGGGGCGAGGGGCTGTGTCCCCTTTTTTCCAACCTTCCTCAATGTTTCTGTTCTTAACCCAGATGCCGAAATCCCCCACCTGGAATACTTGGCTGCTGTGGAGAGGGGCAGAGTCAAGGTGGCATACTAGGAGGATGTGGAATTTGCGTCTCCTCACAACTAGGGCACTTACCAGGCACTGGTGGGGGACTGCGGACACCTAAGGGGATGGGAGGAACCCCCAGCAACCAGTTGTTTGAATTATAGTTTTATTTTTCCTAATATATTTTTTATCTTTCTGATTTTATTTTGTTTTTTATTATTTGGTATTGTACTGCTCCTTTTCTTCTTTCTTCCTTTTTTAATTTTTTTATACCATGCCATGAAGCTTGCAGGATCTTGGTTCCCAGGCCAGAGGTCGGGCCCGAGCTCCTGTGGTGGGAGCTCCGAGTCCAAACCACTGGACTAAGAGATAACCTCAGACCCCAGGGAATATCAATCAGAGTGAGCCTCCCGGAGGTCCTCATCTCAGCACCAAGACCCAGCTCTATACAACTGCCTGCAAACTCCAGTGCCGGACGTCTCAGGTCAAACAACCAGTAAGACAGGAATACAGCACCACCCATCAAAAAAAAAAAAAAAAAGAAACGACAAAAAATATGTTACAGATGAAGGAACAAGGTAAAAATCTACAAGACCAAATAAATGAAGATGAAATAGGCAACCTACCTGAAAAAGAATTCAGAGTAATGATAGTAAAGATGATCCAAAATCTCAGAAACAGAATGGAGAAAATACAAGAAACATTTAACAAGGATCTACAAGAATAAAAGAGCAAACAAACAATGATGAACAACACAATTACTGAAATTAAAAATACTCTAGAAGGAATCAATAACAGAATAACTGAGGCAGAAGAATGGATAAGTGACCTGCAAGATAAAATGGTGGAAATAACTGCCAAGGAGCAGAATAAAAAAAAAAAGAATGAAAAGAATTGAGGACAGTCTCAGAAACCGTGGCAACATTAAATGCACCAACATCCGAATTATACGGGTCCCAGAAGAAGAAGAGAAAAAGAAAAGGTCTGAGAAAATATTTGAAGAGATTATAGTTGAAAACTTCCCTAACATGGGAAAGGAAATAGTCAATCAACTCCAGGAAGCACAGAGAATCCAATACAGGATAAACCCAAAGAGAAACACGCCGAGACATATTAATCAAACTATCAAAAATTAAATACAAAGAAAAAATATTAAAAGCAGCAAGGGAAAGACAACAAATAACATACAAGGGAATCCCCATAAGGTTAACAGCTGATCTCTCAGCAGAAACTCTACAAGCCAGAAGGGAGTGGGAGGACATATTTAAAGTGATGAAAGGGAAAAACCTACAACCAAGATTACTCTACCCAGCAAGGATCTCATTCAGATTCAATGGAGAAATTAAAACCTTTACAGATAAGCAAAAGTTAAGAGAATTCAGCACCACCAAACCAGCTTTACAACAAATTCTAAAGGAAATTCTCTAGGCAGGAAACACAAGAGAAAGAAAAGACCTACAAAAACCAACCCAAAACAACTAAGAAAATGGTAATAGGAACACACATATCGATAATTACCTTAAATGCAAATGGATTAAATGCTCCCACCAAAAGACATAGACTGGCTGAATGGATACAAAAACAAGACCTGTATGTATGCTGTCTACAAGAGACCCACTTCAGAGCTAGTAGACTTTAAAATAAAGACTGTTACAAGAGACAAAGAAGGACACTACATAATGATCAAGGGATCAACCCAAAAAGAAGATATAACAATTGTAAATATTTATGCACCCAACATAGGAGCACCTCAATACATAAGGCAAATGCTAACAGCCATAAAAGGGGAAATCGACAGTAACACAATAATAGCAGGGGACTTTAACACCCCACTTTCACCAATGGACAGATCATCCAAAATGAAAATAAATAAGGAAACACAAGCTTTAAATGACACATTAAACAAGATGGACTTAATTGATATTTATAGGACATTCCATCCAAAAACAATAGAATACACTTTCTTCTAAAGTGCTCATGGAACATTCTCCAGGATAGACCATATCTTGGGTCACAAATCAAGCCTTGGTAAATTTAAGAAAATTGAAATCATATCAAGTATCTTTTCTGACCACAACGCTATGAGACTAGATATAAATTACAGGAAAAAAAAACTGTAAAAAATACAACACAGGGAGGCTAAACAATACCCTACTAAATAAACAAGAGATCACTGAAGAAATCAAAGAGGAAATCAAAAAATACCTAGAGACAAATGACAATGAAAACACGATGACCCAAAACCTATGGGATATAGCAAAAGCAGTTCTAAGAGGGAAGTTTATATCAATACAATCCTACCTCAAGAAACAAGAAAAATCTCAAATAAACAACCTAACATTACACCTAAAGCAATTAGAGAAAGAAGAACAAAAAACTCCAAAGTTAGCAGAAGGAAAGAAATCATAAAGATCAGATCAGAAATAAATGAAAAAGAAATGAAGGAAACGATAGCAAAGATCAATAAAACTAAAAGCTGGTTCTTTGAGAAGATAAACAAAATTGATAAACCATTAGCCAGACTCATCAAGCAAAAGAGGGAGAAGACTCAAATCAATAGAATTAGAAAAGAAAAAGGAGAAGTAACAACTGACATTGCAGAAATACAAAGGATCATGAGAGATTACTACAAGCAACTATATGCCAATAAAATGGGCAAACTGGAAGAAATGGACAAATTCTTAGAAAAGCACAACCTTCCAAACTGAACCAGGAAGAAATAGAAAATATAAACAGACCAATCACAAGCACTGAAATTGAGACTATGATTAAAAATCTTCCAGCAGGCCTTCCCTGGTGGCACAGTGGTTGAGAGTCCGCCTGCCGATGCAGGGGACACAGGTTCATGCCCTGGTCCGGGAGGATTCCACATGCCGCGGAGCGGCTGGGCCTGTGAGCCATGGCCGCTGAGCCTGCGCTCCGCGACGGGAGAGGCCACAACAGTGAGAGGCCCACGTACCGTAAAAAAAAAAAAAAAAAAAAAAAATCTTTCAGAGAAAGCAAAGGTCTGCTTATCCAGTCCCTCTTGACTGCATGTCTTCCTGCCATCCACCCCACTGACTCTTGGGTAATCATTTTCTTGAGTTTGTTTGCAACTTTAAAGTCCATTTTAAAATACTTTCATATACATATTTGCATCTATAACCAATACGTAGTATTGGTTTGCATGTTTTTAAAGTATACACAAGTTGTATTATTACCATACTATCAATCAGATTTGCTCTTTTTAAAAACTCAAGTGCTGCATGGTATTCCATCATATGATTTGTCTAATCTCCTACTGATGGACATTTAGATTGTTTGGAATTTTTTCATTATTAGCAACGATGACAAGAAATTCCTAATCACATCCTTCTATACACATGGCAAGATTTTCTCCAGTGTGAGAAGGGGCCCTTGCTGTTCTGATTTGCTTCGCTCTGTCTACTAAAACGTCTGAGCACCTCCTCCTAGGCTGCCAGTTCATCCGACTTCCCCTTTTAGAAGCGAGCTGCCCAGGTCAGTATTTGTTAAGAACAAACAAGCCACATTCAGAGGTAACAAACACAGCTGTCCAAGGCAAAGCAAATCACCCCGCTTCTGCTGCTTGCCACTACTGACCCTTCTTTTCATGGCTGCCAGAGGGAATATTTACTTTTCCTTGGCATGGCACTTAGTCCAATGAGAGATATGTCGCTTTCCAGGGCATCCCCAAGGATGGCAGGCTGACCCCAATCCTAACACAGCCTTCAGGGCCGCAGCACCAATAACCACCCAGCGCCCACCTCTACAATTAGAGGGCACGCTGGCGCTTCAGAGGTTGTCACCCGTTCTCTCCACACTAGCTCCTCCCCACGTCCATCTGAAAGGGCACTCCCAGATCTCACTGTCATCTCCTAGAGGCAATTCAAACACTGGCCACAGAGGATCTCCTGACCCCAAGACAGGCAGAGATGCTGGCTGCCTTCTCACCGCCCGCCTGAACAGGTGGGGTTGGAAGGTTTAGTGGAAAGCACACAGGCTTGCGCTCATCAGCTGTGTGACTACAGGGATGTTACCTACCATCTCTGAGTCTCAGAAACCTTCCCAGTAAAGATCTGCGTGGTTGTAAAAATCAAGAGAAAATATGCTACACGTGAAGGGATTGGAAAATACCAGGCACTCATTTCACGGTAACCGACGGCAAACCAAGAGGCCCTTGTTAAAAATCAATACATCAAACAAAGATCAGCTCTGTGCAGACACAGAGGTCAAGATGTGGTCCAGATCCTGGTTGGGGAGACACAATGAAGACATACGCAGACTAAAGTCGGGATCATGCAGAATTAACCGCTGAATTCAGTGGGCTGGAAATGAAGTCTTCAGGGAGAACGTGGGATGTTAAGCTGGGTCTGGGTCCCAGGGATACTTGAGGACATTTTTTTTTTTTTTTTAGCGGTACGTGGGCCTCTCACTGCTGTGGCCTCTCCCATTGCGGAGCACAGGCTCCGGATGCACAGGCCCAGCGGCCACGGCTCACGGGCCCAGCCACTCTGCAGCACGCGGGATCCTCCCGCACCGGGGCACGAACCTGTGTGCCCTGCATCGGCAGGCGGACTCTCAACCACTGCACCACCAGGGAAGCCCTGAGGACATTTTTAATTGTCACAACTTGAGGGTGGAGGTGCCACTGACATCTAGTGGTAGAGGTCAGGGATGCTGCTGAACACCCTACAATACACAGGACAGCTGTGCACGATGAAGAATTAGCCAGCTCAGAGTGTCAACTGCCCAGGTTGAGAAGCTCTGCGTTAGGTCATGGGAGAGAGAAGGGCACTCTTGGGCAGGTAACAGATGTGAGTGAGTGCCGCATTTTCCTGAGATTGTGAGGATGTGTATCTGGCTCAAGCCAAGGCCACAAGCTGGGGGATAATAGGTGGGAGTGGAGGGGGCAGGCAAGGTGTGCGAATAGGTAAAAATGGTCATAATTCTTACTAAAATAATAACCTGAGGTCAGAGGACAGCTGCCTGGACTCCCCACAGCACAAGGCTGTGCTCTCCAGACAGACCCGACCCACAGAAGCAGACAAGGCTAAGTGGAAATACCATCCCGACCAAGGTCCCAAACCTTCCACCACCACGTGGCTGCTTTAGTGTCCAGCCATCCCCCACCCCCGAAGGACCACATGTTCTGACAGCCGCCATCTTCTGGACGACAGGCATTTTTCACATAAGATGTGTGATGGCAATCTGGCTGCCACATCTATCACCACAACGCAATTGTGAAGTAATAAGTCATCGGATTCCCATTTTTTATTAATCCTGAACAAACGTAACCGCCAATTACAAGCCTGTGATCTGCACGAGATAACAGGGGTTGCTATGAAGCTGAAATGAGTCCAGCCAAGAGCAAAGAAATCGGGCAATCTGAATTCAGAATGAAGGTGTCACGTGGGCCACCTCCATGAATATGTTTATGGAAGCATAGGAATCTGAGGACCCCATTTCGGAACCTATGATGTGGTCCGACTGCTTCGTTGTACAGAAGATGAACCTGAGGTCTAGAGAAACTACTTAGAAAAATTAACATTGATCTAGGCCCGTGTCATGCGTCAGGCGCTGTGCTGAGCACTGGACATGATATCCCACTAATTCTCTCAGCCACCCAAGGAAGCAGGTACTATTATCGTCCTCATTTACTTGCCTTTCAGAAAGACTAAGAAAGGTAAGAGCCAGGATTTGAACCCAGGTGTCTGTGGTTCCAGAGCCCATGTGCTTGCCCATAAGGTCGTGGTCCTCTACCGAAGGCAGCCAGCCGGCATCACTGCTGACCTTGAACCCAATGCCGTGACCTTCAGTCAAGTGCTCAGCAGATGCTGCTCAAATGCAAGAGATTAAAGGATGGCGGTGCAGCCCCCAAGTCATGTGGGAAATTCTACCCTCAAGAGGCAGTCTGGCTTTTCTTCCCCCCAGTCTGAATGCTTTAAATATCGTCTAACCTTAAAAAATGGTGAGCCCAGCTGAGCTAGACAGGCCAGTGAATACAGACAAAACAGTTACTCATCTCTGGAGCAAATAAGTATGTAAATGGTGGTTCTGCTTCCTTTGCCTTCGTCTGTGCAGCAGGTTAACAGCATTTTTCAAGAAGTGGTTTAGGATTATGCGGTGGAATGTTAATTTATCCATTCAAAATACAAGTCTTGCTAATTAGGTCATGATGGTACTCGTTTATCATCTGAATTTGGAGCACATATCGTATTGATCTACAATGTTGTCCGTGGGCACAAGGCACTTATTAATACGGGCTTAGCTTTGCCAAATGTTCTCACGAACCATAAACCCTCCCAGAAACCAATTTAAGGGATCTGGGCGGACTGCAGATGTAGGGCCTGCTGTGATGACGCTTCCACTGGGGCTGCTATAAAGGGATGCTCTGCCTTCGGAATCTTTCCCCCTGCTTTTGACCAGAGTCCCCAGTTTGTAGAGCATATGCTAATTCTGGCAAGAGAAGTTACAGGTACAGTGAACTCTCGTGGTTATGTCATTAGACATTGGGAGGATAAACGTTGAACTTGTAGGTGGTGAATTGAGTCCTGTATTTTAGATGGTGTTCATGTAACCAAAGGGTCTAAGTGATCTGGCTGCAGCGGCAGGGAAGAGCCCTTATTCATTTTCTCCCTCTCTCTCTCTCTCTCTCTCTCTCACACACACACACACACACACACACACAGCATGAGAATGGTCCCATCACACATCTCTGTTCCCTGGTCAACCTCAGGTCAGGTCATTGGTCAGTGACAATCAAGGCTTAGCATGGCTTAGCTCCATGGGACTCTTCCTAATGTTTATGCTGAATTCTGGCTCTTTTACTGGCTGTGTGGCTTTGGGTAACTTAGGTTACCCCTCTGTACACAAGTGGCCACATCTGTGACATAGGGATAATGAGCCTGCTATGTTGCAGGGTTCTTATGAAGTCTACATAAGAGAGAGAGCATGTGAAATACCGAGTGCATAGTAGACACTCAAGGTTTCCTGCCTCCATTTAATCCTTCCAGAAATAGTCGGCTCGCTCACAGCAATACGTCCACAAAGGCAAACTGCCATAGAGCACAAGACTCAATGAGCACAGGTTCACAGGCACAGATGGTGACCTGCGTAATGGAAGGAACAGCTTATTCTGAGGGGATGATATTGGAAAGTCTTGGGAACCAGACTTTTGGCAGTGCCCATCCAGGTGTAACTCAAAGACACAATTCTGTGGTTGAGTACTTTCGGAAAATGCCAGCTACCGTCTCCTCCACTTAGGGATTCCTAATGCACCCAAGTGCATCCAAGGCTTGAAACAGTCCCAAAACAAAGAAAATGGTTTAATTTGCTTTTACCCAGTGTTAACCCATACTTCTTAAATCACAGAACTTTTTGGGGGGGTGTTGGGAGATGGCATGAAAAAGTTTTCATTTTAGACACTCAGGGTAATGAAAAGACTCAGAATGAGACAGAAGGCAGGAAGAGGAATGGAAGGTCAGAACTGTTGCCACCCTCTCAAGATTTAAGGGCCAGAAATGGCAACGGTCCCTGACCCACCCAGACTCTACCCAGGAAAGGACAAAAGCCGGCGATGAGTCTTTCATAGATCCGATGGCACAGAGCCAGAATGTGCAATCCAACTTTCCCCAGATATTTCCCTGGACTTCTGGCTTCAACCGGAGTGAGCTGGTTACAGGAACAAGCCACAGCAAAACCTTGTCTTTAAATGATTTGCACAGACAAATGCAGAGGCTGCATCCCTGGGCTGAGTCAAAAGATGGAAGCCATGGGCATCCCAAGTGTCCATCAGACATCACCCTTATTTTACTGCATCTACAACAGGGAGGAAGAGAGAGAGGTAAGGGAGCGGGGAAAGAGGGAAGATCGAGGAGATGCCGAGAGAGTGGGGGACTGGGTCAGTGAAAGGGACCAGGTGAGCGGGGAGGAGAGGGGACCAGGGGCAGAGAGAACTGGAAAAAATAAGTAGCGTTCCACCCCATTCAATACCGTTATGGTGCCGGGCAGCTGATGCTCTCCGGGGCCCCCAGAATACCTGAGGCACCCACCACAAACTTGCCAAGTCCAAGCTATTCTTCCTGCTCTAGGTCAAATGACAGATTTTCCAGCCAGATGGGAGGTTCCAACTGTAACTGAATGAGCCCAAGAGGGACTGGATGGATGATTCCATTTCTCCATGAGAGTCAGGAGCAGATGCCCTGAGTCGCAGCTACCAGGGCAATTCCTACCATTCAGCTGAAAGCCTGGACTCACACTTGCAAAATCTAAACGGCTGCCCCCTCCATGATCGGAGAAGGGGACCCACAAGAGCCCCCTGAACAAAAAGATCTCATTTCCCACACTGCCATTAAGATAATACATAAAAGTCCCTTTCAGAGTCTCATACCTTTGGGATAAGAAATCAATTCCTCCAGACATGCAAATATCACAGTCCCCATGGAGTGAAAAGAGCAGCCTAAGACCTGATGGGTAAAACAGGATTAGGAGAACTCAGTTTTTACAAGGACCTATGAAAGGGCTTATTAATATTGTTAGTTCACCTAACTACAACACATGCTGTTTATCAAGGAGACAAGCAGTGACACTTTATACATCTAAATTGCAATAATGAGGGCTGTTAATGCATCATGATTTATTATCCCCTGCTTGCAGGAAATTTCTCAGGATCTCCCTCCTCACAGTTTCCATAAGATGCTGATATTATAATTTTGCATTGTAGGAGGTAACATGCAGACGAACATAATTTGTTTCCCAGAGTCTGGCCAGGCATGCAAATGTTTCATGTCCTGGTTTCATCACCATTCCTGTTATACTTCATGCAAAATTATCCAGGTTGATATGCATGTGTGTATGTGCATATACACTTGAGTGTATGTTATATATATGCATGCATATATGTAAACACACATAGACACATGTGTCCGTGTATGTGTATATATACATATTGCATGTATGTGTGCATATGCGTGTAAAGAAATCTAAAAGAGGGAAGGGGGTGATAAAGCCAACCTTCTCAGCTTTTAGTTCTTCCAACTAAAAGAGACATTTAAGAATCATGTCCCCTGGGAGCTGGACCATTCCATCCTTTAAACAGAAGACAGACTCAGCCCTCTCAGGTGATAGGGCAGATGTACCATCACAGCAGGAGGTGCCAGAAGCACGTGGATGGGAAGCTAAAGTAAGATTAACTTTCTGAACCAAAAGTAAAGCAAGTAACTTTTTTTTTTCTTTTTTTTGCGGTACTTGGGCCTCTCACTGTTGTGGGCTCTCCTGTTGCGGAGCACACGCTCCGGATGCGCAGGCTCAGCGGCCATGGCTCACGGGCCCAACCGCTCCGCGGCATGTGGGATCTTCCCGGACCGGGGCACGAACCCGTGTCCCCTGCATCGGCAGGCGGACTCTCAACCACTGCGCCACCAGGGAAGCCCACAAAGTAACTTTTTAATGGGCAAGGTGCTATCATAATCATTACCTGACGTATCCTTAAAAAAACCCCAACATACTCTAAAACTCATTCTTCCCCATATGGAGGAACCAGGTGTGGGAAGGACAATCGATTGCCTGCAGTCACGGGGCAGGTGAGGTAAGTCACGGCAGGACTGGGGATAGGACTCAGACCTGCCAGCTCCAAGCTGGGGTGTGCCCTCCGCATGCAGCCTCTCCCAGCCTGGGCAGCGGGAGCCAATTAAAACAAACAAGCCCAAACCCTCCATCTACTACACAAGCACACCAGGGCCCTCTGTGTGCATGACTCTGTGAGGTCCTCAGGACTAGCAGTGACATATGGACATGAGAGCAACAGCCATGGCCAGAAGCTGCCTGAGGAACACAGGGAGCAAGGGCAACTCACCATCACCTGGAACCCTAACTAAAATCCGGGAGTCTCTAAGTCCTCAGCAATTCCTCCATCACAAGACACTCACTGGGACTTTGTGACCTCTGCCAAATTACTTAACCATTCCGCACCTCAGTTTCCTCATCTGTAAAATGGGGAGATAATCACTCCTCCTCCTTTTGGGTTGTCATGAGGATTAAATAATTTAAAATATAAAGTAGGGTTTCCCTGGTGGCGCAGTGGTTAAGAATCTGCCTGCCAATGCAGGGGACATGGGTTCGAGCCCTGGTCCGGGAAGATCCCACATGCCACGGAGCAACTAAGCCCGTGCGCCACAACTACTAAGCCTGCGCTCTAGAGCCCGCACGCCACAGCTACTGAAGCCCGCGCACCTAGAGCACGTGCTCTGCAACAAGAGAAGCCACTGCAATGAGAAGCCCACGCGCCACATGGAAGAGTAGCCCCCGCTCACCGCAACTAGAGAGAAAGCCCGTGCACAGCAACGAAGACCCAATGCAGCTAAAAATAAATAAATAAAATTTAAAAAAATAAAAACAAACAAATAAATAAATAAATGAAATAAAATAAAATATAAAGTGCTTAGAATAGCACTGGGCACATCCACAGTCAGCATTATGTAAGTCTGGCTATACTGCATTACTTCTCTTATTACTGTGATTAAGAATAACCACACATCATCAAGACACAGGTTCACCCATGCATGTGCATGCACGCACGCACACACACACACACACACTTTTTTCCCTTCTCTCACACACAACTGGTGACTGAGTCACATTTTGCAAAGAGAAAGTGGACCTGGCAACAGAGCCTCGTAATGCAACCTTCTTTATTTTCTGTCCTCAGCACTGCTTTATAAATAGTTCGCCAAATTGATGCTTAATAGCCTTAATATCGGGTTCATATTAATCTCACCCTGTCTGAGCTTCAAAGGGACAAATTGCTCTGACTGTTAATGAAACGGACTTCAGTTGCAAGTTTCCAAGACACCAGAGGCAGAAAAAATACCAGCTGATCCTGAAAGACAAATATCTCCTTGGTGTTCTTTTAAATCCATCTGGGTTTATAGAGCTACCGCCCTAAGCCAGGAAGAAACCCAACAGCCTTAGCCCAGCAGGCACAAGGCACCGCAGACACTAGATGGCACTAGAACATGCTTGAAGCCTCGGCCACTTTCAGCCCTCCTCCCACCCCACCCCGCTCTGCCGATGGGTTCACAGAGGCAAGATGTGGGACAGAAACTGTGCAAATTGGAATAAACTATCCAGTGTTAGCAGTAGTCAAGGAAGGAATATTCTATGCTTGCTTTTACCTCCCTGGACAAAATATACCCAGGCATTCTTTTCTGCATTTCAAAAGGCAAATCATCACAACAATGTAAATATACTTCCTACTGAACTGTACACGTAAAAATGATTAAGGTGGTAAATTTTATGTTATGTATGTTTACCGCAATTTAAAGAAAGAACTAGAGAAAAAAGGCAAATCATCTCCACTAATAGGAAAAGCATTTTCACTCATAAAAATAATCACAAAAATGCAGTTAGGAACCATCTCTTGCTTGGGTATAATGCTCTCCAGCCTCAAAGCAACTAAAAAAGTAGCTCTTTTACAAACTGGTGGACTCCAGAATAATGCAGGGCACCATTGGGCAGCTGGGCCCTCAGTTCATTATGAAAACCTCACCTCGTGTAAATACCAACTTTCCCACCTTTGAGAAGGCTCTGAAGCAGGTTATTCTCATAGAGAGAGAGGTCCTGTGCCCCAGACTAGCTCTGTAATGCTTCTGCTGCTGCTTCACATCTCACTATTTGCAATTCACTTGTGTTGAAAGGCAAGAGACCCACATTGAAACGTGGATTAATGGTAGTGGGTGAGAGCTGGGGGAGATGGGCATGTCTCAGAGAGCCTCCTGAGTTCCTCTAGAGTGGGAAGGGCTGCTCCTCTGGTCTTCTACTATTCCAGCAAGCTGGGACCTGCAAGGCTCAGTTTGGATTCCAGAGGAAGTCCAGTGAGTGCATCCTGAGAGGGGCCAGGAACAGGAGGGCACCAGGCAGAGGTCTGGGGCCAGCACAGGGCAGGGTGAGGACCCTGGAATCCTGGGAGTAGGAGAGCAGATCCATGAAAGGGACAGAGGTCAGGGGCACTGGACTTGGGATCAGCTCTGACACTGTCTAGAAGAGAGGACCTGGCGAGTCTCTTAAGGCTCAGCTTCCACCACTGCACATCGGGGATGACAACGAGAGCGGCTCCAGAACCAGCTGCTGCGTGAAGGACACAGCGCAGGGTCGGGCCCCAAGCAGGCGCTCAGACTGGGGCTGAAACGCTGAGAATGATGGGGGAGCTAGAGGCACCTGAAGAGGAAGCTCGGGTACATCACTGTCTGGGCTCAAGGGCATCCCTGGCTTAGAGGATAAAACTGCTTGAGAGTCCTCGTGAATTCATCTGAGCAAGGGCGCCCTGCCCCCAGCCTTCTGGGTTCCTCTGTCTTAAACTGTCCTTTAAAATAAACCCTCTAATAGCCTCTTACAACCCCGAGGACCAAGGTCTAAGGCCAGCCCCATCCAGACTCACCCAGTCCCAGGAGACCTTCCAAGACCGGTCTCTCCACACTCGGGTCTTCACATCTGGGTGCTACTGTGGGCCACAGTCTCTTCACCTTAGGCCTCACACTCGCTGTTCCCTCTGCCTAGAAAACTCCTTTCTGCTCAGATTCCTACTCCCCCTTCAGGCCTCACCTTAATGCCCCTTCCTCAGGGAAGCCAACCTTGTTCATACTGTGCCCTGCACATTTCCATACACGAGTCATCACATTTGAAGTTGCTTGTTCAATGCCTGTCTTCCCACTGCACGAGGAACCGTGCGCACAGGATCTCAGCTGATAAAAGTTAGCCAGTACTATTATTATCTGTTCAAATATTTACTGAGTGCCTTTTGTGTTCCCCGCACTGTTCTGGGGGCTTGGGCTACAGCAGTGAACAATACAGTTAGAAAGAGAGACAGACAAAGATAGAAGGAAAAAGAGAGAGAGAGAGAGAGAGAGGAAGCAAGAAAGGAGAGAGAGAAAAGGAAGAAGGAAGAGAGAAAGAGAGGCTGTGACCTTTCTGCTTGAAGTAGGCAGAGAACTAATGCCATACACTCTTCTAAATTAACCCTTCTCTCACCCCACATGACGACCTGCACACTCATGTCTGCGGAAGCCCATTAAATCTCTCAAGCTGGATACAGGGACCAATTCCCTCTCCTCCCCACAAGCATCAAAGCTACTATTACATCTCCCTCCCTAAACTCTCTTGAGTCTGTGCACTCCCTCCGTCTACATGGCAGACCACCAAGAGCCTCCATCTGGATTACAGAGATGGCCTCCCAGCCATGGTGTCTCTCTGTGAATCTTGGCCTCTGATCATCACTGCTCCACCCTGTGAACACAGTTGTTTTTTCCAAGCGCAAGTCTGATCGTGCCCTTGGGACTCCCCCGCTCTTGGAATAAAGTCCAATTTCCATGGCCCACAGCTTCTGCAGACCTTCATTAGAACCCTCTGGCCTCTCTATACAAGGGCCCCAGGGCAGCATCCATGCGCTTGACGGTTGAGTCATCTTTAGCTGTCAAAGCACCCGGCACACAGGCAGGCTGGGTAAGTCGCCTTTAAATGCGTGAGATGGACCGACAGCTCTCCAGCTAACAGAAGGCAGAGAAGCCCCCTCTCACTGGGTCCCGGCCCCCTACGGGGTGGGTATTTATACAGATGCTGATGACCTGTTTGCTTAGACACCATACTACAAATAAACAGGAAATTAATTATCCAACTTTGAAGTCCCATTCTGAGTTTAACTGCAAGCTGCATAATTGCTTTACATTTCTAAAAACCCTCCGCCATCAATGTGCAGCATTTAAGTTATGAACATCCTGCGGCTGCCTGATGCCTGAGATCAGTGGGTGTGGGCTGGCTCCTGCCTCCCCTGACGTATATCCACCAGGAGGTGGCTTAGGCTCTGCTTTGGGGACACAGTTGGAGATATTCCTGACATACCCCTTTGGAAGGGCCTTAAAACACCTCAACTAGAGGACCTTTGACCCACCGAACGAATTCCAGGGAAAGCAAAGATAACTGCATATCTCGGGCACATAAGGGAACATAGTGATTTAGAGAGTGAACTTTGGAGTCAGGGTCAAATCCTTACAAGCTGTGTGATCTTGGGCAGGTTACTTAACCTCTCTGAGCCCCCTGCACCCTAACCTATAATGTGAAGATAGTAACAGGACAAATGGTACAAAGTAGGTATGAGGAGCAAATGAGATAATCTAAATTAAAAACTGTGCACGGTGGTTCAGACGTGGTCAGAACTCTACCTATGTTCGCTGATTTGCTGTAGTAACTTTATCGGGGTTGCTACTTCTCACAGGGAGGTAGAAGCTGTAGTCAAAAGCCTAAATACCACAAGAGTGACCCAACAGCTGCAAACATTTATTGAGTAATTGCTATGTTCCAGTCCTGTTCTATGAGTTTCACAAGCATCAATTCATTTCATTCTAAGAATAACCTTATGGGCCAGGATGATTTTATGTCATCTTATAGATGGGAAAATTAAGGCACAGAGATATCAAGGAACCAGCCCAGGATTAAACAGCACTCCTATCTAAGTTCAAAAATATAAGCGCAAAACCCCTTCCTCTCTAGCACTGTTTTATTTTCTGATTCTAACTTTTCACAATAAATTATTCATAACTGATATTCTTTCAAACCCCTGTTCAGCTAATCCCCAACTCCAATGCAAACCTGCAGTATTATTATATTAATATTTCCTTAACACAAATAAATAATAAAATATAGTCTTTACAATCTGTGTACTTAGCTTTTACCAATCATATTTCCAGTCTTCTTCTTTCAAATGGAAGCACAGTTAGTTTACAATGTTGTGTTAGTTTCAAGTGTACAGCAAAGTGATTCAGTTATACACACACACATACATTCTTTTTCAGATTCTCTTCCATTACAGGTTATTACAAGATACTGAGTATAGTTCCCTGTGCTACACAGCAGGTCCTTGTTGTTTACCTATTTTATATATAGTAGTGTATATATGTTAATTCCGAACTCCTAATTTATCTCTCTCCAGTCTTCTTTATTAAGATCACAAGATCAAGTGTCCAGAAGTATGGGTGTTATTTATTTTTTAATGTGTATCTTTCTTTTAAAACATGAAAGTAATGTACTCAGTGTAAAAAAAATGGGAAATGCTTAAAACTAGACATAAAAGTACCCATCGAGCCACCACCAGAGATGACCACTGCTTACATTTGGTGACTTGTCCTCCAGGCTGATCCTGCATAGTTTCGTTTACAGAATCCAGCTCACAGGATGCACTCAGCAGTGGCTTTCACACTGGGTGGCTACACATGTTCAAATTAACCATTCAAGACACCCACTGGTCTTACAACATAGGTTCTTTGTAGATCTTAGCTTCACAGAGTTCTTTCTTCCTTCAAACAGAAATTTAAAAAGTCACAGACATGCCACATAACACCAGGAACACTGGAACTCCTGGAGACTAAAAACCAAAGGGCAATTCAGACCACCCAGCATCCTGTCACTGGATATGTTAACGAGCTCCCACTAGAAAACCCAAACAAGGCTGACAGCCCCAGTGGATGACCCAGGCAGTCTCCAGACTTCCTTGCCCCAAAGCCACAGCCAACAGCCAGCTGGCTGCTTCTGGGGACCAGTATTCCATTTGTGACCAAGGGTCAGACCCCCCTCACTTCTCTGAAAGCTGGGCGTGGCTAAAATGAGGCTGGCAGGGTCTCTGTGATAACTCTCTTTAATAAGAGATCTGAGCATTTTGGGAAGGATGAGCGATGACACTGGGATAAAGGAAACCCTGCTCTTAGTGGGTATCAGCCTCTATTTCGGAACATGGTGCAGGATGGGAGTTGCAAAGGCTGCCAAGAGCAGGCCCATGTCTGGAAACTGAAGGGTGACAGGTGATGCTTTATACAGAGAAGTCAGTAGAGGTGGGTGGAAAGAGCAGGTAGCAGAGACCAACAGAAGGGAGGAGAAACAAGGGATGGAGAGCAGTGGGAGAGTGCTAAGGCTTCCTGCAGGGAGCCTGCTGAAGCCTAGAGGGGCAGAAGGCAAGGAAGAGAGGGGAAGACAGAACTAGACTCTGCAAATGAAGGGTGAGGAGACGCATGGCATGCACAGATCACCACGCACACAGCTCCACACTGGCCTTGTTTGTCACTGGCTGGGGCCCAGATAAGCCGACAGCTTCTTCCACCAGATGCCTCCCAGGAGGAGTGGCTGGCCTGCCATAATAGCCTGGACGGGGGGCGGGGCGTGTTGGAGGGATGGAACAGGACCATGGGGCGCAGCAGTCGCACCTTCCACGTGGCTTGGAACAAACGTGCTCCTTCTTTGAGCAGGAACACATCATTCTCCACCAACAAAATTACCTGTCCGATGCCCCCAAAGGATTTACAGAACTTTGCACAAATGGTCTCCCAAACCTATTTACTTTGAATAGCAAGACTGACTTTGAACAGTCGGGTGCTCAGTAGTGGAAGGCAGCACAGAACTTAAGAATAACCCTGCCATCGCTGTGTCACTTCAGAGGGGCCGTCTCACGCTGAGCGAGGTGGTATAAGGAGGGCTGGATCAGGGTGCCCAGCTCATGGACAATCCCGTTGACCTACTGAGGCCTCCGTTTCCCTTTCTATAAATAAAAATTCATTCGTTCGTCCATTCTAATGTAATATGTGCCACTAATAATAATAATAGAAATATGAATAACATGAATGATGATAGTCATAGCAGTTAACATTTACTGAATGCTTACTGTGTACCAGGCTCTATACTATAAGCATTTCTATGGGTTAATTAATTCACTCTATATGATAACCCTGTCATTACCCCCATTTTACAGATGGAGAAACAGAGGACAGAAAGATACAGTCGTTGGCCTAAGGCCACATAGTCCACAGTAAGTGGCAGAGCTGGGATTTGAACCAGGCAGTTGCTTCCAGAGCCCAGGCTCTAAAGCACTCTACTGCCTCTGTGTTCCAGGGTCTGGGAACACATAGGTGAACAAACAAGAATGACCCCTGCTTGCATGGAATGTACAATCCCGAGGGGAGACTTGCAATAACGGATAAACACTTAATAACCACCCAGGAGAAACACATAGGACGCTGTGATCAAGAATATGAAGAGCAAAGGGAGGACAGCCTGCTTAAAGAGAGTGACCAGGGGAGCTGTGATCCTTGCAGGGGTGGCGTTCTAGGCAGAGGTAACAGCACCTGCAAAGGACCTTAGACAGGAAAGAGCTTAGCACATCCAAGAAAGGGAAAGGAGACCACGGGGCCAGAGCCAACTGGACAAGGTGGAGAATATCAGGAAAAACTGCATTTGGAGACCAGCTGGGAGCTGGAACATGCGGGCACTGCAGTCTTTGGCGAAGAGTTCAATCTCACTCCAAGTATTGATATGTGAAAGAACTCCCAAAATACCACCTTGCAGGACACAATCAGGAGGGCCATGGTTAAGTGAATTGCTAGGCCACACCCAAGCTGTGTGGCTTTTTTCAAGTTACTTAACCTCTCTGGGCATCAGTATCCTCATCCGTGAAACAGGAATTATAATAATACCTACTTCATAGGGTTGTTGTGAGTATTAGAAAGGTCAGTTATACATGTAAAAAAACACCTAGGCTAGTGCTGGGCACATAATAAGAGCTTGTTTGTGTGTTACTTGGTGGACTCTGCCCACCCCCACTCCCATCCACCAAAACTTCCAAGTTTTTGCCACGTATTCAATAAGTTTCCTCTTTTAGTAGGGGAGGCAGTGGTAAGGGTAGAGCTAAGTAAGAGAAGGAATGAGGCAAAATTAACTTGCACCCAATACTGCTTGTAGCCGTTATGGTGACAGGCACCACATAAACAACAGCACTGAAGACCAGCTTCCTTGGCCAGCTGTTGCCATCAGCCACTTTAGACAATTACGCAGGCAGACGCATAACCTTTATATAATTAAGCATTCCCTTCTTTTTATTCCCTCCCCCTTTTATTTAGTCTGCTTTCAACTGTGAAGGTCCAGATGCCGGCTTCACTTGGATGCGCTGACTTACAATAATTTTGAGTAATTTTGAGTTAAGCTTTATTTTACTGTCTATGTAAATAATGAGGCAGAGGCAGACTCAATAAAAGGCAGCGCTGGCTGGAGTCATAGTCTGGTTCCAGGACTGCAGCAGGCCTTCAGGAATCTGGGGGGTTGCCACGGAGAGTTAAGCGGGGAGGCGCTTTGCCACAGCCAGGGAAGTCTCCTGGAAAACAAGGCATCCGCCAGGCCAGGGGGCAGACATTTGTGACCATGTCCGCCTCCCCCTCCAAATTCAGTGTAGAAAACATTGTTGTTCCCAATTCTTCACTCTTTCCTGCATTCATGCCCTTGGCCATGCAACCATGCCATTTCTCTCACTAGAGGTTCAGTACACTTCCTGCACCACTGACTTTGGGCTTGGGCATGTGACTTACTCTGGCCCTCAGGACCACAGTATGTGCCACGAGCAGAGGCTTAAAATATGCTTGTGCAGCTGGGTGTGGTCTTCTGCACTTCTGACACTACCATGAAAACAACAGGCCCTGGGTAGCCCGTGTCTTCTCCCAGAAGCAAGAGAAACAGGTAGAGCACACCTGAGCCCCACCTGCAGAACGAAGCCAAGCCTGGCCTGCATCAGCGGAAGCCTACCAAACTACAGACTGGGTCCAACTCTCATACTGCATTATGTACATTTCAAAATATTCACTGGTGGTTACTCATGTGACGGTATCTGCTCCAGTACTCTCTGTGCTTCTCTCCTTCTCTGGACTCTAAGCTCCTCGAGGTCTGAGTCTGGGTCTTATGCCTGTTGGTCTCCCAGCGCCCCAGACAGTGTCTGCATAATAATAATCTTAATCGCAACAGCCATAGCAACAGTGAATCACAGCAGCTACTATCTTCTATGTGCTTCCCACGTGCCAAGCACTACGCTAACCCTTTACCAACATTATTTCATCTGCTAATCATAGTAAATGAGGAGATGGTCTTGTCCCCATTTTTCAGAGGAAAAAACTGAGTCTTGGAGGGGTTATTCCATCAGTTCTTAACCCTCAAATGTGCAGAGCAAGCCTTTCCATGTCCTCCCTCACCCTGAGCCTCCATTTTCTTGACCACAGCTCTACCTCAGACAGTCTCCGAGCTGTTCATCTAGATCCCCTCAGTTGCTCTCGTGGGTACACAGCACAGGCCTTACTTGCTGTTTTCTGTCTGTGCACCTGGTCACCCAAACCAAACTGTAAGGGCCTAGGGGGCAGGGATCACATCTTTAGAATGTGGTAGTTAAGAGCTTTGCCTCTGAGGTCACAAGAGTGTGGGTTCAAATCCTGGCACTGCCATTTACCGGATGACTGTACAGTCAGGGTTCTCCAGAAGGACAGAACCGATGGGAGACGGGATCAATAGACACACACAGACTGATTGATCTACCGTGAGGGATTGGTTCAGGCAATCATGGAGGCTGAGAAGCCCCACGGTCTTCCCTCTGCAGACTGGAGGCCCAGGGAAGCCAGGGGTGTAGCTCTAGTCCAAATCCAAAAGCCTGAGAACCAGGGAGCGAACAGTGTTTAAGCCTCTGTCTGAATCTGAAACCCCAGGACCGGGAGAACCAACGTCCAGACATCTGAGGGGAGGAGATGATGGATGGTCCCGCAGAGAGAGTGAATTTACCCGTCCTCCACCTTTTTGTCCTCAATGGATTAGATGAGGCCCACCCACACTGGGAAGGGCCTCCTGCTTTACTCAGTCCATGATTCAAATGCTGATCTCTTCCAGAAACATCCTCACAGATACACCCAGAAACGTTTTACCAGCTCTCTGGTCATCCCTTAGGATGGTCATCCTAAGGGACGACCAGCCAAGGGGGTCACATAAAATCAACCATCACAGTGACCTTATGCCAGTTCCATAACCTCCCTCACCTCATATCCTCCCCTGTAAAAAGGGGATCATAGTAATAGGAGAAACTGCTTCAAAGGGCCCAGTGCAGTGTAAAACTAATGCCCGGTGCCTGACAGAGTGTGGGCAATACTAATGCTGACGGCTGCTCTCTCCAGGGTCCCCAGATGGCGGGCACTGCCTTTGCAAAGAAGATCGTCTCACACCTTGGCCTGTGGTCTCATGATGGTACAGCCTTACCCTTCCAAGTTGGAGGTGACCTTTTGGCTCACAGACCGTGAGGCAAGCAAAGCAGCCAAGAATTCCTAGCATCAATCACCTCAGATAGCCCATCACGCTTTCCTCCTTCACAGAAACCAGCTCTTCCCGCCTGAACACTTCTGTGAAGGTCTCTCTCCTGAGACACTGCTTCTCCCGAATTCCACAACCAGCAATATTTTGCCGGAATGGTAACAATTTGATACACATTTGATACACATGCTCTCAGAATTCATCGAGGTCTTGCTGATCCTAGGTGAGCCCTCGCTGGCCTGCCCTGCACCCCGCAGAGCACAGGCACCCCTTTAGATGTTGGGGTCCGGCGCTCCCGGGGCATATGCTGACTTGATGGCACTGCCATACTTTTCTTACACGGCCACAGGCGGCCAGGTAAGCTCGGTGCTCCCTCAGTCGTATTCCAGCCTCGTCTCTGTGCTCCACCACCCATCCCTCCTCTCCGTTACTACCACAGAAATGCTTCCTCTCCTCCAGGCGCCTTCTGGCTTCGGGCATCACTTTGACGGAGGCAGACTCTGTCTGTGGATTTCGGTCTAATTTTCTCCCATAAATCAGTTCTCCCTTCCCATGGCCACTGCTGTTCTATCTCAGTTGCTCCTCTAGATGTTCGTTCATTTCACCCAATTGTATATTCAACAGATGGTTACCGAGTGCCGTGCCAAGTGTGTGCTGGGGACCAGGGACAGAAGTGTGAAAGGGAGAGGCAGTTCAGCCACGTTGCCGAAACGTGGAAAGTGCAGACTGCTATCTGGAGCTGGGTTGCAGGGTTCAAATCTGGCCTCTTCACCTATTAGCTGTGTGACCCAAAGCAAATTAACCAACCTCTCTGGGCCTCAGTTTCTTTTTTGAAATTAATTCTTCAAATATTTATTAAGAGCAAAAGGAAATGGTGATGTCCAAGCAATCTCCACACAGATTACCCTGTGGTTCTATCTCCTCCTCTGGATCCTTCCAAAGACCCCACACCTGGTCTCTGCAGGATTTTGTTCACACTTGTGGTGACATAATGACATGCCCCCCTTCTAAGCTGCAGTCTGGGTCTCTTAGATCTCAATTTAGGTGTTTTTTTTTCAAGTAATAAACTCAACATTTTAATACTATGTCCTTATACAGTTTTTCTTTTTATTTATTTTTTTAAATTAATTAATTAATTAATTTTTTTGCGGTACGCAGGCCTCTCACTGTTGTGGCCTCTCCTGTTGCGGAGCACAGGCTCCAGACGCGCAGGCTCAGCGGCCATGGCTTACGGGCCCAGCCGCTCCGCGGCATGTGGGATCCTCCCGGACTGGGGCATGAACCCGTGTCCCCTGCATCGGCAGGTGGACTCTCAACCACTGTGCCACCAGGGAAGCCCTACAGTTGTTCTTTTTAATTAATTAATTAATTAATTAATTTTTTTTTTTTTGCGGTACGCGGGCCTCTCACCGCTGTGGCCTCTCCCATTGCGGAGCACAGGCTCCGGAAGCGCAGGCTCAGCGGCCGTGGCTCACGGGCCCAGCCGCTCCGCGGCATGTGGGATCCTCCCGGACCGGGGCACGAACCCATGTCCCCCGCATCGGCAGGTGGACTCCCAACCACTGCGCCACCAGGGAAGCCCTTAATTTATTTTTTATTGAGGTAAGTTTCATGTGTACAACATTATATTGCACTTCTGTATATACTATGGTGTGCTGCTCACCACCAAAAATTCAGTTAACCCTCTTCACCCATCTCACCCTCTCCACCACCCTTACCCTCCAATAACTCTCTCGCGCGATCTGCATGTTTGTTTTTGCTTGGTTTGGTTTATTCATTTATTTGGGGGATTTTATTTGTTTTTTATATTCCACATATGGGTGAAATCATACGGTATTTTTCTTTCTCCATCTAACTTATTTCACTTAGTATAATACCCTGAAGGGCCATCTATGTTGTTGCAAATGACAAGATTTCATCCTTTTTATGGCTGAGTAGTATTCCATCACATATAGATTCCATATATAAATATATGGAATATTTCATTATATTATAGTATATTCCATTCCATTATATAACATATATAATGTGTGTTTACATATACATAGATATATATGTGTGTGTGTGTGTGTGTATATATATATATATATATATATACACACACACACACACACATACCACATCTTCTTTATCCATTCATCTGTTGATGGACACTTAGGTTGTTTCCATGTATTGACTATTGTAAATAATGCCAAGATGAACTTTGGGTTGCATATACCTTTTCAAATTAGTGTTTTTGTATTCTTTGGATAAATACTCGAAAGTGGGATAGCTGAAACATATGGCAGTTCTATTTTTAGTTTTTGAGGAACCTCCATACTGTTCTCCATAGTGGCCGCACCAATTTACATTCCTACCAACAGCGCACAAGGGTTCCCTTATCTCCACATCCTTGCCAGTACTTGTTATTTCTTGCTTTTTTTGTTAACAGCCATTCTAACAGGTGTGAGGTGATATCTCATTGTGGTTTTGATTTGCATTTCCCTAATAATTAGTGATGATGAACATCTTTTCATGTGCCTGTTGGCCATCAGCATGTCTTCTTTGAAAGAGTGCCTATTCAGATCCTCTGCCCATTTTTAAATTGGTTTGTTTGTTTTTCTGTTGTTGAGCTGTATGAGTTCTTCATATATTTTGGGTATTAACCCCTTATCGAATATATTACTTGCAAATATTTTCTCCCATTTGGTAGGCTGACTTGTCATTTTGTTGATGGTTTCTTTTGCTGTGCAGAAACTTTTTAGTTTGACATAGTCCTATTTGCTTGTTTTTGTATTTGTTTCACCTCTCTGAGAAGGCACATCTAGAAAGATATTGCTAAGACTGATGTCAAAAAGCATACTGCCTATGTTTTCTTCTAGGAGTTTTATGGTTTCAGGTCTTACATTCAAGTCTTTAACCTATTTCCAGTAGATTTTTGTGTATGGTGTGAGATAGTTGTCTACTTTCATAGTTGTCTACTCATATTTTTCCATGTGGCTGTCCAATTTTCCCAGCACCATTTATTGAAGAGACTATCCTTTCTCCATTGTATGTTCTTTGCTCCTTTGTAGTAAATTAATTGTCCATATATGTGTGGATTTATATCCAAGCTCTCAATTCTGTTCCATTGGTCTATATATCTATTTTTCTGCCAGTACCATCCTGTTTTAATTACTGTAACTCTGTGGTTTATTTATTTATTTATTTGGCTGCCTGGGGTCTTAGTTGCGGCACGTGGGTTCTTTGTTGTGGCATGTGGGATCTTTCACTGTGGCATGCGGGCTCTTCATTGTGGCGCATGGGCTCTAGAGCACGCAGTCTTGGTTGCCCCGCAGCATGTGGGATCTTAGTTCCCCAACCAGGGATCGAACTCACATCCCCTGCACTGGAAGGTGGATTCTTAACCACTGGACCACCAGGATGTCCCAATTACTGTAACTTTGTAGTACAGTTTGAAATCAGGGAGTATTATATCTCCAGCTTTCATCTTTTTTCTCAGGATTGCTTTGGCTGTTCGGGGTCTTTTGTGGTTCCATTCAAGTTTTAGAATTTTTCTCTTCTATTTCTGTGAAAAATGTCCTTGGGGTTTTAATAGGGACTGCAGTGAAGCTGTAGATTGCTTTAGGTAATATGGACATTTTCACAATGTTAATTCTTCCAATCCCTGAGCACAGAATATCTTTCCATTTATTTATGTCCTCTTCAATTTTGTTCAGCAATGTCTTACAGTTTTCAGTGTACAGGAGTTTCACTTCCTTGGTTAAATTTATTCCTAGGTATTTTATTCTTTGTGTTACAATTGTAAATGAGATTGTTTTCTTAATTTCCCTTTCTGCTAGCTCATCATTAGTACAAAGAAACACAGCATATTTTTGTATGCTGATTTTGTTCCCTGCAACTTTACTGTATTCGTTTATTGTTTCTAGTACTTTTTGGGTGACGTTTTCAGGGTTTTCTATATACAAAATCATGTCATCTGCAAATACAGTTTTGGGGTTTCATTTTTTTTTCATTGATAAAATGTGGATAATAGTTATTGCCTCATGGGGTTCTTGCAAGGTTTAAATGATTGACATGTACGAAATGCTCAGAGAAGTGCCCGGCACATAGTAAACACGCACATGACTTAGTACAACTAAGTACAACTATTTTCCACTTCGTACAACTAGGGCTGCTACTACCACTACCTGCAGAGTAAAAATATTATTATTCAGGTGAAAGAGATTGCCACTGGCTTGATGAAGTGGAGGTACATAGTATGATGAAGTCATCCAATGAGGAAGGGATCTGACCACTTTTTAAAAAAAGCTTGCTACATCATCACACAGTTTTGTCTTATTTCACGTATGTTTCTCAGCTCCTCCTAACTGAATATAAATCTCGAGAAAGAAAGGACTGTCACGCACTACTTGTGAACTTGTCCCCAGACCAGAACTATAGCTGAGGGAGTCTAGGTAGTGTATTTATTAAAAAACAAAGCAGATAAGGGTGCTAAGACAATTCAAAGGGGAAAGAACAGCCTTTCAACAAAAGAGGCTGGGACAACTGGATATCCACAGGCAAAGGAATGAATCTGAACTCCTGACTCACACCATATATAAAAATGAACTCAAAACGGATCATAACCTAAATGTAACGGCCAAAACTATAAAACTCTTAGAAAAAACATAGGAATAAATCTTTGGCACCTTGGAGTAGGCAATGGTTTATTAGATATGAAACCAAAAGTACAAACAAAAGAAAAAAATAGATGAATTGGACTTCATCAAAATTAAAAACTTTTGTGCTGCAAATGATACTGTCAAGAAAGTGAAAAGGCAGCTCACAGAATGGGAGAAAATATCTGGAAATCATATATCTGATATGGACTTGTTAGAAGAAGATATAAAAAACCCTTGCAACTCAACAATAAAAAGACAAATAACTCAACTTAACGATGGGCAAAGGATTTGAATAGACATTTCTCCAAAGATGATTAAAAAATGGTCAATAAGCACATGAGAAGATGCTCAATATCATTAGTCATTAGGAAAATGCAAATCAAAATCACAGTGTAATTCTGTTTCACACCATAAGGATGGCTATAATAATAATAAGACAATTACTAGTGTTGCTGAGGATCTGGAAAAATCAGAACCCTGCTGATGGTGATGTAAAATGGTGCAGCCACTTTCAAAAACTGTCTGGCAGTTCCTCAAAGCATTAAACATAAAGTTATCACATGACCCAGCAATGCCAATTCTAGGTATATACCCAAGAGAAATGAAAACATAGGTCCATACAAAATTTCCACATCGATGTCCATAGCAGGATTATTTATAAGAGCCCAAAAGTGCAAATAACTCAAAAGCCCGTCAACTGATGCATAGGTAAACAAAATGTCATATATCCACACAACAGAATAACATTTGCCAATAAAAAGGAATGAAGCACTGACACATGCTACACCCTGGATGAACCTTGGGAACATGCTAAGTGAAACAAGCCAGTCACAAAAGAGCACATATTATAGAATTCTGTTTATATGAAATGTCTAGAACAGGCAAATCTATAGAGACTGAAAGGGTGGAGGGAGGAGTGCATGGGGTTAGCGCGGATGACTGCTCATGGGGACAGGATTTCTTTTTGGAGTAATAAAAATGTTCTAAAATTAGACAGTGGTCCAACTGTGTGCATATACTAAAAAACACGGAATTGAGCCCTTTGGACGGGTGACTTGTATGGTATGTAAATTACATCTCAATAAAGCTGTTTGAAAAATCCCAAAACAATCTAATATACTTTCAACTAATACCTCCTGTACTGGTGTTCAGGACTCCCAAATTGAATACAGAGTTCAGTTTAGAGCCTTCGATTGGCAGAAAGTGAGGTATTTCAGACACACATTCTTATTTTTTTGCTTCTGTTGTTGGGAGTTGTGTATGACACAGGGTATAATGTGCCAATACCATTTACAATATCATGCAGATGTTTTTCCCTCTAATTACTAACTCCTAAGTTCTTTTACCCCCTCACAAAGAGCATAATGGGAAAAGACCTGAGTTTCAGGGTCTGAAGAATTGGATTCCTGTCCGGTCTTGTCATGTCCAAGCTGTGTGACCTTGGACAAGTCACTTTCTGGGCCTCCATTTTATCTTTTAAAAAAAATAAAAGAGTTTATCTAATGTTTCTCAAGCAGAGAGAGAATACCATTAATGGTATTTGGGGGAGGGGGGCCCAATTCTTTGTGAGACTGCACCCCACGATGAAGAGTGTTAAATTTCCCTGACCCCATCCACTAAATGCCAATCACGTCTCCACCTCCTGCCCCATCATTTTGAAATTCACCATCAACATTTCCAAATCCCCTCTCTCTCACCTACATTTCTCCAGGGTAACTCTTTTAGCTCCCAACAGTCCTTGCCACTGGCCATGCTGCCTTCCTCTTTAGTAATTTCTGCCTCCATAGAACGCTGATCACACTCATTTCCACTTTCCAGGTCTTTCCTCGGTGGATATAAACATCTTACAGAATCATCTGAAGTTTACTACCAGATCGGGAGCTAAAGGGTTGACCAAGCAGAGAATAGTGCCATGTAAGGCATTTCTGAACTGGCAGAGCCCACGTGGACCTCAGTCGTGTGGACATCGCTGCAGCCACGGCCATCATGCTGCCTGTCACACTGTCAGACTGCATGGGGAGCCGGGGACTCAGACAATTACCGGTCCAGTTTCAGCTGGGGTGCTGCGATGCTTCAGATTCATTCTATTTGATTAAGTTTGAAAATTCATGGTGTGGTTCTGATTCAAAATACTTTTGATGAGAAACCATAAGGGACAACAATGGAAACAAAAAAAGACAAGAGCAGAACGAAGATTAGTTTAGAACCCAGCAAAACCCTTGTGGTTTTCGCTTCACGTTTCAGTTCTCATCCCAGTTTTAAATAGAGCATGTATTAAGTATGATGTGAAGTCATATTTGAACACCCTCTGTGCAAATTTTGCCATTCTAATAGAAAACACGCCATAAGTTAGTTTGAGGGGACTCGTCTTTTCTGCACATCTCAAAGTGTGATCGTGTAGAATGGATGATCAGTCACTCCAGAGACTTTTTCCCCTCTTTTCTTCCAGATTCTACGTCACAACTTTTGCTCTAGAAGATGACCCTGCAATCAGGAGACTAATCTTTGTTCCTCCTGATAAATCATCAAAGTGATTCTTCCAAACGAATCAAGACTCACGCATGTCTTTGAAACTGGTGCTGGTCCTTAGAAATGGAGTGAACCACATAACGTAGGGGGCCTGCTTATTCAATGATGCATCCCAAATGCCCAACACAATAACATCTGCTGAACGAACAAAGGCTAACATGAATTCACCTCTGTTACTTACCAATAAGACAGCTTCTCCAAGGACATAACCAGGGAAGTTATTATTGAGACACTCAGACAACAGAAGCCCCTCCTGAGCATCCCACACCCCTGATTCCTTGGCAGAGGGTCTGCTCCACCCAACCTCTATCTGAATGTTCACCATCTGGAATGTTCCACTGCCTTTTCCACTTGTGTAGGCCAGAAAGCAAGATGCCAAATGAAACCAAGCCTGGGGCCTGGCTCCTTGCTGGTAGGCAGGAAGGAGAAAACCTTGTTAGCTGTCAGAGACAGAGCACCCTGGAGAGCTCACCTGATTCTTTTACATTTAGTGTTTCTCCAAAGAGGAAAAGGCTCCGGCCAGCAGCTATGGTGGTTGCTGGTTATAGAGAGGAACGCTAACCCCTGGGGAATGGAACCTGCACTCAGGAGTACCTGCTCTGAGCTGCATGCTCTGCAACCTTCTCTCACTTTTCCTTCCGGCAATCCTGCAGGCAGGCCTTGTCATCTTGGTGTTGAAGAGGCTCAGAGTGGTTAAGCAACTTGCCCAAAGTCACAGAGCTGCCAAAGGGCAGAGCTTCCGCCTGACCCTATGCGAAGTCTGGGGTCTGAATGTGTTGTATCACGAATATGGCTGATACCGCTGCAAGGTGATGGGAGGTCTTGGAAAGCAGCTGGCTCCGAAATTTATACCTAAAGCCTGATTTTTTTTTTTTTTTAACTTTCTCACATCGAATGTTCTCTATCCTCCATGCCTACACAGGGCTGGCAGAGAAAATCAAAGCCCCCCAGGTAACTGTCTCACACTGAGGAAGCGGTGGGTTAGGGACGTGGGCTCAGCTTCCATCAGAAGCAACTTACGCAGCCCCCGTGAATTATGGGGTGACTGTGAGGTGACCAGGAGCAGCTCTGTGTGACTGAGACATGACGCAGCAGAGCCTGCTGGTCACCAGCCTTTCCAGTCTATGTGTGCAACACCCTCTTCCTGAGAGCTCAGGAACATAAGGACCACATGAAAGCCCTCTTGGGAGATGAGAGGCCGAGTGAAGGGTTTGAGCCAATCAGCTTCTTTCTTTCAAGGAGCGGATTAATGGCCAAGGGAGATGCCTTTCTATTGACTGAGGTTCCAATTAGCAACAACTGCATAACAAATCATCCTCAAATGGCTCAAAAGGATGACACTTCATTATCTCTCACAGTTTCTGTGGCTCAGGAATTCAGGAAAGGAGCAGCACTTCTGGCTTGGGGGTCTCACACACTGTTGTAATCATACAGTGGCGGAGGCAGCCAGGGGCCGCCCAGGCATCTCTCTCCTCAGGGGCCTCTCCAAGGTCTCTCTGTATAGACTAGTTTGGGCTTCCTTACAACATGGCAGCCTCAGGGCAGCTGGACTGCTTACATGGCTTCTGAAGCTTTCAACAGGGAGTATTCCAAGAGCAAGGAGGAAGCTGCATGGCCTTTTACAGTCGTAGAAATCACATAGCATCACTTCTATCATACTCTATTGATCAAAACAGTCACAAAAGCCAGGCCAGTTTCCAGGGGAAGGCTCCACTTCTTGATGGAAGGATGACAAAGAATATGTGGACATATTTTAAAACTGTCACACTGAGATTGGGAGAAAGAGAGAAGTAACTGAACTGTGGATAGCATGGGGATGTGGACAGCGGGGAGGGACACACTAGAGAGTCACTTTCCCCAAATACACATCTCCAGAAGGTAAGCAGACAGGCACAGGTAGACCAAAAGAGTTTGAGGGAAAAATCTGTAAAAGGTTCTGAGCCACAGGGAAAGACTGCCTAACAAATCAGCTAATGAGGACAAAGCACCTGTCCTTGGAGATTTCCTTCAGATGCAAACTGACCCAAATCTGTGGCCCACTGACCTCTGTGAAAAAAAGCAAAACCAAAGTCGTGTTCCTGCCATCTAAAGAACAACTATCACCTTGATCACGCTCCAAAATCAAGGTAAAAGCTTACAAAGGGTCACAACAGGCTTACAATAAATGAGACCATGAAGGAACAAAGAAATACGAGAAGTGCCTTTTCAACTATACATCTGGGGATGCAGAGGGGCTGCCCCCACTGGCTGTGTAGCTGAGTTTCCCCAGTTGGCACTGCACAGCACTCCAGCTCAGACCTGTTTCAGAGCCCAAGGAGGCAAAGCACACACCTCGGAGTGTTCTCTCTCAGGCTGTGGGAACGAATGCCACTCAGATAGAAGTCTGTGGTCTGGTGGTGGCCCATGTAGAAAACCTACAAGACATGCTGCTGGCATATACCAACCTTTGAAATATCAGCTCAGATTAAAAGAGACCGTGGCAGAGAGTGTGGCCAATTATTCCCCACTATCTACCCATTCTCCCTTTCTGTCTTTTCAGATATATACTCCTGCGTTTCAGTTGAGCATATAAATACCCAAATGATTAAGAATACCTTTCTCAGCCTCTCCTGCAGCCAGTTATGGATGGTCATGTGGCTAAGTTCAGGTCTCTGGATTGGAAATAAAAGTGATGTGTGCAACTTTCAGTTCATTGCCTTAAAAATGAAGCAGATATCCTGGTTTCCCCTTCTTTCCTCCTTCCTGGTATCTGGGAAATAGTGACCTTTGCAGCAACCTTGGGGGAGGGCAGAGCTCCCTATTGGCCCAGACTGCTCATCTTTGGGATGTTATATGTGAGAGAATTCATCTTATTGAAGGCACTTATTTAAGTTATAACCTCCATCGTATTTTAGCCACTATATATTGGGGTCTCTTTGTTACAGCAGCTTAGCCTATTTCCTAACCAATACATAGTCCCTGGACTGTCTCTAGTCTTTTAAACTAAGAACCTAATGTCAGAAAGAATCAGAGAAGAAACACTAGAAACCAGATCCTAAAGATTCCCCCCAATTTGCTCACATCCCTGTTTTCTCTACATCTCCCATCTTCTGAGTCCCTCCTAATTGTCTGAATTACATAATATAAGTCTTCCATGATTCCATGAATGACTGACACTGACCACTCTTTCAGTAGATTATCACTTGTAACTCACTCAAGCCAGTTCAAATGAAGACAAAGTTTTGCTCTAGGTCCCAGAGGCCTCAGTGAAAGGTAGAGACATTGGGCCTCATGGGAGCTAGAGCTGGGAATTGGGAAGCCATCCAGGATAAAGCAAATACCCTCTCCATCCCTCTCTGGGGGCTGCCACCTCTGGCCTCTTAGATGTCCCCTCTAAGCAGACCAGCACTCTCAACTGTGAATTCTGCCCTTCCCAACTGTGGCTGCCACGTTGCTGGGTCCTACCTCTACACAGTGTTTGCTCAGCCTCCTAAGGCTGATTCAACCCTGAGTGTCTGAGTTTGAATCAGTCATTCTGATTTGCTGCTGGCCAGCCCATGAACTGACTGGTCGTGGGTCAGGTGTCTAAGCCTAGTTGGGTCAACAGTGGCTGAGGTGGCGGGGAACTGTCTTGGAAAGTGACCTTTGCCCTTCCAAAGGTCATGAGTGGAGCAGACAGTCTGGAAGGAGCTGAGGACAGGGCAGCTAACACGACATATTCAATATACTTTGGCACCCAGAATATACGGAGCATTAACGTGTACATATTGTCAAACGCAAGGGCTTAATGGGACATTTCTCAAGTTAGTAGTGTTGATCAAGGGAGTGGTTATGTATTCCTGGTCTTCGTCTCCAACTGAAAAATAAGTTACTAGGAAATAGAGCTGCTGCTAGGAAGTCTCTTGATTTCTCATAGCACCTAGCAGTGCGCTCTGCAAAAGAAGACCTTCAATAAAAGCTGACCCACTGACGGTAATTTGAGCAGTGCACACATTACATAGGGCACAAGATCTCAGGGAAGAGAACTCACGGAAGGGAAACGTGGGTAAGTGTCATTTTGTGGCATTTCAGAACCAAAGACTAACCCGACATAACCTGCTGAATTTCCAGAGAGAAACAAGAAGGGAGCAAGAGAGAGGTGCTGGGAGCATTGGGGGATATGACAAGATATCTGCAACATCAGAGCACATTTTCATTTCCCACAGGTCACAGAGCTCTCAGGTAGCCAAACCGGGGCCAAAAAAAGAAAGATATTTACTGGATTGCATAACCCCAGGGAGATTTTCAAGCCTCTAGTCAAGGGTGGCGGATGGAAATACCCAGCATGTGGCCATCTAACCACCCAAGCTATTCTCATCCTGGAGAATTCACAGAATCTATTATTCTGCGGTCTCATTTACAGTATCCCCAAGTTGCAATTAGATCTCCCCTGCCAATGGGATAGCAAAGCTCTATTGAGACCCACGGAGAATCAAAATTCTCATTGCAGGCAATGATAACCAGCCCCTCCTGTGAATTCCTTTACCAGAGCAGAGCATCTCATTTCTCCTGATTTTCCTCCTTGGGCTCCACCTTCCAACGGAAGCACCCAGGGAGGGGGCCTGGCAAGCTAGCCTCAACCCCCCTGACAGCTTCACGTCCCTCCACGCACCCCCCCCCCCAACCACACACACAAGCACACTTTGCTCTGGGCGTTTGGAATCTCTGTCTCTGAATATGCTCTTCCCTCTGGCTAGATGCCCACCCTCGTGCTTGTTGCTGGGTCCATTTTTATTTATGCTTAACGTCTGGGCAGAGATTTCACTCCTCTGAAGGCTTCCCATATCCCCTAGGAAAAACAGTCATTCCCCACTGTCCCAGTCATGTCCTCGTGTCCCCCACGGCGTACTGTTCCTTCCTCTATTACAGCATTTATCACATTTTGGGGTAATTATCCCTGGGGCGTTCTGCTTCTCCCTTGTCAACTATGAGCAACTGTGATGCGACTGAGCTTTGTGTTTCTTCCAGAACCCAGGTGGGCCGGGCAGTAGCAGGCACTGTGCAAATGATCTGTGTCTGAAGGAAGAGTCAAGACAGTGAAAGGGTACTGGGTGGGGAGCTGAGGGCCACAAGCTGTCCACGGACAGACAAATGTCCCCTGCACAATCGAACAGCACAACACGGCTTATCCTCCAGCTCAGAAAACTTGCAGAGAGACGGTAAGCCCCATACTCGGTCCCCCTCCCCTGAAATCTAGTCCACCTGCCTCAGCAAGGGGCGCGCTCTGCCATGTGTCCAGGCGGGATCTACCACACGCCAGGGAGAGGGAGGGACCGATGGGGGCAGGAGCCAGGACGGGGGAGAGAAGGGGAACGTAGGTGGGGAGTGGGGGAGACCGCAGAGACAGCTGCGGACGAGCATGGTGGTTACCAGATCAGGAAGCAATTACTGTCATGAATGAAGAATCATCCTGACTTCCTTCTAAACGAGGCACATGTTAGAAATCCTCAGATGCCTGCTGTGGTGGTTAAAGAAATGGAGGCTTTCGTGATGCAAACACTCAGTTACTAAGAAGAGAGCCCCAAAGACACAGAAAGGCACAATCAACCTCTCTCAACCTCCTTTTGCTTCTTCCAATGAAGTCAGCGTTTCTGCCTCTCCCGGCCCAGCTGGGCTTTCAAACTCTCAAATGAAAAGTGAAGAAACGGCTTCCGCATTCCTCCTGTTAACTGTACCTCCAGCAGTTTTATTCTAGGTAAAGCCATATAAATTCTTTCAGGGTGACGACTCGCTCCAAGGACCCCTCTAATGATGCTCTTGACATTGTCTGGCGGCACGAGTTTTGTGGTAAGTACTGACCACCCAACAGATTCTAGGTTGTGACATTTTGGGTTGGATCCCCTAAACCCCAGACTACTTTTTTAAAAAAATATGTAAAGCTCTTTTCCATTCATACTTGAAAATGAAACAAAAACTAGCACTTCTCCCATCTCATGCCCTCCATGGTTTCTCTACAAATCTTTGGCTGCGCAGTCACTTGGTTTTATCTTGCGACAGAAAGCAAAGGTCTCCTCCAAAAGCATAAGCTCCTTTTCCTCTCAATTATCCAGTGGGGGGCTTGGAGAGGAAGGGCAAAGAGCAGGCACAACTGGAAGATGCTACGGCAGGTTCTCCGGTCCCACAAAATTAGCATCCCCATGGTGACCTGCCGCAGGTCATTTCTACCCCTGGCCACCCCCATGCAGTTTACCATCAAATCTTGACGACGCCAGCCCCAAACACTTCTCGAAGCCATCGGCCCATCCATCCCACTGTCATCACCTTCACACGTCTGGTCCATGACTTCCCATTGCCCATGGAGAAAGTCTAAGGTCCTTCATGTGGCTCCCCAGGCCACCAATCCACAGGCCACTGCTGACCGCTCCAGCTTCCTTCCAAGTTATTCTCCTCCTGTCCACCAGAGGGAGAGGGTGTCACGTGGATTTTCGGCCCTTTAAATGCACCACACTGTTCAAATGCTCGATCCTGGATCTTCTACCCTACAGTTCCTTCTGCCGAGAAGGTTCCTTCTCCCCCCACCCTGCCCTCCTCTTATCCAGTTAATTCCTCCGTATCCTTCCCATTTCAGCTGCAGTATCACTTTCTCAAGAAGGTCTCAGTACCCTACAGAGTCCCGTCACTCGCTTCCAAAGCATCCTGTCTTTGCCTTTTCCACACACTCCTCACACCAGTAACCAACTCAATGCCTGTTTTTCCTACTAGGATGTAGGTGCCATCAGAGTAGAGATCACACTTATCTTGTTCCCTATTACCACCTATTCCCATCTTCCATTCTAAAAGCCACATTTTTTTTCTCCCATTTTAACATTCCAAACTTGGGATGCATCTTAAAATCAATAGTCCGTCATAATTTGTCACCATTTTCTCTTTCTCAGCATAACAAAATAATAGTGGGTCTTACACTTGATGGCATCTTGGTGTTTGTCAAAATAAGGTATGTCCCTGTATCTAATGGGCACAGTGCCTGGCACATGGCAGCCATCAATAAATACCTGATAAATACATACTGACATACACACACATTTCCCGAAGATCTGATATTAGTCGGGTTTTCCTACATCACAAATACACCTTAAAATCTCAGTGACTGACCACATTAGAGATTTATTATCTTGCCAGGGGTCTGCCGGTTGGCTGTATCTTTGTGGCCTCAGCTGGGACTGACCCCAGGCCGTGGGTTGGGCTCAGGTCTGACCCATGTGACACTTTTCCATGGACCAGTAGTATATTTGTCTCATAGCAGATCATTAGAATGAAAGAGACCAAGCACAGGGGCACAGCACATTCCAATCTCCCTTCTTGTCCGTCTACCAACATTCCACGGCCAGAGCAAGCCTGGCATCCACAGGTAGGGACACTTCCTCTGGCTACTGTCACAGGATAGAGGTGGGGAGTAAAGACCTGAGAGTAAGAATCCACCCACCATAGGCCCCATATGGAGGAGAGGTCTGTGAAGGGACACCAACCTCCCATTTCCACAGCACTGAAGGACAGCTCCCTTAATGGACCATACAGAACATGGCCCTGGTCACCACAGGTGAAAGCCCCTGAGTTAGCAGTGGTGGTCTGACCTGGTCAGCCCTCTGCCCAGCAGGAACCAGGACCCTCCTCCCCGGTTCCCTCGGCTCTCAGGCTTTATTTGAGGTATTTATTTGAGAGGAGGGAGTAAGAAGCAGTCACCATCCCTAATTCTTTCTTTCTGCAGCTTATTATTTAACCATTGTAAGCCTAGGCTCCAGGTCCCAATCTGAGTGCGTGGCTGGCTATTTTATTTATTTAAAAAATTTTTCTTAAATTGAAACATAGTTGATTTACAATGTTGTGTTAATTACTGCTGTACAGCAAAGTGACTCAGTTATACACGTATGTGTATATATATATATATATTCTTTTTTTTTTTACATCTTTATTAGAGTATAATTGCTTTACAATGGTGTGTTAGTTTCTGCTTTACAACAAAGTGAATCAATTATACATACACATATGTTCCCGTATCTCTTCCCTCTTGTGTCTTCCTCCCTCCCTCCCTCCCTATCCCACCCCTCCAGGCGGTCACAAAGCACCGAGCTGATCTGCCTGAGCTGATCTCCCTGTGCTATGCGGCTGCTTCCCACTAGCTAGCTATTTTACGTTTGGTAGTGTATATATGTCCATGCCACTCTCTCACTTTGTCACAGCTTCCCCTTCCCCTTCCCCATACCCTCAAGTCCGTTCTCCAGTAGGTCTGTGTCTTTATATACTCTTTTTTTTCATACTCTTTTCCATTATGGTTTATCACAGGATATTGAATATAGTTCTCTGTGCTGTACAGTAGGACCTTGTCATTTGCCCATTCTCTATATAAAAGCTTACATCTGCTAACCCCTCCTCCATCTCCACCCTCCCCTAACCCCTTCCTCCTTGGCAACCGCCAGGGTGACTGGCTAATTTAGCTCAGCTGGGGCATTAGGACCAGAGGGTGAAAGACCCAAGTCCAACTGTCCTAAGGTGACCGGACAACAGGTGTTGATGGTCTTGGTCAGGACTTTAAGGAAACTTGGAGGAGTTCTGGTGCCCTGATTTCAGTCCCAGGGCTGTTGTGGAGACAGAGTGAATGAGGCCTGCACACCAAGTACAGAAAATGAACATCTCAAAATGCAACCTGGGAGATGCCCCATTAACCAAGCACAGCTCTAGCCAGCACCTCTCCCCACCAGGAGGATGCACCCTCAACTGTCCCGATTCCATGAAGGCACCGAGTGCTTTCACGGCTCCCTTACGCCCTCATCTCCCTTTGCTTTTGCACGTTGGTCACTTTCCAGCAGTCCTGTGTCTCTTTGTTTGTATTTCTGCTGTGGCACTTGGCGTAGGGCTGTGCTCTGCCTGAGTGTGACTTCTGGGGAGCCGTATGGCTTTGCTAGGGCTGCTGTAACCAAGCACCACCAACTAGACAGCTTCAACAACAGAAATCTCCCGTCTCACGGTTCTGGAGACTGGAAGTGCCTCTTCCCCAGCTTCTGGTGGTTTGCTGGCATTCTCTGGCATTCCTTGGCTCGTAGACGCATCACCCGAGTTCTACCTTCACGTTCCCATGGCCGCCTCCCTCTGTGTATCTGTGTCCAAACATGCCCTTTTGATAAGGACACCAGTCATATGGGATTAGCGGCCCACCCTCATGCGGTGTGACCTCATCTTAACTAACTACAATGCAATGACCCAATTGCCAAGCAAGGTCACATCCTGGGGTTTAGGACTTCAACATATGAATTATAGGGGAGAACACAATTTAAGAGACACCAAGACCATTTTTGTATCCCCTGCATGCAGCTCAGGGCCCGGCACATGGGGGCACCCCATTACGTGCCCCCTAACAAAAATGCCGGAAAGGACAGCTCATGTGCTCTCTTGCCCCCTCTCTCTCTCACTCTCTCTCTCTCACTATCACACACACACACACACACACACACACACACACACACAACTCTACAGAAGAAACAGGACAAAACTGTCACTGTTAGCTTCTGGTGAGTTGCCAAACCTCACGGCCAGCTTTCCAAATTCTCCTCTAAGCATTATCACCAGTATACAGCAAGCAAGATAAAGAAACGGCAACCCAATTGCCAACATACTCAATTAACTATCCTGGCATTGGTGGCTTCTTCAGAAGAGCTTATCTTCCTGGCATTCCTCAGGAGGTGGGAAGGTGCATAGGCATCATTAGTCTTTCTGACTGACAGGAAACCTTGAGTACAAAGAGAGGGAATATGCCAGCCTCACACACAACCTCCCCTCTGCGCTCACAGGACCAAGGCCGGGCAATGTCTGCTGTTCCTGGTCCCAGGACAGTAATAACCAGACGGCTACATCACGGGGTGATGGAGGATGTTAGCTCGTACGTCAGGGGACCGGAGTTCCCATCCCTGGCTTCACCACTTACTCGCTGCGTGGACATGGCACAACTACGGAACCTCTCTGTTCCTTGGGTTCTTCATCTGGAAAAGTGGGGCTCATTTTCTGTGAGAGGGTCCTCCTCTCACAGGGATTTTGTGAGGACTGAGTAGGAACATACAAGTAAAATGCTTGGAATGGCGCCTGACAGTTAGTGCTTAACATGATGGCTATTCTTATAAACAGCGGCTTGACCTTCCAAAGGACTGACTCACCATCACCTGAGTCTTCATAAGCTCTCTGTTACTAGAACGATCAGAAGTGGGGCCCACTTAAGAGGTATTCATGGTGTCGGTTCTCTATTATGCCATAACAAATTACTCCAAAACCTACAGGCTTAAAGAACCAAACATTTATTATCTCACCATTTCTGTGGCTCAGAAATCCAGGAGTGGCTGAGCTCTGGCTCAAGCCTCTTACAAGGCTACAGTTGAGGTGACTCCTGGGGCTGCAGATAGCTCAAGGTTGGACGAAGGGAGAGGCCACCTCTGAGCTCACTCCTGTAGCTCCTGGAGGCCTCCATTCCCTGCTGGCGTTTGGTCGGAGGCCCCCCCAGTTCCTTGCCGCATGGGCCTATCCATGGTGCAGCCCACAACATGGCAGCCGCTGACGTCAGAGTGAGCAAGACAGATAAGCAAAACACACGTGGAGTCTTTTGTAATCTTATCTTGGAATTGACATCCTATCGCTTCTGCTGCTATTTTCTTTGTAGAAAGCGAGTCACAATTTGTACACCTGTGTTCACAGCAGCATGACTCACAAAACCCAAAAGGTGGAGGCGACTCAAATGTCTACCAACAGATGAATGGATACACAAAATGTGGCACCAATGTACAACGGAGTACTTTTCAGCCTTAACTAAAAAGGAAGGAAATTCTGACATACGCTACAGCATGGATGAACTCTGAAGACATTCCAGAAGTGAACCAGGCCAGTCACAGAAAGACAAATGCTGTATTATTCCATTTATATGAGGTACCTAGAATAGTCAAATTCATAGAGGCACAGCAGGACAGCAGTTGCCAGGGGTTGGGGAGGGGGAATGGGGAGTTGTTGTTTAATGGGTATAGAGCATTTTAGTTTTACACAATGGAAATGTTCTGGAGACTGGGTGCACAGTAAGGTGAATGCACTTAACACTGTTGAACCATATACTTAAAAAACGGTTACTCTGGTAAATTTTATGTTAAGTGTAGTTTGCCACAATTGAAAAAAAAAAAGTTAGTTCCAAGGTCCAGATCACATGCAAAGGGATGGGATTATACCAGGGCATGAACCCCAGGGGCTGGGGACCACTGAAGGCTGCCTGCCACATTATCATGTATCCAAGTTGGAAAGGATCTATCTGTTCAGTTAGGACTGGATCCAACATATTTAAGGCCACCTGAGTGCTGGCCACAGCCAATATGCGCACAGCAGCACCTGCTGGCCCTCAGATGCACCCTCCCAGGGAAAGTTCCTAGAAAGCCATATGCAAAGCTTGCTCCAAAGCCACTGCTTGTGGAATTATCTGGTAACAGGTCATGCTTCCAATGAATGAAGCCGCAGTTACAATTCGATCCCAGCACAGTGTTCTTTGGTCTCCAATACATCCCATCTGGAATCGAAAGGTACAGTAATGACTGCACTTTCATGGTCCCAGTCCCGCCTCCGAGTCTTGGCAGGGTTTGCTGTTGCTTTGAAAGGTCAGCGTAAGGAAGGGAACTAAATGGCGACGAGAGGAAGAAGGAAGGAGAGGTGCAGCCAAAACTGGAGTCTCTCAGTGGAGACACGACTTTTTCATACCCTCAGCAAATTAGAAGTATTTCAAGCACCCTATTTCCTGTCTTGGGGTCAGTTTTCTCCACTCCATCAAAATAAACATTATAAAATATAATTTTCTTTTCCCACATCAACTGAAAGCAAAGATGCATTTTTCAAGGGCTGGAAGCCCAGCAGAAGGAGATAGGATGTGTTTTAACTAAATGAACTTGTGTACAGAAGGTGTCCAGCACAGTGTCTGGTGCAGGGTAGGGCTAGATAAATATTCGCTATTATTAAGATGACAATAGGTCAAATCCCACGTGGTATAAGACGATACGTTGTCTACTCAAGATACCTCTGAAATTCCTCAGGAAGACACTACAGTCTCTCAAAAGCCCAGTATGGGTCAGGCTTTCCCCCAGCACGGGCACAACGGTGTTCCTTTTAACACCAAAATCAGCAGTCAGTTTGCTTTAGCAGCTACATGGTAGAGAAAAGCATCCCCTTCAATACCAGAATCACACTCGGAGCAGAGGGACGTTTACATCATTAAGAGAGATGCAGAACTGCAGGCTGGCCAAGGGAACGGAGGTCCAGATTACCATCTCATGCGCACTGGGGGGGCGTACCCCCATCGAGGGAATGACAGAATCATCTGTTCTGTTTAAACAGTAATAATACTTCTTATGATTATTTTAATAGATTATGGACACTTGAACTCACATAACTTTAGCACGTGTACAGTGTAATACCGCACAAGGTACAAATTAAACGCAGCTTAATAACAACACCTTACAAAGAAATCTTTTCTAGTCTTCAGCACTCACTGAATCCACCATGTGCAGGGCACTACCTATGCTACCAGGTAGGATCTGTGTGATTCGAGAGGTCAAAAAGCTTCCTGTTCTTAGGTAGCTAATGGAGATGCCTTTCCACAACAGGCATCCTTGCTCAGAGCCTGTCACATTGACAGTAGTGGACAGCTGTTACCCATGCCCTGATGGGACTAGTTTTCTGAGAGCACCTGCAAAATGAGCTTATTTTCTAAAGGGAGGTCATTGGGTATGGAAGGCACAAAGCTGAGATTCTAAGGTAAGCTGCTCCAAGTAAGGCATTTGCCAAGAGTTGGGCTTTGTGTGTATGTGTCCACCACCAACTCTTCCTACCCCTCATGCTTATAATATGAGAGTACAATATATAGAGAGAAACAAGCTGGACTTGAACCAGCCTTCAGAGGAACAGTTCTTCTTAAGGGCAAGCAAAAATCTGCTTCAGCAAAATGCTGGGATAGGCATGGGCTGGGGGGAGCATTGTAGGTGCTGCTAAAAGCATCAGGACGAATTCCCTAACTTCCAAGTTTTAGACTTGAAAGTCCTTTTGTTGACCATCTCAGGGCACCATTAGTGAGTCTAGGATACATACACGCATAAGAAACAATATATATGGAAAATTTTTCTCAATCCCGCCTATCTAAGCTAATTTTTACTTGATTCTGTGATTACTGTTCCTCTACCACTGCCAGTGGCCGATGGCCGACGGCCCAACGTCATGTGCTTTGGTTTATAAAAATGTGACTTTGCATAAGCCTAGAAACACCTTGCCGTTCACCACTGAATCAGTTTAGAAATCCCTAGGCAAATGGCAAGATTAGAAACCTCTCTAAAGTTAGTGGATAATAGATAGCAGTTCACAGATTTGCACGTGAATTCAATTCACCTGGAGGGCTTGTTAAACTACAGACTGCTCGGCCCACCTCCTGGGTCGATTCCGTGGACCTGGGTACATCCGGAGCTTTGCATTCCCAAAGGGTTCCCAAGTGATGCTGATGCTGCCAGTCTGAGGATTAAACTTTGAGAACCACTGGTGAGGAGAAGACACGAGGAGGGAATGTTCTAGGTCAGGACAATCAGAGGCTAACTCTGCCCAAGACTCACCTCCCAGAGCTGCTCTCTGTACAAATTTTGGCAAAGTCCATGTAGATACACATTTTGTCTTCTCTCGTCTATGGACCTCAGGCATACGGGTTTGGATGGCTCATAATTCCTGAGTTTGTGGCGCACTCTCACCAGTGGTCTATGCATGACCCAGTCATTCGTTCATTTTTAATAACATAATAAACACCAACCAAAATAAAAGCCAGGACCTTGAAAGGAACCTGCACCTAACTTCATCTTACCTCCCATCTTTCCTGCCTCCCAACATACGACTTAACCAGCTATCCATATTTCTCTTGCTTTTCTTTTTTACAGTATTATTAAATTTGTAAACTGTGGTACAGTCATACAGTGAAATACTGAATAACGGTCAAAACAAATGAACTCTTCCAATAAACAATAAAATGGATGGATCACAGCAACATAATACTAAGTGAGAAAAGTAAAGATTACATATGGATGATACCTGTTTATAACATTAGAAATATATACTTTTTAGGATGCCTTACAATTGACATGCATTTTTAAACCTTTGTATTTTTTTCTAATCACTGAAGAAATAAATACATGTTTACTGGAAAAGAGACAATGAGTAAAGAAACGTACCCAGTCAGTTTTAACAGGGGAGGATATGACCCCTCCATGTCCTTCTGGGTTTCCTAAAAAGCTCCTCTTTCCATCCCCAAATGCACCCTTCAGTTTCCATCCAACAGCTCTGAGGTTGAGAGCTCTGATAGGAATAGGCAATTCATACAAGAGGAAACAAGGCAGTAAACAAACAGCCAGGGGAAAACGTTAACTTTGCTCATAATCAGAGAAATGCAAATTAAAGCATTTGGGGAGCTATCATTCTATGACGACTAAATCAGCAAAAACGGGAAAAGGGAACAACAGTGAATGCCTGGGATACTACTATAAACCTGACGCGCACAGATGATACTAGCAGCAATGGCAAATTTTAAAAAATTTCCAAACAGCTGTATGACGAGCTGTAGTCATGAACTGTGAAGGTGTCCCACTCTGCTGAATTTATCCTGAAGAAGTAACTCAATGGAAAGAAACAACCTAGGTGGCCTCCAACAATGCAACAATTTAGAAAACCACAGTAGAGCACCGAGACGGTGTGCAATGCAGCAGGACAAATTACAATTTTGAAGAGAAAATGTATATTTGATATTTAATGCGTGAGAAATACAAAGGTGCATTACAGTTAGAACCACGCGTACGAGGGTTTCGAGGTAAAGAGCAGAAATTAACATGGCTGTTGCATTTGAACGTGGGATGGGTGTTGTTTTCTTCAGTGTTACTGTGCTGTGGTGTCGTAATTATTTTTTTTAGGGCTTGAGGGGCTCCTACCTTGAGAACTTTCACAGCTTTCCTCGTCGCTGTTGTCTTGACAGTTATTTTGCCCATCGCAAATGAAGCTCTTGTCAATGCAGAGGCCGTTCTTGCAGTGGTAGCGGGCAGTGGAGCAAAGCAAAGGGTTTGCTGCTGTGAAGGGAAACCAGAGAAGATCACCAGGGAGGTTAGCCAGTCCCCTTAGGACCCCCCAGCACCTTCTCCAGCCAGGGGTATGCCCTGCTCGGGAAGTAGCAAACTCATCTTCTAGGATGGCTGACTCAAAGCCCATCCTGGGAGACTGGTCAGGCAATGACCTGGACAGGATGAGACTTACTCTGCTCCATTCTAAAAGCTCCTTCTCCCAAGTCATCATGCTGGTGTCCTATAACCATACCAACATGGCCAGAGGGCAACGCCTCGCCCTAACTGGTCAAACGCTAGGCGGGCCAGCAGCCTCTGAGGGGCCTGGGGCAAAACCCGAATCTCCCAGGAGAGTCAAGAGTGGAATGGTCGGTAACATAAGAGACACACAGAAAAGGGCAAAGCCAGATGGAGTAGATGGGTCGGGGATCCGTGAACCTCTGCCACTGATGGAGTGGTGGCACGATCTAATCCAAGGCCTATGTCGGATCCTTCTGGTTCCCTAACTATGGACCAGTCTGGTAAGTCCTCATGTTTCCTTATGGCTCACCAAGGTGAGCTCCATCTCTGCTTTGCAATCAAAGAAGCCCATTAACCCACTGGCTCAGTCTGAGCAGCTCCCTGTTGCAGGCACTTTCAGGAACCCCCCAAAAAATGACAGAAATGGCCCCTCCCCTCAAGGAAGAAGGTCGCAACCAGCTAGCATAAGGTCAGCACAAAACCACTGAACAACATGTAAGCAAATCTCCATGGAAAATCGCTATTTCTACAGCACAATTTATCTTGCTTCCTCACTCCCTGCAGTGCAATTCAAGCTCTTTCCAGGGCTCTATTTTCAATCAATAAAGCAGCAAAGTAGAAATTACTCCAGCCCGCAGTCTGCCATTTATTAGCTGTGTGATCTTGGGTAACTTACTTCACTTCTCTGAGCCTCAGTTCCTTTATCTGTGTGCAGGACTGACTCCATAATTTGCAGGGCCTAGTGCAAACTGAAAATGCAAGGTCAACTGTTCAAAAATTATTTAAAACTTCAAGAAGATAAGTGCTGGGCATTAAACCAAGTGTGGTGTGCTTCTAAGCTCAGCACGGAGCCTGTGCAGGTCACAGGTCCATGAAGCTAGCCCTGCTACTTACAGCATTAATTCAAGCATCAAAGGAGATGACATGTGAGAAAAATGTACACAGCAGAGTCTGACATGTAGCACAGGCTCAGGAAATGTTGGACATGCTCCCTGAGTTATGTCTGCCTCAGCCCCCCAGAGCGTGGTCCTCCCTGAAGGAGTGATGTTGGTGATAACGAAGACGGGTCATCATGGGATCTCGGGTCACAAACTGAGCCGGCATCTGCATCATACGTGGTACGAAGAGCACCAGAGCGGGATGGCACAGCCATCACTGAAGACGGCTACGGGATCAGGAACAAGCCAGCGCCGGCATCTCCGGATGGTCCTCACCAGCAGGATGGCAGTTGTAACTTATCTTCCCCATATGCCTCACGGAGCGATTGTTAAGATGCACAGAGATCATAGCTGCAGACTTCACAGGGCCCTGGAAACCCAAAGGGCTGTGGAGTTTTTCAGTTTTTAACTGTTCAACTCAGAAAGTTTGATTTGAAAGGTCAGAGGAGGTAGAGGGATGGGGAAGCCAGTGCTCTTAGTTTTGAAGATGACGGACCAGCTGAAGGTAAGCAAAAGGAGTCTGGCCTGAAAATGGAAGTTGTAATTATTTAAATCGCTGTGGGCCAGAGAATGGCTCCACTTGATCGTGCTGAAACCAAGGTCTGACCTCAGCCAAAACCAAAATGGGGAAACCCGAAACCATAAGTCACATTTGGTTTCTGTCCAGGGCAGCGCTCCAAACCCTTCAGCATCCCACCACGGTGGCCTCTGGCTTTCCTGGGACCTTGTGGGTCACATCTACATAGCCAAAGCGTCAGCAACGATCCGCTCACTCGAATGGACAGCCTTGGAAAGGCACCTGAATTGCTCCAAGATGGGGCTGCTGCAAACTTACGCGAACCGCCCCAGCAGGGAAGGCGGTGCTGAACCAACCCTGCAGACGCGATGGCATCTACTGACTTCTCGTCAGCCTCAGACCCTTTCAACCTCACAAACTTTCCCAAGGAAAAGAAGTCACATGTGTGTGCGTGTGCACGTGTGTACATACACGCATACCACATATATGTGTATATGTGTACGTATGTGTATATCCAGATCACGCATATCTTCAAATGAATTAAGACTGACTATATCTTAAGACACAGCTCTACTGATAAAGAATCCGCAGGGACTGCTAAGCAATTTCAGGGCATAGAGTGAACACATATATTTGGTATTAACGCATACAACCAGAGGACTAGGACCAGAATACAGAAAGAACTCTCACAACTCAAAAGAAAAAAGACAGGGCTTCCCTGGTGGCGCAGTGGTTGAGAGTCCGCCTGCCGATGCGGGGGACGCGGGCTCGTGCCCCGGTCCGGGAGGATCCCGCGTGCCGCGGAGCGGCTGGACCCGTGAGCCATGGCCGCCGAGCCTGCGCGTCCGGAGCCTGTGCTCCGCAACGGGAGAGGCCACAACAGTGAGAGGCCCGCGTACCGCAAAAAAAAAAAAAAAGAAAAAAGACAACTCAACAGGAAAATAGGCAAAGGACATGACAGGGCAATTCCCATCAGAGCAATGGCAAACGCTCAATAACAACTTGAAAAGATGTTGACTATGGCCAGTAGTGAAGCACCACTTTAACCGCAGCAGACTCACCAAACTTAAGGTCTTAAAATCCCAGGTTGTTGGCCAGGATGGGGAGGGAGAGGAAGTCTCAGAGACTACTCGTGGGAGTGCAAATTGGTAGATCCACCTTGGAGACCAACTTAGTGATAGCTGGTGATATTTAAGGGGCATATGCCCCATGGCCCAGTCATTTCACTTCCAGCTACACACTCAGGGGAGAATCCTGAACAAACAGAAATGTGTGCTGAAGCACTGCTTGTAAAATAAAAATATTAGAAATGACCCAAATGTTCACCCACAGGAGAATTAATACCATATGCTACACTGTTAGAATTCTACAGGAGGGGATGGCTAGCTTTTACTGTACAGGGCCAGATAGTAAATACTCTAGGCTTTGCTAACGTTTGGGTCTTGCACTGTGTCTTAACTATTCAACTTTGCCATTGTGGTACAAAGCGGCCATGGACAATTCATAAACGAAGGGCAGGACTGTGCTCCAATAAAACTTGATTTACAGGTAGTAAGTACGTTTAAAGTAAGTAACTTGCAAAACAGGGCGTAGGCCAATTTGGCCCAGGGGCTATCGTTTGCCAACCCTCGCTGAACAGCAGTAAAAAATGAATGAACCAGGGCCTCCCTGGTGGCGCAGTGGTTGAGAGTCTGCCTGCCGATGCAGGGGACACGCATTCGAGCCCCGGTCTGGGAAGATCCCACATGCCGCGGAGCGGCTGGGCCCGTGAGCCATGCCCGCTGAGCCTGCGCGTCCGGAGCCTGTGCTCCGCAACGGGGAGAGGCCACAACAGTGAGAGGCTCGCGTACCGAAAAAAAAAATGAATGAACCAATAAACAATAAGGTCCTACTGTATAGCACAGGGAACCATATTCAATATCCTGGGATAAGCCATAATGGAAAAGAATATAAAGAAGAATGTATATATGTAGATAACTGAGTCACTTTGCTGTACAGCAGAAATTAACACTGTAAATCAACTATACTTCAATAAAAAAAAGAATACAAAATCAAAAAAAAAAGAATGAACCAGGATCAAGATGGATCAATCTCACAAATACAATAGAGGGGGCGAAGTTATAGAAGATATATGCAAGTTATATAAGAATAAAAGTTACAGAAGAATATGTATACTGTTGTACCAATTAGATGAAGTTACCCATGCAAAAGAATACTATCAATTATTGAAGATACAAAAATATATACTCACATTGGAAGAAACAACCCTAAGTTCGGGACAAAGGATGTCTCTGGAGAGAAGGGAGAAGGATAGGGTCAGAAAGGGGTGTACTGTAGACTTATAATACTTGGTAACACTTTATTATTTTAAAAATCTGAAGCAAATAAGGCAATATGGTAATGACTTTTTTCCCTGAGATATAACTGACATATAATACTGTATTTGTTTCACGTGTACAGCAGGATGATTTGATATATGTATATACTGCGAATGATCACCACAGTGAGTCAACACCCATCGCCTCACATAGGTACAAAAATCTCTTTTGTGATGAAAACTTTTAGGATCTACTCTCTTAGCAACTTTCAAATACATGATATGGTATTATTAACCATAGTTAATATAGTTATAATATTATAATGTATTATTATTATAATATAATATAGTATTATTAACTTGTTAATATAGTTATAATAATTTAACCATAACTATAGGTAATATGATTTTTAAAACAGGCTGTTGGGAAACACAGGTGTTCATTTAATTTTATTTTTCCTTTTCAGTATGTTGGAAAGACTCCACTAAAAGTTTCTAAGAGTCTAGTCTGGCCGAGATGTCTCAGTGATCACTCACTTTCCTTTTCCTTTTCCTTTTCTCTTTTCCCACAAAATTCTCTCTGGCTCAGGGGCTTCCCTGGTGGCGCAGTGGTTGAGAGTCCGCCTGCCGATGCAGGGGACGCGGGTTCGTGCTCCGGTCCGGGAAGATCCCACAGGCCGCAGAGCGGCTGGACCCGTGAGCCATGGTCGCTGAGCCTGCGCATCTGGAGCCTGTGCTCCGCAACGGGAGAGGCCACAACAGTGAGAGGCCGGTGTACCGCAAAAAAAAAAAAAAAAAAAATTCTCTCTGGCTCACAAACCCCTGTCTTTAGTATCTTTCACACTTAGATGCCCTGTTGTTCAGTGAACACAGGTACACGCTGGTAAACAGACACACCTGGGATTCCTCCTTGTCAAGGGCTCCTCATAATATACTATGTCCCCCCACCCCCAATGCAGGGCAGAGAAACAGAGGCAGAGGATGCTAGAGGAACCTCCCCCAAACCAGCAGCAAGCCAGAAAAAGGCCTCCGAACCATCAAAACACACTTTGGGATGTTATTGTCCTTTAAGTGCTGGGAGTGTCCTCAAGGAAGGGCCCTCCAGCCTTCCCCTCCCCCAGGTCTGTTGATTCTCCGGTTATGTAAATTCCAGCAAGGTTTGTGTTCCAGTTCCCAAGGACACGGCAAATTAGAAGAGAGAGAGGACGCCGTTGCCAACCTGCAGACAAATTGCAAGAAATAAAAGCTGACAACCATGGGAGGGGACCACAAAGCTATAAAAAGCCACCTGAAGAATTCCAAAAGCAGAGCAGCCTAAGATAGCTTCAAAAGAGACCAGAAAGTTCTAAAAGGAGCCAAAGGCAACCCTGTATTATAGCCCAGTCTAAAAACTAACATTCCTAAGAACGGCCCTGCACTGTCACCAACAGAGGTAGACACTGAGGAAGCCAAGAGGAGATCCCTGTTGTCAGAGGCACACTCACTTACCTAGAGTAAAATCTCCCCAAAGACCCCAGACAGCTCAAGTTTTGCTATATTTCTTCCAGGACCTCTGCAGCATTTACCAGGCTTAAGCCAGATTTCAGGGTGCATCTATGGTGGACCAAACCTATAGGCTCTGGGGGGGACAGAAGTCAAGTCTTAGGGGTTTCTGTGATGCCGTGGATCCTCACCCAGGACCCTGAAACATAACTGATCAACAGACGGCCCATAAACTGACCATGAAACGCTTCCTACTCTGGGATGTTATATCTCTGCATCTTCTAGCCATATTTAATGTGCTCCACATGTATGTTTTCTTTGTCCTTCCTGAGGTTTCCCAGTCACTGAAAAAATGTATTATTTTACTCGCTTAACTAGGAAGAGGAACATTGCATTTTATAGTATTTATTTCAGTAAGGATGGAAAACTGTCCGCAGAGTTAACTTCAAAAATTCAACTGCGACTCCAAAGTTCCCCAGCTATTATTGCCACCACAAACACAGAGATCTAAGAATATGTTTCCCAGCCCACAGTACTCAGGAAAGAGAAGTTGTCTCTCCCTGCCCAGGGGAGGGAGGAGTGAGAAGGTTAAGCTCAGTGGTTAATTAAAGTGGTGGCGTTCACCTCAACCACATCTGAAGGAAAGGACCCAGGGCCCACTGCAGTCGTCCAAAAGCAACTGACCAGCTTCAAGACAGGAAATGAAGCAATCTGTCTCCAGCGGGACGTAGGAAATGTCGCCTTTAATCCATTTAAAGTCTGTGAAGTCGGCCCCTCTCCCACCTCAAAGGGTTCTTGACAAAACACATCAATGAGAACCTCCTGGCCACCAGTCCCCACATCCCCCATCTGCTCCCCATCCCGCTGTGGTGCCCGCCCACTTCCTCGCCAAGCATCCCAACCTCATGGTCTCCGTGGGTATCTTGTCTTCCCAGCCCCCGTTTCCCTGGGAACCAGGCAACTGGGGGAGATGGAGCTGCTCCGAGACTTCCTCTGTTCCAGGACACAGGATGCCTGGCCCCAAGCCTCTCTGCAAATAATCCGACCCATTAACAAGCACTGCTCCTTTGTGGCCTGGAAAATGCTGACAGCCTGGACCTTCAAAGAAGAGGTGGCTTGTCTGTGGCCAGCTGCAAGTTCTTGCCTTCCTTTCAGAGTCCACCCACAGGACCTCTCCCAGCAGCCCTTGGCCCCCGAGACAGATCAGGGCCATGTGCAGCCGTCTTCCGTCTTCCGAGTCTGCAGGAGGGGAGGGGCCACCACTCCGGTAAAGCAGGAGGAGGCAAAGGTTCCTCAATCCCGTCTGCCTTTTCCCCAGCCTCTAAGGACCCGAAGGATCCGAACTTTCAGAACCCTTCGAGAGGCAGTGCAGTGGCAGTGGCAGACCCTGATTCATTGCTAATGGCCGTTTGTTTCCTCCTCCTTGTAAAGGCTTCCTGGGCCTGGCTACCTCCTGTCCAAACCCCCAGCCTGTCTCCCGCCAATTTCGACTTCACTGCTTCAACCACCACCCTTCTGTGGATGGCTCCCCAAATCTCCCCTCCAGCGATAATCCTCTTTCTCTTGACGCTTCGTGGACACCTCTGCCTGAAGACCCCCTCACCTCAAGCTCTGCATGTCTGAAACGGACATCCTTCCCTCTCTCCCCAACCTCTCCCTCTCTCCCCAACCTCTCCCTCTCTTCTTGGATCCACTTCCATTAAAGGGACCACCACGTCCCAGCTCCCCGGGCTCCAGCCATGCTTGACCTTCTCCCTCTCCTCGCTCTGCACTCAGCTCAGAATCAACTGCTCCTCGTTGCGTATAAAATACAATCCTAGACTATTAACTTTTTTCTCTTCCAGTTTTATTGAGATATGATTAACATACAGCACTGTATAAGTTTAAGGTGTACGGCACGATGATTTGATTCACATACATCATGAAATGATTATCACAATAAGTTTCGTGAACATCCATTATCTCATATAGATACAAAATTAAATAACTAGAAAAAAATATTTTCCTTGTGATGAGAACTGTTAGGATTGACTCTCTTAACAGCTTTTATATATAACGTATAGCAGCATTAATGATATGTATCATGTTGTACATTACATCCCTGGTACTTATTAACCAGACTTAACTTTTCACAACCTGCCCCAGCCTACCCTTCCGAGCATACATTTTTCTGTAATGATTAGCAGTGAGGGTAAGAAGTTCACCTGGGTTCAAATTTCAGCTCTACCACTCACTAGCCACATGACATTAGGAAAATGCTTTAGCTTCGTTCAGCCTCAATTTCCTTATCTGTAAAATGGAAATAAGAATAGTGCCTCTGTCTTAAGATTTTGTGAAAATTAAGATAATGCACCGGATACAAATGAACCTATTTACAAAACAGAAATAGAGTCACAGATGTAGAAAACAAACTTACGGTTACCAAGGGGGGATGGGGAGAGGGATAAATTGGGAGATTGGGATTGACATATACACACTACTGTATATAAAAGAGATAACTAATAAGGACCTACTGTATAGCACAGGGAACTCTATTTGATACTCTGTAACGACCTATATGGGAAAATAATCTAAAAAAGAGTGTTTATATGTATATGTATAACTGACTCACTTTCGCTCACCTGAAACTAACACAACATCGTAAATCAACTATACTCCAACAAAAATTAAAAAAAAAAGTTAATGCACCTGAATAACTGAGAATTGCATGTGGCCCACAGCAGGTGCTCAATAAATGCTTGTAATAATAATTATCATTGGGGATACACAGTATAGTGGTTAAGAGTTCAGACCCTGGATTTATACTGCCTGGGTTGATGTTACAACTCTGTCACTTACTGTGTGACCTTAGGCAAGTTATTTAACCTTTCTATGTCTCACTTCCTTATCTACAAACAGGGAGTCGTAATGTTATCAGCCTAAAATATCACACGTGTAAAGCATATAGAAATGTGCCATATGCATAGTAAGTACTCAGTCACCGTCAGTCAAGTGGCTTCTTATGCTCTGCACAGTCTGCACACCTCACTGCTGAGCCCTTAGCCTAAAAGACTCCACGGAATTGTATTGCCAACTTTTAAATGGCACCCACCTTCCTAGGTCCACCTCCTTCAACAACTCCCACTGATGAGCCCGGAGGCAAATCATCTCTCCCATCAGTGGCTCCCACAGCACTCTCCACTGTCAAGCCATATTGTATTTATTTGGGTATGACTCTTTCTGTCTCCCTTGCCTGAGGGTCACCTCAACATTGCCAGGGTCCTGCATCTGACCCATCTCTTTATCCCCTGCAGCATCTTGCAGGGTGTCTGGCACAGAAACTGTAGAAAGAGAATGAGAGTCTGAAAGAAGGTAGGAGCTGGGGTGAATGAACAATGTGCAGCCTAAATGTGCCCTCTGGGTGTACATCTGAAACCCAAGAAGAGGCCAAGACATCCCCATGTTGAGAATATATCCTGACCGTCTGTCTTCTTCTTCAACCCTCTGTTTGATTAGCTGCTTGATCCACTCATTCCACAGGTATTTAGTTTGCCTATAAATGAAGCACTCTACCAGGCACTGGGGATAAAGGAAAACCCAGTCTGTTCTTTTTTTTTTTTTTTTTTTGTGGTACGTGGGCCTCTCACTGTTGTGGCCTCTCCCATTGCGGAGCACAGGCTCCAGACGCGCAGGCTGAGCAGCCATGGCTCACGGGCCCAGCCGCTCCGCGGCATGTGGGATCTTCCCGGGCCAGGGCATGAATCTGTGTCCCCTGCATCGGCATGCGGACTCTCAACTACTGCGCTACCAGGGAAGCCCCCAACCCAGTCTGTTCTTAAAGAGCTGACACTCTAGTGGGGAGACAGGCATGTCAATGTGCACTGAAGATAAAGCATGAGAAGTGTAATTTATTCCACATGCATTTATCCCGTGCTAAGGCTGAGCCAGACTATACACTTGGCACTGGGAGTACAGCTGTGAACCATGCAACAATACCATCTCATGGCCATCATGGTGTAGCAGAGAAGGCAGAAAATAAACAAACAGTGGTGGTAAGTGCAGAGGAGAAGAGCGAATCAGGGGAAGGAGACAGAGTGGGAGACTGGAGAGGAGAGGAGTTATCTTTACAGGGTGTTCAGGGCAGGCCTCTGATTTGTTTGGAGGAGGCCCAAGATGCTGTGCCAACACACAGAATGACCAGCCCAGGCTCGGCAGACCAGGAACAACTCCCTAAGGAAGCAGGTCGTACAGGAGGCTTTAAGGGGACCTTGCTGATGGAGCTTGGAAGCATAGGGTGCAAGCATCCTCCCGCCCCTCTGCTGACCCAGCCCCTCCGACGTGAGGCACAGCTCCCTGAGGCTTCCACTCATGGATCTGCTGAGGGGTGAAGAAGACATGTGGAATCTGATCTGGGTTGACATGAATAAAGCTACAGAAATACACAAGCACCAAGGGGCTCCGTGATTAAAAAATATAGACACACTGGCTGAGCAATTCAGCTCTTTAGGGGGACAGGCAAGAATTCATCAGCAGTGGGAGAAAAACAGTCCAGTACACAGCAGGTTTTCTGAGCACAGCTATGCTGAAAACAGCAGCAGAAGATCCCACTTGAAAGAATTTTCCACCGTGGTCACCCAGACCACTCTGCCATAACTCAGTTCCTGGAAGGAGTACCTGTCCTCCCTGACGGAGGACCGGGGGAGAGCTGTGCTAACAGCCCATCTGGGCTTCACTGCTAGCCAAGGATGTCTGAGCCCAAGGCAAGAGGAAGAGGCCAAACCCAGTAAAAAGGAGAAAGGAAGGAAGTGAAAGGGCAAAATCTCAGCACTGTGATCCTCTAGAAGGAAACACTGGTCCTTGCTTATCCTTCCTCCTGCAAAATGAATGCGAACAGTGGAAAACACATCCACAGAAATAAAGTTCTTTAAAAATATGACTCTCCAATTATTTGCTGAAGTCAAGACATCACCCAACAAAACTGCTCCTTTATCTTTTATTTCTTTTTACCATTTTATTATGGAAAATTCCAGTTACATACAAAAATAGAGACTGGCATAGGGAACCCCTGTGTTTCAATCACCTGGTTTTAATAATTACCATTACAATCCAAAAATGGGCAGAAGACTTAAATAGTTATTTCTCCAAAGAAGACATACAGATGGCCAAGAGGCACAAGAAAAGATGCTGAACATCGCTAGCTGTTAGAGAAATGCAGATCAAAACTACAAGGAGGTACCACCTCATACCAGTCAGAATGGCCATCATTAAAAAGTCTACAAACAACAAATGATGGAGAGGGTGTGGAGAAAGCGGAACACTCCTACACTGTTGGTGGGAATGTAAGTTGGTACAGTCACTGTGCAAGACAGTGTGGAGGTTCCTCAGAAAACTAAGGATAGAATTACCATATGATCCAGCATCCCCACTCCTGGGCATGTATCCAGACAAAACTATAATTCAAAAAGATACATGCACTCCTATGTTCATAGCAGCACTATTCACAATAGCCAAGACATAGAAACAACATAAATGTCCATCGACAGATAAATGGATAAAGAAGATGTGGTACATGTATACAACGGAATACTACTCAGCCATAAAAAAAGAATGAAATAATGTCATTTGCAGCAACACAGATGCAACTAGAGATTATCATACTAACTGAAGTGAGTCAGAAAGAGAAAGACAAATACCATATGATATCACTTATATGTGGAATCTAAAAATATGACACAAATGAACCTATGAAACAGAAACAAAACTATGGACATAGAGACCAGACCTGTGGTTGCCAAGGGGGAGGGCATTGGGGGAGGGATGGAGTGGGAGGTCGGGGTTAGCAGATGTATAAGCTTTTATATATGGAATGGATAAACAACAAGGTCCAACTGTATAGCACAGGGAATTACGTTCAATATCCTGTGATAAACCATAATGGAAGAGAATATTTAAAAAAAAAGAACGTGTACATATGTATAATGAATCACTTTGCTACTCAGTGGCAACTAACACGACAATGTAAATCAACTATACTTCAATTAAAAAAGAAAGAAAAAAATTTATTTTCCAGTGTCTAAGCAATAAACCCATAACTAAAATGAAAAAGAATTACCAATACGCTGACACATCTGTTTCAGTCCTACCTCACCCACTATCCACCCCCCACCCCGACCCCACCCCAGACGAAAGGCTTGAAGCACATCCTAGATACCATGTAATTTCACTTTCATATACTCCAGTATATGTTTCTCAAAGATAAGGATTTTTAAAAAATAATAAACAGAATGCCATCCTTAAACTTAATAATAATGCCTTAATATCATTAGATATACAGACACAATTCAAGATTTCCCAACTATCTCAATTTTTTGAACAGTTGGTTTGTTTGAATCAGGGTTGAAACAAGGTCCACATATTACATTTGGTTGGCTTGTCTCTTGGTCTCTTTGAATGTGTAGGCTCCCCCTTCTAATTTTTTTTCTTAGAATTTATTTGTGGCTGAAACTGAGTGGTGGAGAATATTCCACATTCCGGATCTGGCCGTTTATCTACCCACGGGGTCACTAACATGTCCCTCTGTCCCTGAATTTCCTATAAACTAGTGGTTAGTGTTAAGAACTGCATGTTCGTGTTCCCCCCAAATTCATATGTGGAAACACTAACCCCTAATGGATGGAATTAGGAGGTGGGGTCTTTGGGAGGTGCTTAGGATTAGATGAGGTCATGAGGGTGATGTTCTCATGATGGGATAAGCGCCCTTAGAAGATGAGGAGGAGGATTTCTCTCTCTGTGTGCACACACCAAGGAAGGCCATGTGAGGTTATGACCAGAGAGAGGGTCCACACCACCAGCCTGACCACGCTGGTACTCTGATCCTGGACTTCCAGATCTGGGAGAAGTAAGCTTCTGTTGCGTATGCCACCCAGTGTATGGTATTTTATTATAGCAGCCTGAATTGACTAAGACAGACCAAGAGGCTCAATCAGATTCAGGTTGGATGTTTGGGGGCAGAAATACCATAGAGTGGTGATGTGTGTTCCTTTTGGGTTGTATCAGAAGGCAAATGTCTGGTTGTCTCTTTTCTTGTGATGCTCCAACTGACTTGTGGGAGGATCCAATTCCAGGCCAGATGCAGCAATCACACCACACCCTGGCTCTCCTACTGAATGCAGCTAAAGAAAACCTGGACAGAATACATGTAACAGCTATTTTTAGATTCTGAAAAGTAAATTGGAGCAGACCAACTGTGGAAGAAGACCAAAATTTGAACTAGCACTGAAATGGTGCTAAGTTTACCTTCTTTTTCCCCTCTCAGACTCCCAGGAAACTGGCAAATATCAGAGAGATCACGGAGAGGGAGGAACTTGGGAAATCAACTTCATAAAGTTGTTTTTGAACTCCGAGGCTGATTCCCAAGATGCACATGCATGGATCTGGTCCTAATCAGCAGAATAAAGATGGTAAGAACTAAACGCATAGACCACTGTCCAGGTCCCAGACTGGCCACTGGGAGGTGCAGACACGGAACAGGTCCAAGCAGCACTGCGAAAACAGTCTAAAAACAACTGTGACTACAGTCCACTGAGGGCTTTACTGCCCTTCCAGAGGGCTGTTAGGAACTTGTGGCCTGACCCCGCAGAGTCATTTGTCCACTAAAACAAAAATACAAGCCTTCTCTGTGGGATTTAAACAAAACCCAAAGTGTCATGCATAGTAATCAAAATAATCAAAATAAAATCCAAAATTACTTGTCATATGAAAAAACAGGAAAATCTCAACTCTCATGGGAAAGGATAATCAACAGACACCAACAGCAAGATAAGGCAGATGTTGGAATTTTGTGACAGAGACTTTAAAGCAGCGATTATACAAATACTAACAAGCAATCACAAACACTCTCGAAACAAATGGAAAATAGAAAGTCTCAGCAAAGGAACACAAGATGTAAAGAAGAACCAAAAGGAAATTTCAGAACTGAAAAATATAGTAACCAAAGTAAAAAAGAGTCACGTTGTATGGGCTCGAAAGTAGATTGGAGATGACAGAGGAAAAAGTAAACCTGACAAAAGAGTAATAGAAATTATCCAATCTGGATAATAAAAAGAAAAAAGATTGATTAAAAAATGAACAGAGTTTCAGGGACCTAAAATTGTTATCAGAATCCCACAAGAAAAACAGAAAGAGGATTGATTGTAAATCAACTATATTTCAATTTAAAAAAAGAGAGAGAATAGTTGAAAATGTACTAAGTACGGCAAAAGACAAAACCCTACAGATTCAAAGAGAACCCTAAACAGGATAAACAAAGAGATCCACGTACCCAGACACATTGTCATCCAAGGCACACTGTCATCTAAGTGGTAAAAACTAAAAACAAAACAAATCTTCAAAGCAGCCAGATAAAAGTGGTGTATTCTCTAAGGGAAAATAGTTTAAAATAACTGCAAATTTCTCACTGGAAACAAGAGAAGCCAGGGGAAGTGGCACAACATTTTTAAAGTGCTTTAAAGAAAAGAACTGCCACCCCAGAATTCTACATGCAGTAAACATATCCTTTAGGAAAGCAGGTGAAATAAAGACACTCTCAGATGAAGGAAAATTAAGAGAATTTGTTGCCAGCAGATCTGCTTTAAAAGAATTGCTAAAGGAAGTTCTTCAGACAGAAGGAAAATGATACCAGAAAAAAACCTGGAACATCCGGAACGAAGGAAGAGCAACCAAAATGGTAAATATCTGGGTAAATATAGCAGACGAATCTTCTCCTCTGGAGTTCTTTTAAACAAACTTGAAAAGTTAAAGCAAACATTAAAACATTGTCTTTTGGGATTTTTTTTTTTTTAAGATTTTTTTTTTTTTTTTTTTTTGCGGTACGCAGGCCTCTCACTGTTGTGGCCTCTCCCGTTGCGGAGCACAGGCTCCGGACGCGCAGGCTCAGCGGCCATGGCTCAGCGGCCATGGCTCACGGGCCCAGCCGCTCCCCGGCATGTGGGATCTTCCCGGACCGGGGCACGAACCCGTGTCCCCTGCATCGGCAGGCGGACTCTCAACCACTGCGCCACCAGGGAAGCCCATCTTTTGGGATTTTTAAAGCATGAAGATGTACTATTTAAGACAACTATAATACAGAGAGATCCATAGAGTGATAAGGTTTCTACAATCCACTTGAAGTGATGCAATACTGATTCAAAGTCATCTGTGAGAAGATTGACTGCCCGTTTCGGGACTTTTCTGCCTGATCCATACATTATAAAGCTCCCTTTCAATTTTTCATCTAATGGTTTTAGCAGCCATTTGATGATCCATTTCTTCATTAGGGGTTATAAAATAGACATACTCTAATTCTCTCATTCTTCTATTAGCTGGTATTCTTCAATAAAAAAAAACTTTTCTAAGTCAGCTATTTAATTACTCAGAAGTGTAATTCATATATGAAAGAGAGGATAAAAGCTTGATTCTTTCCTTTTATTTACCAGTTTTCAGAACAGTGAGTTAGAACCACTCTTTTCAAATGGCAGATATGCCAGAGGAAAATGCTGGCTTAATCCTCATTGGCTTAATTTAGAGTGAATATAATTTACGCATTTAGACAATTAAAGACCAATATCCAAACATTTAATCATACAGGGTTCTTAATTATGGCAAACAGTACACAGGATGACACAATCATTTAGAATGTACATACTGTAATGCATCACCCTTGCTTTTATTGCCATTGAATTACTCTCTAGTACATATGTATGATGATATATATAAAATTCCCCCCTTCCGTGATAAGATCCCTATGGACAGTACTTAGTACCACACTAGCACTTTTCAGATATTATCTCATCTAAACCTCACAACAAACCTGGAAAGCAGGCTGTCAGTACCCCCATTCTAGAGAAAACCACTGTGCAAGGAGATTATGTAAGAAGCCCAACTGGTGCTTCCCTAGGGCAGAACACAAATCTGAGGCCAGACCCCAGCTCCAGAGTCATTTTGCTCAGTCAGGCCCCTACCCTGTTAGTGATATGCACCCTCCTCGCTAAGCTGGCGTTCAGCCCCTCTACTTACTAACCATTCAGCAATCTAGCAGCTCTGCCATATCTCTGCCATTTGAGACCCAGAAGGTGAAATAAGGCAACAGGAGAATGCATACAGTAGAGTTATAAACTCCCTGTGTCCCTCTTGGGACCGTACAGCAATGATTGTTCCCTGGAAAGACATAAAAGAACACAGGAGATAGTCACTCTCCTCCTCAAAGACTTAAAATAGAACCAACAGGGTAAGGGAAAATCAGTTTATCAAAACAATCCCTGAAGTCATTAAAACTTATGCTTCGAAAAAATTTAATAACATGAGGAAATGGTCACAATAAAGAGGACATCTCAATTAAACATATTAGAGAAGATAGATGATAGGTAGACAGATAGGGTAGGGGGGATGACTATCACAAAATAACCCACATATTAACAGCATTGCCTTCTAGGCATTTTTGCTTTCCTCTTTATACTTTTCTATATTTCGCAAGTTCTTTACAATAATCAGAAGAGAAAAGGGTTATTAAAATATATAAGTGCAGAAGGTAAATGTGTAAGTTTGTCAAGAGCCAACTACAGTTAGAAAGGCTCCAGCAGTCTAAACATTGAAGGGGAAAAGAAAAAGAATAAACTAAGCAGTGACCAGAGGAACCAGAAGCAGGTACAAAGCGAACTGCTGGGGGAGCTGGAACAGCGTGAAAGGCGGGAAAGGGACACCTGAAGCTCACTGAAACTGCTGAGTGTGGATTTGGACACAGAGATGCTGCCAAGCAAGGCACCAGTATATCCAGGCCAAGGAGTAGTGAGGTGAGCTTCAACACCAAGACTGCTAAGAGGCAGGAGGGGTAGAGAGAACAAGAGGAGGTGTGTGTGTGTCTGCTTGTCTGTCTGTGTGTTGATACCATGGAATATTATATACCGGGTAAAAGGAACCAGGTGGTCACAAGTCAAGGAACACTTTAGCTTTCTATACTACTTGGATTTTTTTCCAGGAGCATATTCTTTTTTCTTTTTAACATCTTTATTGGAGTATAGTTGCTTTACAATGTTGTGTTAGCTTCTGCTGTATAACAAGGTGAATCAGCTATACATATACATATATCCCCATATCCCCTCCTTCTTGCGTCTCCCTCCCAACCTCCCTATCCCACCCTTCTAGGTGGTCACAAAGCACAGAGCTGATCTCCCTGTGCTATGTGGCTGCTTCCCACTAGCTATCAATTTTACATTTGGTAGTGTATATATGTCCATGCCACTCTCTCACTTCATCCCAGCTTCCCCCCACCCCATGTCCTCAAGTCCATTCTCTACATCTGCACCTTTATTCCTGTCCTGCCCCTAAGTTCTTCAGAACCTTTTTTTTTTAGATTCCGTATATATGTGTTAGCATATGGTATTTGTTTTTTTTCTTTCTGACTTACTTCACTCTGTATGACAAACTCTAGGTCCATCCACCTCACTACAAATAACTCAATTTCGTTTCTTTTTATGGCTGAGTAATATTCCATTGTGTATATGTGCCACTTCTTTATCCATTCATCTGTCGATGGACACTTAGGTTGCTTCCATATCCTGCCTATTGTAAATAGAGCTGCAATGAACATTATGGTAAATGACTTTTTGAATTATGGTTTTCTCAGGGTATATGCCCAGTAGTGGAACTGCTGGGTTGTTTGGTAGTTCTATTTTTAGTTTTTTAAGGAACCTCCATACTGTTCTCCATAGTGGCTGTATCAATTTACATTCCCACCAACAGTGCGAGAGGGTTCCCTTTTCTCCACACCCTCTTCAGCATTTATTGTTTGTAGATTCTTTTGATGATGGCCATTCTGACTGGAGTGAGGTGATACCTCATTGTGGTTTTGATTTGCACTTCTCTAATGATTAGTGACGTTGAGCATCTTTTCATGTGTTTGTTGGCAATTTGTAAACCTTCTTTGGAGAAATGTCTATTTAGGTCTTCTGTCCATTTTTGGATTGGGTTGTTTGTTTTTTTCATATTGAGCTGCATGAGCTGCTTGTATATTTTGGAGATGAATCCTTTGTCAGTTGCTTTGTTTGTAAATATTTTCTCCTATTCTGGCGGTTCTCTTTTTGTCTTGTTTATGGTTTCCTTTGCTGTGCAAAAGCTTTTAAGTTTTTTTTAAGTTAGGTCTCATTTGTTTATTTTTGTTTTTATTTTCATTTCTCTAGGAGGTGGGTCAAGAAGGATCTTGCTGTGATTTATGTCATAGAGTGTTCTGCCTATGCTTTCCTCTAAGAGTTTTATAGTGTCTGACCTTACATTTAGGTCTTTAATCCATTTTGAGTTTATTTTTTGTGTATGGTGTTAGGGAGTGTTCTAATTTCATTCTTTTACATATAGCTGTCCAGTTTTCCCAGCAACACTTATTGAAGAAGCTGTCTTTTCTCCAATGGGTATTCTTGCCTCCTTTATCAAAGATAACGTGACCATATGTGCGTGGGTTTATCTCTGGGCTTTCTATCCTGTTCCATTGATCTGTATTTCTGTTTTTGTGCCAGGACCATACTGTCTTGATTACTATAGGTTTATAGTATAGTCTGAAGTCAGGGAGCCTGATTCCTCCATGTCCGTTTTTCTTCTCAAGATTGCTTTTGGCTATTCAGGGTCTTTTCTGTTTCCATACAAATTGTGACATTTTTTGTTCTAGCTCTGTGAAAAATGCTATTGGTAGTTTGATAGGGATTGCATTGAATCTGTAGATTGCTTTGGGTAGTAGAGTCATTTTCACAAAGTTGATTTTTCCAATTCAAGAACATGGTATATCTCTCCATCAGTTTGTATCATCTTTAATTTCTTTCACCAGTGTCCTGTAGTTGTCTGCATACAGGTCTTTTGTCTCCTTAGGTAGGTTTATTTCTAGGTATTTTATTCTTTTTGTTGCAATGGTAAATGGGAGTCTTTCCTTAATTTCTCTTTCAGATTTTTCATCATTACTGTATAGGAATGCAAGAGATTTCTGTGCATTAATTTTGTATCCTGCTACTTTACCAAATTCATTGATTAGCTCTAGGAGTTTTCTGGTAGCATCTTTAGGAAGCTCTATGTATAGTATCATGTCAACTGCAAACAGTTACAGTTTTACTTCTTCTTTTCCGATTTGGATTCCTTTTATTTCTTTTTCTTCTCTGATTGCTGGGGCTAAAACTTCCAAAACTAATTGAATAATAGCCATGAGACTGGGCAACCTTGTCTTGTTCCTGATCTTAGTGGAAACGGTTTCAGTTTTTCACCACTGAGAACAATGTTGGCTGTGGGTTTGTCATATATGGCCTGTATTATGTTGACGTAAGGTCCCTCTATGCCTACTTTCTGGAGGGTTTTTATCATAAATGGGTGTTGAATTTTGTCAAAAGCTTTTCCTGCATCTGTTGAGATTACCATATGGTTTTCATCATTCAATTTGTTAATATGGTATATCACATTGATTGATTTGCATATATTAAAGAATCCTTGCATTCCTAGGATAAACCCCACTTGATCAAGACGTACGATCCTTTTCATGCGCTCCTGGATTCTGTTTGCTAGTGTTTTGTTGAGGATTTTTGCATCTATGTTCATCAGTGATATTGGCCTGTAGTTTTTTTGTGACATCTTTGTCTGGTTTTGGTATCAGGGTGATGGTGGCCTCGTAGAATGAGTTTGGGAGTGTTCATCCCTCTGCTATATTTTAGAAGAGTTTGAGAAGGACAGGTGTTAGCTCTTCTCTAAATGTTTGATAGAATTCGCCTGTGAAGCCATCTGGTCCTGGGCTTTTGTTTGTTGGAAGATTTTTAATCACAGTCTCAATTTCAGTGCTTGTGATTGGTCTGTTTATATTTTCTATTTCTTCCTGGTTCAGTTTTGGAAGGTTGTGCTTTTCTAAGAATTTGTCCATTTTTTCCAGGTTGCCCATTTTATTGGCATATAGTTGCTTGTAGTAATCTCTCATGATCCTTTGTATTTCTGCAGTGTCAGTTGTTACTTCTCCTGTTTCTTTTCTAATTCTGTTGATTTGAGTATTCTCCCTCTTTTGCTTGATGAGTCTGACTAATGTTTTATCAATTTTGTTTATCTTCTCAAAGAATCAGCTTTTCGTTTTACTGATCTTTGCTACTGTTTCCTTCATTTCCATTTATTTCTGATCTGTTCTTTATGATTTCTTTCCTTCTGCTCACTTTGGGGGGTTTTTTGTTCTTCTTTCTCTAATTGCTTTAGGTGTAAGATTAGGTTGTTTATTGATGTTTCTTGTTTCTTGAGGTAGGATTGTATTGATATAAACTTCCCTCTTAGAACTGCTTATGCTGCATCCCATAGGCTTTGGGTCATCGTGTTTTCACTGTCATTTGTTTCTAGGTATTTTTTGATTTCCTCTTTGATTTCTTCAGTGATCTCTTGGTTATTTAGTAGTGTATTGTTTAGCCTCCATGTGTTTGTGTTTTTTACAGTTTTTCTCCTGTAATTGATATCTAGTCTTATAGCGTTGTGGTCAGAAAAGATACTTGATATGATTTCAATTTTCTTAAATTTGCCAAGGCTTGATTTGTGACCCAACATATGATCTATCCTGGAGAATGTTCCACGAGCACTTGAGAAGAAAGTGTATTCTATTGTTTTTGGATGGAATGTCCTATAAATATCAATTAAGTCCATCTTGTTTAATGCGTCATTTAAAGCTTGTGTTTCCTTATTTATTTTCATTTTGGATGATCTGTCCATTGGTGAAAGTGGGGTGTTAAAGTCCCCTACTATGAATGTGTTACTGTCGATTTCCCCTTTTATGGCTGTTAGTATTTGCCTTATGTATTGAGGTGCTCCTATGTTGGGTGAATAAATATTTACAGTTGTTATATCTTCTTCTTGGATCGATCCCTTGATCATTAAGTAGTGTCCTTCTTTGTCTCTTGTAATCGTCTTTATTTTAAAGTCTATTTTGTCTAATATGAGAATTGCTACTCCAGCTTTCTTCTGTTTTCCATCTGCATGGAGTATCTTTTTCCATCCCCTCACTTTCAGTCTGTATGTGTCCCTTGGTCTGAAGTGGGTCTCTTGTAGACAGCATATATACGGGTCTTGTTTTTGTATCCATTCAGCCAGTCTATGCCTTTTGGTTGGAGCATTTAATCCATTTACATATAAGGCAATTATTGATATTTATGTTCCTATTACCATTTTCTTAATTGCTTTGGGTTTGTTATTGTAGGTCTTTTCCTTCTCTTGTGTTTCCTGCCTAGAGAAGTTCCTTTAGCATTTGTTGTAAAGCTGGTTTGGTGGTACTGAATTATCTTAGATTTGCTTGTCTGTAAAGGTTTTAATTTCTCCATAGAATCTGAATGAGATCCTTGCTGGGTAATCTTCATTGTAGGTTTTTCCCTTTCATCACTTTCAATATGTCCTGCCACTCCTTTCTGGTTTACAGAGTTTTTACTGAAAGATCAGCTGTTAACCTTATGGGGATTCCCTTGTATATTATTTGTTGCTTTTCCCTTGTTGCTTTTAATATTTTTTTCTTTGTATTTAATTTTTGATAGTTTGAGTAATATGTATCTTGGTGTGTTTCTCCTTGGATTTATCCTGTATGGGACTCTGTGCTTCCAGGACTAGATTGACTATTTCCTTTCCTATATTCTGGAAGTTTTCAACTATAATCCCTTCAAATATTTTCTCAGTCCTTTCTTTTTCTCTTCTTCTTCTGGGACCCCTATAATTCGAATGTTGGTGCATTTAATGTTGTCCCAGAGGTCTCTGAGGCTGTCCTCAATTCTTTTCATTCTTTTTTCTTTATTCTCCTCTGCAGTAGTTATTTCCACTATTTTATCTTCCAGGTCACTTATCCGTTCTTCTGCCTCAGTTATTCTGCTATTGATTCCTTCTGGAGAACTTTTAATTTCATTTATTGTGTTGCTCATCATTGTTTGTTTGCTCTTTAGTTCTTCTAGGTCCTTGTTAAACGTTTCTTGCATTTTCTCCATTCTATTTCCAAGATTTTGGATCATCTTTACTCTCATTACTCTGAATCCTTTTTCAGGTAGACTGCCTATTTCCTCTTCATTTGTTTGGTCTGGTGTTTGTTTATGTTTTTACTTTGCTCCTTCATCTGCTGCATATTTCTCTGTCTTCTCATTTTGCTTAACCTACTGTGTTTGGGGTCTCCTTTTCACAGGTTGCAGGTTCGTAGTTCCTGTCGTTTTTGTTGTCTGCCCCCAGTTGGTTCAGTGGGTTGTGTAACCTTCCGGGTGGAGGGGACTGGTGCTTGCTTGTGTTCTGGTGGATGAGGCTGGATCCTGTTTTTCTGGTGGGCAGGACCGCGTCCAGTGGTATGTTTTTGGGGTGTCTGTGAACTTATGATTTTAGGCAGCCTCTCTGCTAATGGGTGGGGCTGTGTTCCTGTCTTGCTAGTTGTTTGGCATAGGGTGTCCAGCACTGGAGCTTGCTGGTCGTTGAGTGGAGCTGGGTCTCAGTGTTGAGATGGAGATCTCTGGGAGAGCTCCCGCCAATTGATATTACGTGAGGCTAGGAAGTCTCTGGTGGTCCAGTGTTCTGAACTCGGCTCTCCCACCTCAGAGGGTCCGGCCTGACACCCGGCTGGAGAACCAAGGCCCTGTCAGCCACACGGCTTACATGTAAATGGGTTAAATTCTCCAATCGAAAGGCACAGAGTGGCCGGTCTTCTGCACTCCACTCAGTCCTCCAGCCAGTTGTTGTCCTCTGTGCCTGGTGGATATGAAGAGCCTGTTTTGGATCCAGGTCCAGCGGCATTCCTTAGCGTCTAGCAGAAGCAGCCGACGCCCCCATCCTCCCTTATCCCCGCTGCAACTCATGATCCTGGAGCTCCCAAGGCTCCGCCCCTCATGCTACTCGCAGTGCTCGAGCATATTCTTTTTTAAACATTGATGTATAGTTGATTTCCAATGTTGTGTTAGTTTCATATGTACAGCAAAGTGATTCACAGTTATACACACACATATTTTCTTCTTCATATTCTTTTCCATTATGGTTTATTACAAGATATTGAATATAGTTCCCTGTGCTATCCACTAGGACCTTGTTGTTTATCTTTTTTATATATAGTAGTTTGTATCTGTTTATCCCATACTCCTAATTTACTCCTCCCTCCACCCTTTTTTCCCTTTGGTAACCATAAATTGGTTTTCTATGTCTGTGAGTCCATTTCCGTTTTGTAAATAAGTTCACTTGTGTCATATTTTAGATTCTACAAATAAGGGATATCATATGGTATTTGTCTTTCTCTGTCTGACTTACTTCACTTAGTGTGATAATCTCCAGGTCCATCCATGTTGCTGCGAATGGCATTACTGCATTCTTTTTAATGGCTGAGTAACAGTCCATTGTTTATACGTGCCACATCTTCTTTATTCATTCATCTGTCAATGGACATTTAGGTTGCTTCCATGTCCTGGCTATTGTAAATAGTGCTGCCATGAACACTGGGGTGCATGTGTCTTTTCGAATTAGAGGTTTCTCCGCATATATGCCCAGGAGTGGGATTGTTGGATCATATGGCAACTTCCAAGAGCATATTCTTGTAGTATGTATATAATTAATATATAAACATCTTTTTTTAAAGAATTCAAAATGAGAAGGAAAGCAAGCACCTAAACGTGGGGTGCTGAGTGGCAGGGTCCGTCAGATGAGCATCTGAATGAGCCCAGAACTGGCTCTGCAGCTGATAAGCTGTGTGCCTCTGGATGAGTCCACTGGCCTCTCATACTTCAAGCCCTTATGTGTTGATGGGGATAACACACTTACATTTGCAGAGCCATCATCACAACTGAAAACAAAGTATGCCCCAGGCCCAGTGTACTTAGCAAAGGCCCTGATAAATGGTAGCTGAGCATCTACACAATCACACAAGAAGTAAGCGGTAACAAATAGATTCCAGGTAACGAGAGAAAAGGCCCAAGCCTGTGGGGGTAAGAAGCACACAGATGAGAGCGGCCAGGATGGAAGGTCCACCGGCGGGAATGAACAGGGGAGCGTGGTACACAGGCCCCAGCACTTACTGCAGTTCTCTTCGTCGCTGCCGTCGGGGCAATCCTCAAACCCGTTACACCGGAAGCGGCCAATGATGCAGTGGATGCCGCTGGCACAGGGGAAGAAGGTCGGGCCGCATTTCGATTTAGCCTTGGCTGCAGGGGGACAAACGAGACAAACGACGAGACGTCAGAAGGATAAGTTTTCTGACCACCACATACCCATCCCGCTGACTCAGAGTGTGCAACTGGGGGCTTTTACATCTACCTTGAAGTCCCCAAAGTTTCTTACCACCAGCACCCACCTCCAATACCCAGCCAGACTAGAAGCCCACATGTGTCATCCTCCAGGAAGGGAGTGGCTCATCCACTGCCACCAAGGTCCCAAATAGGCCAAACCCAGCCTCCACGCCAGCAGGGCTCAAGAGGCCTGAGGCTGCCATCCTTAGAAAGGCTTGCTTGCAAAGTTGGCCCTTGCTTGGCTGGCATCTGGGAAATTGGATGTCGGGAAGGTTTGCATCATTCTCTCCTGAGGACAGCTCACTGTGCCTAAACTATCCATGCAAACAATGCATTTATGCTGAACACCTGCCTTTCTTCTGAGAGTTTGGGATTTGGGTACATGTTGGGCAGAGGGTGCCTGCATGATCAGCTCTCAGTAAAAACCCTGGGCACTCAGCCTCTAATGAGCTTCCCTGGGAGAAAGCATTTCACACGTTATGTCACATTTGCTGCTGGGGGAATGAAGGGCCTCCTGTGTGACTGCACTGGGCAAGGACTCTGGAAGCCTGGACTTGTTTTCCTCTGACTTCACTCCTTCACCTCTTCCCTCTGTTGGTTTTGCTTTGTATCCTTTCACTGTAATCAATCATAGCTGTGGGTATGACTGTATGCTGAGTTCTACGATTCCTTCTAGTAAATCACTGGAACTGAAGGTGGTCTTGGGAACCCCTGACAAAGACGGGTGTGCTTCTTTTCCTCATTTCACAGAAACGCTCTGAAGAGGTAAAGTGACTTGCCCAGGGTTACACGGCTAGAAAACATGGTGCTGGGGTGAGGCCCCCAGTACTCAGAGTCCAGAAGCCACGCTCAACTGTACAGCCTCTCTGCCAGAGGCTGTCACTTCTCACAACAGAAGCCAGAACCCTGCTCAAAGAAACCCTTCTTCCACTCCTGCTATACAAAGAGTTTTAACAGAACTGCTGTAACTCAAGCTTGATTGATGTCCTGCTAACCAAACAGCCCTGTGGGGTAATGTGCTTTCCTGTTAATGGTGCTGGCGGCTCTGGCTTGTGATTCTAAGGTGTGATGGGATCTGTTGCTGTATCCCAGGTAGCAGGCCCCACCTAGCATCCCTTTTGTCTCCTGTCTTAGAGGCAGGACCCATGGTCCTCAAGAGGGAAGGGGCTATTTCTTTGGAACGAACAGGCAGTAGATTACCTTCATATTCTCGTCATCAGTATAACATGCCAACTTTGGGAACAGCTGATACACTCTCAACAGGGATTTTAAGCCTGGGACGTGGCTAGATTTTAAAAACCCACATGGCTTTGTTTTAACCTGAAAGTACTCTAATGGTGCTGGTGTGCCCTTCACCATGCACAAACTTGGGAGAGAGTGTCCTGTGTTCAAATTGTGGCTCTAATCTTTATGACCTTGGGCAAGTTTCTAAATACAACTGAGCCTCAGTTTCCTCATTGGTAAACTGGAGGTAATATCTATCTCATAGGGCCCAGGGAAGGATTCAGTGTGATAATCTGTATCAAATGCTTGGCACAGAGCATGGCATACAGTAGATGCTCAATTAATGGTAAAACTTATGCTATTTATCATCATCATCATCACATCACTAGGCTTACAGAACTTTAAAATTGATCCTTGGGCTGCTAAATTTCTTTTTCTGATTACCCAAGTTTAAAAAGCTCATTATGGAAGATCTCCATGAACTGACAGGAAGTGATCTCCAGGACATACTGTTAAGCGAAACAAACAAAGTGCAAAAGAGTATCTACAGTACTTTACCCCTCCATATAGCAAAAGAAGGGGATCTAAGAAAACATACATGTACTGGTTCATCTATGCAAAAGAAATATAGGAAGGATAAACCAGAAACCAAAGAGACTGGTTACCTACAGGGGGTGGGTGAGAAAAGGTTGGAAAGAATAGGGAAATGGGAATGGAACAAGGTAGCAGGGATGAGAAGGGTGCACACTTCTCTGAGTCTATTTGTAGAGCTCTGACTCTTAGAACCACGATAATATCTCACATACCCAAAATGTAAACAACTAAAATCAAACCCATGGGCGTGTGCACGTGTGTGTGCATGTGTGTGTTGGGGGCAGGGCTCAGAATGAGATATAAACAGCAACAAATGAACATAACTATATTACAGGTGAATAACAGCACCACACTGAAGGAGGTGGGGAAGAAAAGAAGTAGCCCACGTAACTCTGGTAAACATTGTTTTGCCTGGATTCTATAAGGCTAAAGAAAAAAAGAACTGTTCACAAGTACTCTAGTTACATTTGTTTCTCACAGGGGTACGAACCAGCAATTCTGAAACTGCCTTTTGTGTAGTACTAGGGTTGGACAGACAGGTACGTATATTACAGATAATAAGAGCAAGGTTCCTCACTATCAGAGGAAGAAATCACAAAGAAAGAGAGTGAGAAGACGAAAATGAACCCCGAGGCTTTGGACTGGAATTGAAGGCATGAATATGAACTCAAGGTTTGTAAAGACAGATAGATGGATAGACGGATGGGTGGATGGATAGATCGATAGAAATATAGATCTGTGTGTGTGCGTGGGTTAGTGTACGTACATATATTTCCTAGCCCATCTGCTAAGAAAGACTAGAAGCAGTACACCCCAATAGCAATAAGCACAGCCAGCGCCTAGATCCTGGTTTCTAAATTCTATGATCCAATAAAGAGAACCACGGCTCCCTGGAGAAGTGGCTCATTCCTGGGGGAAAATACAAGATGAACCTGGAGTGTCTTGTGTTGCCAGAAAGTGAAGAAGTGCTTAAAATACGATGGAGGCATGTCCAAAGGACATAGGAGTCAACCTGCAGGGGCTCCCAATGGCCAAAGCTAGAACAATTTGAGCAACAAAACGGACAATAGTATTGGATTGTAACCCAGAGATCTGTTGGACCCATAATTGTTGAACAAATACATAAATGAGGGAGAAGAAGTCCAATTAATAAACATAGAAGAGATGTAGGAAATAGAAAGTCCCCAGTAAGCAGACGCCATGGCAATAACTGTCACAGGTAAGATCCAGGGATGGATGCTCAAATCAGAGGATCGGGCATCCTTGCTCCCGTCACCCTTTCAGCGATCAGGGCAGAAAAGCTACCTATAGGCTTTGACGTCTAACCTGAGAGCGTTTCCCTGTAAACTCAACACGTCACTCCTCCATTCAAAACATCTCTGCCCTCCCAACACTTTAGAAAAGCTCACAGCCGCCATCACAGCATCGTGCCACTCCGGGGGACCCCCTCTAATTTCATGCCTACCTACTCTCCGTGCTCTGGCTAACACTGGCCTCCCAGCTCCTCCTCAAGCCCATCAGGCACAGTCCTGCCTCAGGACCTTTGCAGCCTGTGGTTCCCTCTGCTTGGACTGTCTTTCTCCCAGAGGTCAGCATGGCTCACTCCTCTGCTTTATTGAGGTCTTCTTAAGCAGTGCACTCGCTACAGTAGAAACCTCGCTCCCTACCCTCAGGCACTCTAGCCCTTACTGTTTCTTTCTTTTCCTTCATAGGATAGATGTCATTGGCTTTGTGCAGAGCTTTGATGCACACACACTCACCTGAATACTTTCATTCACCATTCTTGAAGGAGCTGCAACTGTACAGTGCCTACCACGGTACCTAATCAATACTGCCGAATATACAAATGAGCCCATAAAAGGAGAGAGTGGGGCTGGGTAATCACAGCTAGCACTTACTGAATGCTTAGTATGGGCCGAGCATTGTGCTCTATTTTACAGATATCATCTCATTTCCTCCTCACAAAAACCCATTTTACAGAAAAGATAACAGGTCCAGAAGTGAAGGCGCCTGACACAGCTGAAAAACAGAGTCAAGGCTCAAACTTTACTTCTTGACTCACCTACTCTACGGCCTCCTTCGACACTTCTAAGGCCCAGCCCAGCTCCAAGGACTGGACTTTATGAGACAAAGAAAGAGAAAAGAGAATAAGGGTAATTATAAATGCATTAGCTACCATTCAATTGACCAGCTCTTTGGCCTCGGCCCTGCACCCTCTTCAGGAATCACTAACGAGACTCCCTGCCTTGCCAGGGATGCTCAGCTGCCGTCTCTGTCAGGCAGCTTGTCCTGTTATGATTTACATCTGCACCAGCACACACCTGCTCAGGCAACGGTGAGGCAGATCACAGACGGCCTGCTGGGCGCCTGGCAGAGGCTCAGAGAGAAGCCCACCGCTGGCAAGCAGCTCCCTGTCTGCACGAGCCCCCGTGGGCTTCCCGGACAAAGTCTGGATTGCTCCCAGCCCGCCGCGATTTCCACGAAGGGGAGATTTCAGCATGAAACTCAGCAGCCCCTGGCAGAAGTAGAAGACCAGCTCTGAGTGTAAAACTTCCCTGACAAAGGCAGGCAGGGTGACTCCATCCCACTGAGCACTTGAATCCACCGCTCTTCAAGGACCTGCTCCGTGAACTTTTCAAAGCAGCAGCTTTCACCAGCAGCAAGACAGGGCTCAGGGCTCTCCTGGGGGTTGGTTTATTTCCTGATCTGAGCCCTCCCCTTCCTTTTAGAGCCTGAATGCCACAGTTCTGGATTTCACGGATCAGTAAAATAAAACACTTTTTAAAACTAGATGGGAGTGGAGGAAGGACTAACACAATTGTCGACTTTTTTTTTTTTAACCAGCAAGGACATAAATCTGCAATAACCTCTACTCACTATCGCCCTAAACAAAAACGCAGGAAGGCCAAAGCCCTCAGAGCATTTGGGGGTCATGTCAGAATGAGAGGCGAACCAAGAGATGTCCCTGTGTCACCAGGATGTGATGCCCTCATAACAAAGACCCCATCTTCCTATGCATAACATCTGGGGCCCAGCAGGTAGGCCACACAGCTTCACTCAATAACTGAGTCTCATGACTCACAGATGAAAAAACTGAGGCCCGAGGAGGTAATTTGGGACTTGCCCAAAGTCACTTAGTTAATTTAGGATCAGACTGGTCTGTAATCCGGTCCTCATGCCCCTGCGTCTACCCTCTTTCAACTACACCTATGCTTTAGGTGGGACGCTATAGGGTCACATCCTGCCAAACCCTTCATCAGGGACCAGATTCAAGAGAGACCCCAAGGAAAGGGCTCAGACCCCCTGTCTGCATGGCCAGAACTTCCCAAGCCTTGGACAGAAATGCTCTTCACCAGGCAGCATGCCTGTACCTCCCAATCTGCTCAGGCAGGGCACAGGGTTGCCCACTGGGCCTGGAGGATGACAGATACCGCAGCGCAGGTCTGCCGTCGACAGCTGCTGGTCCAGACTCTCCCGTAGTGATGACACAAAAGAGCTGGACAGAGTCTGAACACCAGAGCCTCCCTGCTCAGCCAGAACAGCCAGGAGCTCAGCTCATCAGACCTGTGGCATCTCTCAGGCTGCAGCAACAGCTCCAGCCACAGCCGCAGGGATTCAGGGTCTCTCTTGCAGACCTCTGGGATGGCCCAAAGGAGCCACGGTCATGACCTCTACCTCCTGCTCACCTCTGATTCCTGCTCCAGGATCCTGCCAGTATGTGCCCGAGACAGCCCACAGAACCAGAAGCAGGAGCCTCCGGCTACTCTGCCAAATTAGCATCCTTGCTCTGTAAACTCAAGACATAGCTCACCGTGAAAATTTCAAACGATGAGAAACGGACACAGGCAATGCAAAAATTACCCCACGTTGCCGCCACCCAGGGAAATCCACTGGGGCCATTTTGGTCAACATGCTCCAGAAGCACGGTCCCGCAAACTATAGCATGCGAACGGACAGCCCTAGGACCACGTTAAAATGCAGTACGTCTAGAATGGAGCCTGGGATTCTGCATTCCTAACACACTCCCAGGCAATGACGATGCTGCTGGTTCCAAGCACTTCACTTCCAAGTGGCAGAGGACCATAATCTTGTTTGTTGCTCTACCTCCAATGCCCTGAAAAGTGCCTGGTACATAGGTTTACTCAATACTTACTAACTGAATTAATAAATAGAAATCTGGGCATACAGTTTTGCTTAAATGCACCTGAATAAAATACTATGCTATTCTGAAACCGGCTTTTGTCACTTAACCATATACCGTGACATCTTTTCATGTCGATAACTACAGGTCCATACCATCACTTTTTTTTTTTTTTTGGCGGTACGCGGGCCTCTCACTGTTGCGGTCTCTCCCGTTGCGGAGCACAGGCTCCGGACGCGCAGGCTCAGCGGCCATGGCTCACGGGCGCAGCCGCTCCGCGGCATGTGGGATCCTCCCGGACCGGGGCACGAACCCGTGTCCCCTGCATCGGCAGGCGGACTGTCAACCACTGCGCCACCAGGGAAGCCCCATACCATCACTTTTAATAGCTAAGGGTAATTTTACTGCATCTTATGTACCTGTAAGTCCCATCACTGGTGGACATTTGGGATGTTTTCAATAAACAATGCACGTGCAGATGCATACATTATTTTCCCCACTTGTACAAAATCTCTTTAAGATAAAACAGCTAGGTCAAAGGATATGCATATTTCCTATTTTGGCATCTTTTTGATCATCAAGTGCCTCCTTCCTGAGGAAGTGGTACTGTCTTCTGGCCACAGATGACTACGGGAAAAGCCTCCAGCCCAGGACGGTCCGAGGAGGGCTGATTCTCCCCTGCTGGCGATGACGTTCCTAGAAGCAGGCCGAGAACACCCCCCGGTTCCTCTGCGTGTGTGTTCCGTTGGTCCTTCACTGCTGCTGGTGCTCTATTATGCTCCATCTGTCTCTGTCTCTCTTCATTTTTACATGTGTATTTCATTACTTCACAGAGTAGGCGACATTCCTATCCGGTCAAGGAAACCATGACTCTTTTTTTCTCTTTCTAAGTTGGCACTGGGCGCAGAGCATCAGCCTTGGCTGGAGCTGGTTTCCCTGGGGTACAATAATCACGGGCTAATGCAAAGTGTCCCTCCTTCCGGGAGCTGCTCCTTGAGCTGACTTTCCCAGACTGCACTCTCCCCTCTGTCTAAGGGACCTGACAAACGACAGTTTCTCGCTCCATGGACCGTCCCGCTTACCAATATTTCTCCAGAATTTCCCGTCTTGTAAAGCACTGTTTCATGAAGGGCAGGCCAGTGATCCACCTACAGCAGAATCCCCAGGGATGCTTGTAAAATGCAGATACCTGGGCCTCTCCTCTAGGGGAATCTACATCTTTATAAAGCCCACGGTGAATTCCAAGGAACATTAAAGTGTGAACACCCTTCTCGGGCAGATTCCACCTATGTCTATGCCCAGAGAGCAAGGGACCTCATCATTCCTTTGTTCCTGATGTTGCAACTGCACAGACCAGCTGCCACTCCAAGAATTCTGGCTACAGGGCCAGTGTGGGACCTGCTCTGACCATCATTCCCTCGAGTCAAGTCTAACCCATCCCAGATGGTGTACTTACCATGAGAAGAATACCCACAACAAAACCACAGGCCTCTCCACGCTCCTTCCCTATTTCAACAGTTTCTCTGTTCTTCCCCCGATCGTGGGCAAGATACAAAATAACTCAGCTTTACATAAAAAGCTGTGGGCTCATATTCAAATGGTTGCTGTCCCAGCAATCAGACCCTTTTAAAACTAAAACTCTTAACCAGGTCTGTCCACTTTTTAAGGATTTACACTTTACCTGTGCACAGTACAAAATAGGGTTCAAGGGGCCAACATTTTTTTTACTGCCCTTTCTTGGCGAAGAACAAAATATTTCTGAGCATCCTACTATCTGTCAGGCCCTGACTCAGTTGTGTGGTGATTCAACAGCCCTCCCTGACTGATAGGGAGGACGCAGGCTGGTAAACGAGCCTCTGCATGCAGTGCCATGAGTGCTCTGATGGGGGAGCTAGAGTACACCTAATCTCAAATTGGGGAGGAGGCTGATGTCAGAAAAGCCTTCTCAAAGGAAAGTTAGCCTCAGCAGAGACGCCATACACATAGCTCAGGTGCAAATCAATGGATGCTTAGGCAGTCTGAGGCCTTGCTCATTTAGTTATTCATTCCACTAATATTAATCCACCAACTCTGTCATACCTCAAAGAACGAGGATACAAACGAGACAGCTATGCCATGGATGAACCTTCGGTGCTGGTGGGATTGCGGAGAGAAGGCTGTTCCAAGCAGAGGGAACAGCATGTGCAAAGGCCTGGAGGCGGGAACAATGTGGTAATGGAAGAAATGCAAGGGGGTCAGTATGAACTTGCTTCTCGTATCAGTAAAAGTACCCAGTATCGTTTCTTTAATTAAAAAAATTTAAAACCCTATTTCTCATAAGAAATGTGCTACGAGCTAGGTAGCATTCCACTCATATTAAAGTTGTGGGAATTAAAGTATAAATTAGAAAAAACATCAAATTATAAAATTCACATAATTTGAATCATCGTGCACATCCCCGACCCCCAAAGTGAATATCACATTGCGGCCATCACTGGCTAAAAACTTTACAGAGCATAACGGATCTGAAATTGCTACTGTAGTCAGTCCCCTGGTTCATTTTGTAAAAAGTCAAACTGGTTCCTTTTAAAAGTCAAAGATGACTTCATGGTTGGGGGCAAGAAAGCAAAAAGAGCCTTATAAAAATAACAGACTTTTTAAAAAGCAGTATATCCCTGGATTCTCTAAGAAGTCTGGGAGGGAAAGAAACAGGCCTTTCATTGTGGTCCAAATGCAGATGACAAACAGCCCAGCAAGCCAAATCCAGGCCTGGGAATCCAAGCCTCTGCAAATTCATTATTTTTGCTTGAGCAAAAAAGCCCTTTGCCTGTTCCAGCAGTTCACCTCCACATGACTACTGGAGTGGACTCCACCAGTTCACTGATCAAATATTGCAGTGTATGATTCTGAAAATGTCATCTTGGCTGTTTCAGAGATACACACTAGGGAGTGAAGAGAGCAAAAGACCACATGCTAACTGGAATATAAATATAGAAAGAAGGCATCTAGTTGAAACAGCTTTGCGAGAAAATTCAAGCAGAAAATTCTTTCTAAACATCTCCTCTTTTATAATAAGAATAGGAGGCCTAGAGCCTTTGGGCTAAGAGGTAAGAAGGGTTTTGGGTAGAGAACATTTCCACTGGGTTTCTACCCCAGTTCTGCCACATGACAGCTGAGACCTTGGACAAGTCACTTAAACTCCACTGGCCTCAGTATCCCCATCTGTAAAGGGGGCATAAAGACAGCACAGACTTCAATGTGAGATTTTACATGTAGAGAATACAGCATAATGTTTGACATCTAGTAGGAATCCGATAATATTCTCCTGTCCCTAACACGATTCACAGTTCTACAAACTGCTCTTCTTCACATATATGGATGGTCCTGAGAAAAATGAAGTGGAAACCAATGAAATGTTTATGCTATCTAAGGCCTTACTGTTTTGGTTTTTTTTTTAAGATTTTTCAATTTTTTTTTAAATAAATCAATTTATTTATTTTGGCTGCGTTGGGTCTTCGTGGCTGTGCGTGGGCTTTCTCTAGTTGCGGCAAGCAGGAGTTACTCTTGGTTGCAGAGCGCGAGCTTCTCATTGTGGTGGCTTCTCTTGTTGCAGAGCACAGGCTCTAGGCGCACGGGCTTCAGTAGTTGTGGCACACGGGCTCAGTAGTTGTGGCTCGTGGGCTCTAGAGCACAGGCTCAGTAGTTGTGGCGCACGGGCTTAGTTGCTCCGCAGCATGTGGGATCTTCCTGGACCAGGGCTTGAACCCGTGTCCCCTGCATTGGCAGGCGGATTCTTAACCACTGCGCCTCAGGCCTTACTCTTCAGTTACTGGTTCCATTAACGTTACTTCTCAGAGTCTCTTTACAGCACACATAGGACCGAGTGTGGGGTTAACATAACTTCTGCTCGCAAGAAGCCCCACTAAGGGACACCAGGCCCAGAGGAAGGGGAAAAAAGGACAATAAATGGATAATTGCAATAAGATACAAGAACTATATAAGCTGTATAAACATTTACCTTTCAGCACTCTATTATATAGTTAATGCAGGGTTGCATGTCAGCCTGCCTGGGTTCAAATATTGAACCAAGTGCTTTGGGACCACTTACTGGCTATGTGATGTACTGAAAGTTATTTCACCTCTCTGTGCCTCCATTTCCTTATCAGGAAACGGTGATATGAACAGTACCTCCCTTGTTGGGTTGCTGTGGGGATTAAATGAGACAAGATAATAATTGCTTAGGACTTTCGCTGAAACCCACTATTACCTATGATAGTTCATATTGTACTAGCTACTATCATATATATTACATATTAGCTATTACTATTTGATATTATACTATAAATACGGTAGTATATAGTATTTAGTGTTAGATAGTATTATAGAGTATTATCACACAGTATTAGCTCTTATTATTAAAGTTATTAGTTACTACTATTATTTTCAAACAGTTCCTGCCCAGCAGCGCATGCTCAATCAATATGTGGGTGATGGACACACATCACACTATATATAAAACAGATAAACAACGAAGACCTACTATAAAGCACGGGGAACTATATTCCAGTATCTTATAATAACCTATAAAGGAAAAGAATCTGAAAAAGAATATACATACATATATACGTATAACTGAATCACTTTGCTGTACACCTGAAACACTGTGAATCAACTACATTTTAATTAAAAAAAATATATGTGAGGGATGGCTAGAGTGCAAGACAAACTTTAAAAAAGAGCACAGCCCATGCAGCCTGGGAGACCAGGGCGCACGGTACAACGCAGTGCTATTCTATTTGGGTATGAAGAATCAGGAGAAGTGTGTGGCTGAAAAGGAAAAGGAAAGGCATTCCAGGCAAAATGAATGATGTGAACTGTGACAGCGTGTGGCTTATACAGAGACCTGGGAGAAGTTAGGGTATCCAGAACACAGAATGTGGCAGAAGGTAAGGCTGAAAGAGAGACAGGCAGGAGTTTGGACACTTATCCTGGGAGCCAGCAGACATCTATAAAAAAAAGTGGCGTGTCAGATTTGTTTTTTATAAAGAAAATTTTTATGGAGGCACAAGGATATTACGAGGCTCTGTAAGTCAAGGAAATATCCTCCTCGCTCCCAAAAAGCCCTGGAAGAACGAACGAGAGCCAAGCCTATCATATTCTTTGGGCTTCCAGGGGGAAAAGGCACTATAAATGATCAGGGAATTCGAAGTGCCTGCCACTGCCCTTTAGATAATCTTATTAAAAATGACAGTAAAAAGGAAAACAAGTTAGCAAGTTGGGGATTAGGACATTATTTTATAACCTTAAGGTTTATTCAGGTTACTTATTCTGGCTATGTATAACGCACGTACATGTGTGTATGAAGGTACATTTGTTTGTGTGCTTAGGTACTGGAATGCAAATTCCAGAGGACCTAAAAGCAGGAAACCAAGACATCCCCAACTGATTCTCCTAGAGACAAATGTTGAGAGGAAAAAACCCTCTAAAATGGTAATAAATAAATGTGGGTCAGATAACTTAGCCTCCAGAGGCCTTTCAGTGCTCGGAAGAAAACCTTCCTGACAAGGGATCGGAGTCCCTGGGATTAAGAACAGATGTGGGAACAGACACAGATAGAACAGAATGGTTTCCACCTTAAAAAGAATACTTCAAAAAAGGCATCAGCAGCTCTATGAAAGGTGATATCCAAGGGACAACTCCTAAGAAATGAAAAGAAAATGTAAAAAGGAAAAAAAAAAAGGGGATGGGAGAATCAAAGATAGTTTTCAGCTTGAATAAAAACGAATAATGAAGAATCCGTTCTACACCACCTTCCATCTTGCTGGGCAGTGAGGGTCACCTTTGCCTAAAGAAGGTTTTACGTTTCAGAGCCTTCACCCTTGCCTGCTCTCTGGGGCCCTGACAAACTGTGAGGTTTCCCTTCTTAAAACACCCTCATTTCTGTGCATATGCTTTACCCTCAGACTTGTGAAGAGAAAGCTCATTTCTGATTAGCTTCCAAGAAGTGCCTGACAGTCCTTCTTACTTGCCCCTCCTCTCCCCACACATCCACAGCTACAGAGCAACCTTGGAACTCAGAGTCTGTCTTCTTAATTGTTGCTACAGCACCTGCAGAGAGCCCCAGAGCAAGGCCTATGATGTGAGGATTAAACACAGTGACACCCACAGATAACAGGACTTTTATTCAGAGAAGGCAGGCGTAACCCTTTGTTGGGTGGTGTCCACAGGGCACAGGCAGAGAGGTGGCCTCTAGCTGCTCTGACAGGCTGACCTCTGTCATGAGGTAACCTGAAAACAACTGTTTCCAAAATAACAGTACTTAACCCACCACAAATCTTGCTCCAGGAAAGGTTTTCGCCAAGGCATCCAGAGGTTTCTTTTCAACACCAGTCAGAGGAATCACATAATCCCACGGATATCATCTCTTGGTAGCCCTGGGCTGACTTTAAAGACAGAACATCAATCCTCAGCTTCTAATTTATCTTCAAAGAGCAGGGACACTCAATCCCGACTGCATATTAGAGCAATCCAGGAGGGTTTAAAAAAAACTACCCCAAATCAAGAGAGCTGGAGTGACAATACTCATATCAGACAAATAAACAGAATTTAAGACAAAAAATGTTCCTAAAGACAAAGAAATGGTCAAACTATCAGGAAGACATAATATATGCACCTAAAAACAGAGCCGCAAAATACATGAAACAAGAACTGACAGAATTGAAAGGAGAAGCAGACATTTAAATAATAGGAGTTGGAGACTTCAATACCCCATTTTCAAGAATGGATAGAATAACAATACTGAGGATCAACAAGGAAACAGGAGGCACGAACCTCAGACTTCACCATAGAACTCTCCACTCGACAACGCAGAACACACTTCTCCTCAGGGGCACATGAAACATCCTCCAGGGAATCCCAACTGTGAGGCCACAGAACACACCTCACTACACTTAACAGGAGTGAAATCATACCATGCGCGTTGTCCAGTCACAATGGAATGAAATTAGAAATCAATAACAGAAGACTTCTTCTGGGGGCGATGAAAATGTTCTAAAATTAGATCTTGGCAATGAGTGGCACAGCTCTCTGAATACCACTAAATAAAGAAACAAAACTTCCTAAGAACTCCTGAAATCTAGGAGGGTTGGTGACATCAGAGATGGAAGAGTTGCTCTTTTCCAGGAAGGTACTAAATTGGCCAAATTCCTCCCTGGGTCTTCTGCTCTGCTCCCCAGGCAACGTGTGGCAATACTGGGGGAGATGGACCAGGGGGAGATGAGTACTACAGGCATCTAGTAGGCAGAGCAGGGACGCTGCTAAACATCCTAAAATACACAGGCAGGACAGCCCTCCCAACAAATAAATAATTATCTGGCCCCCAAATGTCAATAGTTTCAAGGTGGAAGACCCCTATGCTAGGCAAAGGTCAATACTCTTGAATTTTTGCCTCTTCTTGATTTAAAGAAAGAAAAAACCCTATACTAATAGTAAAGGATAAAGGATTAGGAATCAGACCTGGATCCACATCCTGGTTCCACCCTTTCCCAGAGCTGTGACCTTGGGCATTATCCTGGACTTTAACTACCCTGGACTTTAACTCCCTCATCTGTAAAATGGGATGATGAGATGACCTTACAATGTGGTTGTGAGGATTCAGTGAGAAGCTGCCTGGCACCAGTAAGGCTAAGGGCTTTCATTACTATAATTACTGTTTTTTGTTAAAGCCCCAAAGTGGCTTAGTACCAAGAAATGGGTGACTGGGTCATTTTAAAATAGGGTTAAAAAAAATGGTTCTGAAGAACCTAGGGGCAGGACAGGAATAAAGACGCAGACGTAGAGAATGGACTTGAGGACACGCGGAGGGGGAAGGGTAAACTGGGGCGAAATGAGAGAGTGGCATGGGCTTGTATATACTACCAAATGTAAAATAGATAGCTAGTGGGAAGCAGCCGCGTAGCACAGGGAGATCAGCTCGGTGCTTTGTGTCCACCTAGAGGGGTGGGATAGGGAGGGTGGGAGGGAGGTGCAAGAGGAAGGAGACATGGGTATATATGTATATGTATAGCTGATTCACTTTGTTATAAAGCAGAAACTTACACACCATTGTAAAGCAATTATATTCCAATAAAGATGTTAGAAATAAATAAATAAAATAAAATAGGGTTATTTTCTCCAGCAACAATTAGTATGTAAACTGGGACATTTTATGAGCTAATAAGCCACTGAGACATAACAGTTGACATTCCTCACTACTATAGTATACACCAGCCAAAGCAGGACTGGCTAAATACCCTGTTTCCATAGTAATAAAAAGTTCCTGGGAACCTGACTCATTTTCTTTCCAGTAAATGCTTTCTATTTGTCAGGCTAGACTTTATATACAAGCCCACTGCACAGTGGTGGAGTCTTTTCCACCTACTAGACCTAATATCTTTCTGCCGCTCAAAAACCAATTTACTGTAGTGGAAACAGCCACCAAAAACAGGACAAGCTAATAGCCTGTCATTTGCTGTGCATCTCTGTAATGGAGCCCACCAGTTAGTAGTGGAAAGGAGTGACTTGATAAGACAGATTAAACCATTCAGTGCCTTCCATCACCTCCACTAGGCCAGGGACCAGCACGAGATTCCCTCATAAGTGAGGGAAGAAGATAAGAAAATAACACTAAATGCTTACTGTGTGCCCTGGGCTTTCGTGGACTTCACTCCAGCTCCACTCCACCAAAAAACATGAGGCAGGAATGATTACCAACACTGTACAGAGAACACTGAGAATCAGACAGACTAAGTAACTTGTCCAGGGAAATGCTTTCCACATATATTTGTTTGTTTTTGCTCCATCTCAATTCTTAGATTGAGTTGGCTTAGGAAAGGAAATCAGTTAAAAATGAGGAAAATGGGATATTGTGGAGGAAAACAGAAGAAAAGAAGGTAATAGACAGAACACGTTCCATAAAGTATCATACAATTATGAGCAACAGGGCTCAAATTTTAGTATGAGTTTCCTAGTGGCCAAAACAATGAAGGAAACAAGATCGGTGGTGAGTGTGGAGAGAAGGGTCCAGAACATTAAAAGCTAACCATTCATGAGAAAAGAGATTTGGGGTGCTCTCTCCTCATAACCCAGACATAAGTGAGTCACAAAAATGAGAGAGTCACAACACCCGAGGCCAGATAAGACAAAATTCCAGTCCTGTAAAGACTGCCCTACCATCACGCGCTCAGGAAGAATGGGTGTGAATGCATCATCCTTATTCCACATTCATTTCCTCAACAAGCAGTGTGGTGGAGTGATGAAGAGTGATTAAGATTCTGGAGTCAGACTCCTTAAGTTCAAATCCCAGCTAGGCCACTTTCTAGCTACAAGATCGTTCACAAGTTACGTAAATTTCTGGTGCCTCGGTTTCCTCACCTATAAAATGGAGATGATGTGGGGATTCAATGTAAATCCCTTAGAGCAATCATTAAGCTCCTCTATATAAGCTATTACTATTGTTCCTACTCCCATCTCAGTTTATCGATACCTGATTATGTGCCAGGCGTTGTTCTAAGCACGGATGGATGCAGCCCTGCACCAGGCAGGGGAGCTCTAACAAACAAACAGCAAAACCAGATGGTGCTATAGGAAGATGTACGGCAGTGTGATAGGAGTGACTGCCTGGGTCGTTGGGGTCATCAGGAAAGGAATATTTGAGGCAGAAGCAATTACAGTGACATCTCAATGACAAGAAGAAGCCACAGACCAGCCGAGGCAGAGAGAACATCTCAAGGATACACGGAAGACCGGAAAAGAACCCGGAACAGGAAGAAGGTCAGAAGGGTGGAGCCGGGGCAGAGTGCTGCGGGGACGGAGGTGCAATGAGTGGGAGAAAGCAGGAGCCAGGTCAGGGAGCGCTTCCCCAGCCTGGCTAAGGGGTCGGGGTTTGATTCCAAGTGTGATGGGAAGTGTCACAGGGGAGTGATCTTATTTGATGTATCTTTGTAAATGATCACCCAGCTGCCTGGTGGAAAATGGATTGAGGCTGTGAAGGCCAAGGCAGGAGGACCACCCTAGGGGTGACAGGAGTGCCTTGGGCTACTGTGGGAGTGGGGAAGATGGAGACCCGTGAACAGAAGCAGAAGCTTCTAGACCAGGATGTCTCAACCTCGGCACTACTGACATTTCGGCTGGAGAATTCTTTGCAGGGGGTGCTGTCCTCTGCACTGTTGGATGTTTCACAGCATCCCTGACCTCCACCCACTAGATGCCAGGAGCAATCCCAGTTGTGACAACCAAAAACACCCCCAAGACATCGACCCTGGGGTTCAAAATCACCCTGGTTGAGATCCACTGCTTTAGAGGCAGAGCTGACAGGGCTTGCTGATAGACTAGGTTAGGGAGACGGGGCCACTGGTAAAAGAGGGGCCCCAAGGGTGATTTCTAAGTTTTTGTCCATAACGAGGTAAGATAATCTCACACACTCTGAGGGTTTGCCCTCCACGCCACGGGGCCTGCTCTTGATTTCACTGTCACTCAAACATTGATTCATTCCACAATGAGCATCACAGGCCATGGCGAGTGTCGGCTGTACCCAATGCCAGGGATGCAGCCGTGACTGAAAGGGTCTGATGAAGACACAGACATACAAGCAAGTCCAGTCAGTACGGGGGGTCTCATGCATCAGAGGAACCCTGAGACTGGGCAGAAGCACGAAGGAAAGCATGGCCCTTCGCTCCCGGGGGAGCTCCTTGGGGGCTCCAAGGCTGTGAAGGGAAGAGCATGTGCAAAGGCACGGGGGTGTGAGAAGGGAGGCGGGGAGGAGTGTAGGAGGGAAGGAAGGGTCAGGCCAGAGACACTTCAGAGTCTCACTTGATTCCATGGGTGATCTGGGAGCTGCTGGGAGCTGCTGGAGGCTGCTGGTATTATTCACATTCCTTATTACTAACGATGAAAGCAAACTCAAAGCAGCATCTGTGAGCGCTCACAGTATAACTGGGTACTCCACCTACAAGAGGCCCTTTATCCCAGCCTCCAGATAAGAAAACTGCAGCTAAGGAAGTTCAATGACCTGCACAAGATTCCTTGGCTGGCAAGTGGCCGGACCAGGGTCTGAGCCCAGGCTGGCGGCTCCAGAGTCCTCTGCCTCCCATTTTAAGTCAGAGAGCAGTAACATGACCAGATGTGCGGTTTTAAAAAGATTATTCAGGAAATAAATATTTGGGCATCACTAGTTTATGGGAGTGAATGAGATCACCAAGGGAGGATGTATGAGATGGGAAGGAAGGGATTCATTTTCAGGTGAATGATGATGCAGAGAAGCAGACTCAGTGGGCTCTCTGCAAGGGAGAAGGGCAGCCAGGAGACAGGGGGTGGAACCCCAGTGAGCAAAGGAGGGAAGTGGAGGACGAGGTCAATGATGATGTTGAACGCCGCTCGCTGCTCGGAGGTCAGGGAGGATCCGATGTTGACACCTGCTGGATCCGGCAACTAGGAGATTCCTGGTCATCTTCCCCAGAGCAAATTTACTCCTGCGGCGGATGCAAAGGTCAGACTGCAGACGGCCGAAGAGGCACAAACCAGACACAACAGAGGAGAAGGACAGAGCAGGGGCTGGCAGGACTCTAGCTAGAGGGAGAGTTTGGGGCCAGGGGAGAGACTGAAGATAAGTAGGTCCCGAACCTGAGCGCGGAGCAGCGGGTCAGACTCACCTGGAAAAATAAGACCCAAGGCCCATGAACCAATCTTTCCCCAGGTGGCCTCAATCCCCGGGAACCCCAATGACCACGGAGGCTAATGACCTCTGAGTTGGGCAGTGTTTCTCATAGTGTGGTCCTGGGAACACAT